>NC_053153.1:699968-1047452 GCF_016808335.1 Panicum virgatum
TTCTATCAACTAGCCACACAATGGTATACAAAAAATTATTTACAAGCTGATCCTACCTATATGCAAAGCATTAAACAGCTTTAGAGACAGACCCAGTCTGTGAATTGTATCATCTGTCTTTATATCTGTCTGTATGGTATGGAACCCCGTCTATGGGTTGTACATGCCCTTATAAAACTTGCTCTAAAAGAGCAACATACATACTGTCGGTACCCTGTAGCAGGGATACCCCCTCTTGCTGTGTCTAGGCAAGGATCTTGTAGTTATCCTTAACTACATCCAAACAGCCGGACCCCTGCGGTCCGGAGTCCTGTTCTCCCAGCAGCGGCCCGGACCGTTCCACAGTTGGGAAAGGTCCGGAGACACCACGTGTCCCGGAAGAGGCAGGAACTCGTGCGCAAGAAGCCGGAGCTCCGGACCTCCCAAGGAGACCGGACCCCCGCAGGGTCCCGGACCCCTCATGGGGTCCCGGACCCCCTGTATAGTAACCGGACCCCTCACTAAGGGAAGAAATCGGCACCCCGCGTCGGGGTGGTCTGGGGACGCCACGTGTCTGCAAGATATGGCTGTTTGGGTTTCCTTACTAACGTTCACCCACCATTGCATTCATTGCGGTTGGTGGACGTCTGCATTGATATGACAGAAGCTGAGGCGTTTCATTGACCAGGGGACACTATTGATCGCGTATTACCAAGGCAGTGAAGCCGCTGGCGCCGCCCATACCGCATCTGCCAGCCTGCCGTGACAGATGGATACGACGGCTCGGCTTCGCCCATTATGACGCTACATAATAGCCTCAGCAGGCCACGCCGCAAGCTACGCTACTCCAACGGGCGCCTCGCTGATGGGACAAGAGAAGACCCCCCTGAGTCAGAGGAGCAGCAGTACGCATATCGGAGGAAAGATTCGCTACCACTGTAGCCACAGTCACGTTGGGCCCACCTGTCGGGGCATCAACGTTCTATGTATCCGCTCCCCCTTGATCTATAAAAGGAGGGGGCGCCGCTAGAAAACCTCAGGCTGGGCAAGAGCCAAGGCCAGCAGAGGATAGGTTCATACACACCACCAAGAACAATACATCTCCCAGTGGACGTAGGGTATTACGCTCCGGCGGCCCGAACCACTCTAAATCGTGTGTTCTTGAGTCCTTGTCTCAGTGTAGATCCAGCCCCATCGTCTAGTACTTCCCCGAGTACTCCCTCACTGGGAATAGGCGGGTGCGTTCCGCCACCCGGCTGTGGGTACCCCTAGAACCCCACAACATTTTGGCGCCGTCCGTGGGGAGCGTCAGGCGCAGGTTGGATCTTCAGGCCTCTGGGCTGTGTTCTTCCTCTGCAACGACGAACTTGAAGATGAAGGAAGGCAGGGCCACACTCACTCCACCTGTCTTGGCACCGGCGCGGCAACACCCTCGGTGCGGCGGCGCACGACAGCGACGCCTGCTGTGCGTCGCCACTGCGACACCTCGGAGCCGGCGTAGCGGCGCACAACGGAGGCGCCGCTGGGTGCTGCTGCCCCTACGTCGACTCAAGGTTTTCTCTCAAGCAACGGCCACACCTCCTCTGCGGTGGCATGGTGTCGGCTCAAGGCTTCCTCTCAACATGGAGCCTGGAGCCGACGGCCATCCCGGAGGAAGTGGACCGTGTCGTCCTGCCGTCTCCAGCACCGGAGATCCACCTCAGCGTTGCTCGGTGCTGCTGCAGACAGGACCCCGCCACCTCGCGCGGGGGCCCCTGGCGCTAGCACCAAGGACAAGCCGGCGAATGACCGCACTTCTCCACGCGTCGCACCGGTCCATCTGCTGCGCAAGGGCTCTGGTTTCCATCGGCAACGGCGACGGCAGGGGGAGGGGGCCTCTTCCATTCAAAGCCAAAGAATTTGTCTCATGCCATGTAAGCATGTGACAGCTCTTAGGCAAGGAGGGGTCCCCCGAGCTCCCGAGGTGATGCTGGATGATGCGGTTCAGGCACGTCCAGGGCGCATTCACCTCCGAAGAAGAACACGCTGTATAGCATGCAGCCGTAGGTTACTCCTAAGAAAAGACTAAGAGAATTCCTCCTTTGTAATAACGTGGCGCCTACGTGTGTGTCCAGAGCGGTCAAGGTCCGACCTTGTAAACCCGACCTCTGGCCCTATCACACAAACAGGCAAAAAACGGTCCGGAGCGGTGGAGGTCCGACCTCGTAATCCCGACCTCTGATGTATACCGTGACAACCACAATAATAAAGGAGATTTTCTTTCTCGGTTTTACCTAGGCTCCGCCCTGGGTTACATTTATTCGCCTTGGTTTAACTATTCTTTCCTCTTGAACGGAGTTTCCCTTGTTGCTAACAATTCAAATTAAGCTGCTAGCTATGGTCAGGTGAAGACACCCCTTCTAGCTGGAAGGCAGTCCGGACCCCTGAGGACCTGCTCTGGAGAAGTGGTGCTTGTATCCTGGGGTAGAGAAGCTCCGCGTAGCTTAGCCTGGTAATGTACCCTAAGTTTACGTACTTCACTACCCTGTTACAAGTACTCTAGTATCCAGGACTGCTGTCCTTAGAGGTCCCGGGCTCCCTTCTAGTATAAGGCTTGGTTTCTTTACACCTTACTATGAGGTCTGGTAGCATGCTTCATCAGATCGTCAGCAACGGTTGCTCCAAGTCCACTCCGGTGGCCCGCTCCGGCGGAGACCGCTCGCCACGGTCGCCCAAGTCCACTCCGGTGGCCCGCTCCGGCGGAGACCGCTCGCCACGGTCGCTCCAAGTCCACTCCGGTGGCCCGCTCCGGCGGAGACCGCTCGCCACGGTCGCTCCAAGTCCACTCCGGTGGCCCGCTCCGGCGGAGACCGCTCGCCACGGTCGTCCAAGTCCACTCCGGTGGCCCGCTCCGGCGGAGACCGCTCGCCACGGTCGCCCAAGTCCACTCCGGTGGCCCGCTTCGGCGGAGACCGCTCGCCACGGTCGCTCCAAGTCCACTCCGGTGGCCCGCTCCGGCGGAGACCGCTCGCCACGGTCGCTCCAAGTCCACTCCGGTGGCCCGCTCCGGCGGAGACCGCTCGCCACGGTCGACAAAAGCCGGGTCCGGGAAGTGGTGCTTGCTCCCGGAGCGATCCGAAGTCTGTGTAGCCGCTTAGCTTAGTTCCGTACCCTAAGCCTACACCTTCGTCGCCCTATGGAGAGCACTCTAGTACCTAAATCTGGCAACAGGTGTACCGGCCTCAGGGGTCCGGGACTCCCGCTCTCTACACGAGCACATCAACGCGATCAAGTTGCGTAGAAACCCATCCTGATAGTGGCCCCACCCGCGGGTTCGTACCTCTCCCGAGGTGGGCCCGGGGGCCACTGTCGGTACCCTATAGCAGGGATACCCCCTCTTGCTGTGTCTAGGCAAGGATCTTGTAGTTATCCTTAACTACATCCAAACAGCCGGACCCCTGCGGTCCGGAGTCCTGTTCTCCCAGCAGCGGCCCGGACCGTTCCACAGTTGGGAAAGGTCCGGAGACACCACGTGTCCCGGAAGAGGCAGGAACTCGTGCGCAAGAAGCCGGGGCTCCGGACCTCCCAAGGAGACCGGACCCCCGCAGGGTCCCGGACCCCTCATGGGGTCCCGGACCCCCTGTATAGTAACCGGACCCCTTACTAAGGGAAGAAATCGGCACCCCGCGTCGGGGTGGTCTGGGGACGCCACGTGTCTGCAAGATATGGCTGTTTGGGTTTCCTTACTAACGTTCACCCACCATTGCATTCATTGCGGTTGGTGGACGTCTGCATTGATATGACAGAAGCTGAGGCGTTTCATTGACCAGGGGACACTATTGATCGCGTATTACCAAGGCAGTGAAGCCGCTGGCGCCGCCCATACCGCATCTGCCAGCCTGCCGTGACAGATGGATACGACGGCTCGGCTTCGCTCATTATGACGCTACATAATAGCCTCAGCAGGCCACGCCGCAAGCTACGCTACTCCAACGGGCGCCTCGCTGATGGGACAAGAGAAGACCCCCCTGAGTCAGAGGAGCAGCAGTACGCATATCGGAGGAAAGATTCGCTACCACTGTAGCCACAGTCACGTTGGGCCCACCTGTCGGGGCATCAACGTTCTATGTATCCGCTCCCCCTTAATCTATAAAAGGAGGGGGCGCCGCTAGAAAACCTCAGGCTGGGCAAGAGCCAAGGCCAGCAGAGGATAGGTTCATACACACCACCAAGAACAATACATCTCCCAGTGGACGTAGGGTATTACGCTCCGGCGGCCCGAACCACTCTAAATCGTGTGTTCTTGAGTCTTTGTCTCAGCGTAGATCCAGCCCCATCGTCTAGTACTTCCCCGAGTACTCCCTCACTGGGAATAGGCGGGTGCGTTCCGCCACCCGGCTGTGGGTACCCCTAGAACCCCACAACACATACTGTACCATCGGAGGTTGTCTCTCAATCAATCAATCTATCTATCTATGCTATGATCTTGGGAAAAGAGAAAGGTGTTGGCTGAATGCATGCGTTATGTACCATCCATACGGCCATGTTGGTTGATCGTTCATCTTTAGCAATATTGAATCCACATTCTAGTCAATAGGGGTGGGCATTCCGTTCGGTTCCTCTGTTTTCGAAGAAATTCGGTTCCTAGAAAATAGGAACTGATCGGTTCCAAGAAATTTCAGGAACCGAGTATTTTAGTTCTCGGTTATTTCGGTTCGGTTTCGGTTCTAACCGAACTAACCGAATTTTTTTACCGGAAGCTAAGATAACAAGAAAAATATACATGTTCTATAGCAAATTTAAACAATACTTCCTCTACTTTAGAGAATAATAATTGAGAAGGGAACAATAACAATATAGTAAGAGAAATACATGGCAATTGAAGTATGATACATCACATGTAAACTAAATATACTCTTACAAAATGCAAAGTTTATGTAATTCGGTTCTTTCGGTTAATTCAGTTACCCGAGGGTAGGAACCGAATTTTGTTTTGGTTATTTTGGTTCCACGCTTTCTGGAACTGAATAGGGAACCGATTTTTTCGGTTTCGGTTATTTCGGTTTCGGTTATTTCGGTTCGGTTCTTGGTTCTCGGTTAATTATGCCCACCCCTACTAGTCAACATATTTGTGTTTGCAAGAGCGAAAGAGGTTTGCTTAACTGTTAGACATATCAATATTTGCACCCAAGTAATGGGACAAGTGCTTTTTTCCAGAAAAAATCCATTTTGACTATCCAACTATCACCTGAACTTGATTTTGATCATGCAACTCTAAATTGGGTATTCTTGACAACCAACCCATGAAAACTGTTTATACTGGCTCTTCAGTTGTTTTGAAAAGTGGTTTCGCTCACGTGGACGACACATGGCAGTAGGACATATATGACAACTCATTTTTCTATTTTATCTCATCTTTCTCTGTTTTTCTGTATTTCTCTCCTCCATCTTCCCTAGGAGGCACCATCACGGATGAGCGCGTTGACTCACCGGCAAAGTGGTTATATTACGATCTACAAGAATCATACCTGTAACACCCCTGTGTTAATCATCCCGCTAATCACGAGTTAACTCACTAATCGTGGACTCAAATTCGTCGTTAACGCTAATCGCGTTCCCTTAGTAATCTTTGTTTTAGTCGTTTTCAATCTCGTTTTTGTCCTTGATCTGAGCTCCAAATCAACTTCCGCCCAAAACGAAAGTTGTAGATCTTTTAATCCTCTACAACTTTTATTTTGGCCAAATTTCAAGTTGTTATATGAAATTTGGAGTTTTATTTGGTCAAAATCAAGTCAATTCATTGAACCGGGGCACTGTTCCTCACTGTTCTCGATACTGTGACGCTCGCCGGCCATACCGGCGACTGTGCTCGTCTGCGCCTCCTCCACGCGTCGGCCGTCGACGATCCTCGCACGCCGCGCTGCGCGAGCTTATCCAGTCGCAGTGCCGTTTCTCGTTTCTCCTCCCTTCCATCCCCGTCCTCGGGCTCACGCGAAGCTAGGTCGAGCAGAGCTTGCCGCCGTCCGTCCCGCCGACCACCCCTCACCACCCCGCCTCGATTCGTCGCGCCCGGAGCTGCACAGACTCGCCGTCCACCCACTCCGACCACCCACGAGCGCGGCCGCACCCCTACCCCGGCCAAATCGAGCTCAGACCGTCGCCCGCCATTGCTGTCTTCCCCGAGCTCCGCCCCTCTACGCCGAGCTTCCACCTCCGGCCGTCCTCCGAGCGAAACGAGCCCTAGGCGAGCTCCCCAGCAACCTGCTCGTGCTACTCGACTCTTTCCCTACCCGAATCCGCTCTGCGCCGCCGCCGTTTGGCCGCCGCGCCGCCGCGGACGTGCTGGGCGCCGCCCGCGCACGTCGCCGGCTCCCCCTGCGCCTCCCTTCGCGCCACCACCGCGCGCCCCTAGGCCGCTTGGCCTCCCTGAAACTCGCGCCGCCCATCCCTCCGTCGCCTTGCACCGCCGTGGCCGGAACGGCTCGGCGCCGCCGCATGCGCCGCCGCATCCCGCCGCCGCACGCCGCGGGCAGAGCCCGCGCGGCTCTGGGCCGCGCCACCGCGCACGCCGACGCCGCCTGGTCGCGTTGCTGCTTGCTCCGCACCCCAGCGCCGCCGCCTGGCCTTGCCTTGGCCGCGCCGGCCGTGCCACCACCGCGCCACCCCTGCTGCCGCCGCGAGCCACCGCCGCCCTACCCGTGCGCGCCCCTGGGCCCCGCCCCGTGCGCGCTGCCTGCCGCCCAGCACCCTCGGCCGCCCCGGGCCACGGCTCGCCCAGCAGCGCCGCCGCGGCTGCCTGGCCGCGCGCCGGCCGCCCGTGCGGGCGGAGCAGAGGAAGGGGGGACGGGAGCTGGGCCGGGCTCACTGACGGGTGGGCCCCGGCGGTCAGCCCCCCCTTTACCTTTTATGCTTTCAATTTCCATTTCTTTATTTCGGCTGAAATGTTCTTAAATGCATAGAAAATCACAGAAAAATGCGAAAAATGCCAAACAAATTTTGTTAGGTTTCTAAAATCATGATCTTCAGAGGAAAAATACTTAAGCATGCTTTTTTTTATCAATTTTGCTCTGATGAAAATTCAATTTGTGTTTAACCTAGTTTATTTTGTACCACTTGTTCTATAACTTTAAAAATTATGTAAAATTTGCAGTGGCTTACTCTTGGTATGTGTAATCCGCTATAAAAATTTCAGGTGTTGGTATTGTGCACTTTTGTGTAGATCTGTTTATGTTCCATTTACCTTGCTAGGGTTATTTTAAATGCTTTGTTAGCAGCAGCTTTTGTTGGAAAATTTTGGGTGGCATGCTTACTGCTTTCACGTTGATCTGGTTAAATTTTGTTGCTAGGTCATGTTTGCAAGTTAGGGTTTTGCTTATAATTTTTGCCATAGCTATGCTCTTTTCCTTGTTTATGTTGTTAGTTATTGTTTCATGCATGTGTAACCTTAGCAATGCAAGTATCGGTTTTAATCCATGATGCTTTAAGCTAATTTAGTAGTTGTTTTTGGAAGGAAACACTTCAGGCTAAAATATTTTGAAATTGACATCGCATCAGCAGCACTCATGCTTTGCCCTGTGTTCTAATTGTGCATGGCATATTTTTTTTATTCGTGTAGACGCCACGAACGAAGCTGTCCACGAGCTGATCGCTGAGCCGGTCCAGGAGCCACGAGCAGAAGAGCCGCAGAAGGACGCCGTTGAGCCCGCTCCAGAGGTTTTCGTTAACCCCGCTGACCTGCAAGGCAAGCCCCGGAGCATAACCATAATTTAAATTATTCAATGTTTATTTAAGTATTGTGCATTTATGTTCTAGGAGTTGAATGGAACCATAGTATGCATGTTTTCCCTAGGTACCGTGGGCCTATACTAGTATGCAGGTGTCGATAGAAATGCTCTGCTAAATAGGATTTCGGTAGAAGTCGAGTGATTACTGTCACTCGCGAGTTTAGGATTTTGATTCCTTAGCTATGGCTTTGAAATGAATTGTTGAGTAAAGAGAAATGGAGACCGGACGGAAATGAATTGGATTAATGGTATGGAATGGATGAAAAGAAATCTCCGCCTGTGTCGATTGAGGACCGTTCCGTTGTTGGCAGTGTTGACTGAGTTTGAACAGTACTAACCACACGCCGGAAGTAGGAGGTAGTCGAAATCGGTAAGCTAATTACCTGAATTGCAACGATACTTTGAATCACGATCTGCTACTCTGGGAGTGGAATGATGGCGGGTGTTGGATAGTATGTCGCCTCGGGGTTCTCAGAGAGTTCGCCGTGAGGGACCCTTCACCCGGGTTTTGGCAGGCGTGATTCAGACGTCGGGGTGATGATGGGAACAGTTGACGTGTGTGACCCGACGGGGTTTACGCGTGTCGTGTGAGTTATGTCCACCTTGCAAGGTTAAATCGGATCGATTCGTCGTCTCTCCCGGTTAAGAGAACCTTGGTCACTTTGTCACATCGTAGTAAGAAAGTGGAATGAAAGAGGAATGTAAAAGGTTGGTTTGTGAGTTACTGAAAGATAATCTGTTCCACCATGTGTGCTCTAGATGTTTAGGCAAATTTAGTTAATACTCGCTATACTAAATGGAGCTAAAATATTGAAAGTAAGGATTCACTTCTAGCAGCCTTTCAGCAAAAGAACTCCAGAGCCAAAAAGCTTTGCATGTCTAAGTAATGGGCTAAGTATACCCAAAGTCGGGTAAGCCTTGCTGAGTATTAGTATACTCAGGGTTGTTGTTGAATCCTTTTAAGCAGGTTGTGTCCCCGCTGATTTCGAGGAGATCTGTGCGTCCTGGATTGGACAGCCGCTTCCTCCGGGTTGGACCGTCGAGTGGGCCCCGTCTTCCCCGTGAAGGTTGGGCAGGTTGGCGTCACATCGGTGGGCAGGATGTGGAGCTCACCTTTTATCGTCGTCGTAGTTATCGTATTGTATTTCAAACTCAGTTTTAAACTTCCGCTGTGTTTTAAACTCTGTCGCTTGTATTAAGACTTTTATGTAAAACCTGTGTTGTAAATTAATTTGAAGATTTCTGTATGCTGGTAACACCTGTGCTCGTCTTCGTACGGGTCTAAGTGCAATTGTGATCCTGGAGTACAGTAGTTTAATCGGGATTTTACCCGACAGCCTGTCAGGTTACACCGTTTTAAGTGCATAGTAACTTGATTAAATATTAAGATGATGGTTAGCGCATTTAAGCCGGTTTAATTTGGACGGTGCTGCTACAGTTGGCATCAGAGCTCTAAATTGCACTGGGGTGATTACCTTGCAACGATTTCGGGTTTTTCGAAAAGTTGACGCTAGATGCGCTAAGGAATAGAATAGATAGTTCGTATGCCCTAAATATGTATATAAATTAGGTGGCAACTAAGTATCTATTTTATTCCAGCACTTCCAGCTTTTACTTTTTGTTAAACCATACTTCTGTAACGACGCACCTCCGCTAAGGTAAGCAAGGTGAGCATTCTTGGTTGTCCTTTAGAATAGCCCACGTGTTTATACGTGCGCGGGTCCCGTATGATGAGCATACGAGGAGGTGATAAGACTCAATTCAAATGAGCCTGTCGCTATCTGCCGCCTGATATGGAGTGCGGATTTCATGCCGTGTGATTGTGATCACGGTCATTTCGTAAGGCAATGTTACGAGATGTAAACCTGTCATACGGTTGGCCATGACCGTGACCCTTGGGACACGTCTACCCTTGGATGTCCCGTAAGGCAAGTGTACGGGAAGTGAATACGTTGTTACCTCTACACGATTTTCGAATCTTAAAATGTCAAGTCGATCCACCGTCCTGGTCCTCTCTCAGCAAAATTTTCGAAAAATCCTCGTATTTCGATTAGAACACATTCCATTCGTTACCTCTACACGAGTAACATTATACGTACAATTTGAACACCAAAACACATTGGAATCAAAATTTGGAATCAAAATTTGTTCAATATAAAACTTTATAAAAAATTCAAAAACTATAACTTTATTATAGAGCAAATTGTAAAATTCAAAACCCTCTCGCATTTTGTTTGCATAAATGCTTACATACGATCCGTTATACCTACAATTTGGACACCAAAACGTCTTCAAATAAAAAATGATCAATACAAAAGTTACTTAGAATTTAAAAACTGCATCTCTAATATATACTAAATTTCAAATTCAAAAACTTCTAAAAACTTTTGAATATAAAAAATGCTCAAAATTTCAAAATCTAAAACTTTACTACACAATAAAATTGTAAATTCAAAATATTTTAGTAATTCGTTCAACATAACATCTTATTTTTCTAAAAATATAATATTGTATCATCGTTCTTTTATGATTTCTCATACGACCTCCACAATAACGCGTCACGTTTTAATATAACGCCTACTTTCTTAAGATAAACATCATGTCTATTAATTTCCTTATGATTTCTTAAATATCTCAAGTACCCAACAAATTATGCTCCGTCATGTCTAATAAATTATTTTACTCCTTCTTTCATAATAATAATAATACAACAACAAATTTTATACTACTTTTATTTTGATATCCAAAATAATATACTCACTCTGTCACAAAATATAAGCATTTCTAAGTTTGATCAAAGTCAAATATGTTCCACTTTAATCATCAATATACTTATAAATGAATTATTTTATATTTAGACATATATTATGATAACGGCTTTCATACCGAATCTATTAATATTATTTTATTTTATAGATCTTTTTAAATTATTTACTATTGATTGTCAAAATTAAATAAATTTGATTTTGACCAACCTATTATGGGCAGGGTTAACCAAACCGGTGGGAACCGGTCCGGTTTGACCGGTTTCGGTTTGGGCCGGTACCAAACTGGCCCAAATTCAAAATTCAAATTTAAATTCAAAAAAATGAAAAATTCCTAAAAAATTCCTAAAAATACTTCAAGGTGCTACGAATCTAATGGTGTCAAATTTTCTCAAAAAATCGTCCATTTAGTATAGTTTGCGGGCATATGAAGTGAAATAAAAAAGAAAAAAATGGGCCGGCCCATTAAAGCCCACCACATATGGCGACCGGTAAATCGGTCAAACCGGGAAACCACTTTTAAACCGTCGGATTTTTTAGTTAAAACACCGGTAACCGGTCAGACCGGACCGGTAACCGGTCAGACCGGTCGGAACCGGTTACACATGTGCTTTTGAATTTGAATTTGAATTCAATCGGTTTCTACTGGTTTTCGATCAAACCGGTCCGGTAAACCGCTACCGGAGGGCGGCGGTTTGACCGGACCGGTCGATTTTGTAAACCCCTGATTATGGGACGAAAGGAGTACTGCTTAAATAATACTGCCACGATAATAAAATAACTAAAATATATATCAAATGTAACAGCGGACTACAGACCGCAACACCTGTTTAGAAAATATATATTTTACCCGTACACAACCATTACAAATACCTACGTACAGGGGGTGCAGAATCTGGACGGGATACACGCGGAAGCCACGGGTTTTTCTAGTTGACTCGAGTCACACACACGAGGGGTATTTAACTATTTGCCATTTTTATGGTTGCCGCTTCTTTAAAAACCATTCTTACAATTGCTCATACATATTTGCCACTCCTCGACACGTGAAACTAACTATTTGTCAATTTTACCTACGTGGCACGCCATGTCACCCGCCCGTGTGGAGAGGCTATTGGAAATGTCGATGCTACCCCTGCCAGCTCCTCTCTATCTTTCTGCCCGTGGGACCCACCCATCGTCTCCTACCTTGAGCCACCAGATCCCATCCCCTGCTCCGCCCGCATGCCGCTCTCGCCGCCGCCGCTCCGATTGAGGAACTAGGGAAGCAGAGGAGGGCATGGAGTGGGGAGGCGGTTCCCCTGCGCTTCGGCTCGCCGCTGCCCTGCACGCCAGCCATGGCCCCGCACGGTCGCCGCTACTCTCGCCTGCAGTGCGCCACGCCGCGCTGCTGCTACCGCCTGCCCTGCGCCACACCGTGCGGCCGTCCCGAGCGCTCCACGCCGCTCAGAGCGCCGCCGCTAGTACACCTCCGCGTTGCTGCGCGGCCATCCGGAGCAGGGGAGGGGGGTGCCCGGCCCGCCGCGCGCTTAGCCGCCGCCACGAGCTCCGCCGCTTGGTCCGCCGCGCGCTCCGCCGTGCAGGGTGCCACACGCTCCGCCCACGGCCGAAGCAGGGGAGGGCTGCGCCCGCTCGGCCTACTCGCCCGCCCACGGAGCTCGCCCGTACGGTGCGGGATGCGGGGTAGTGAGGCGGCGGGGGATGCAGGGGTGTGGGCGGCGGGGGATGCTGGGGAGGAGGCGCGCCGGCGGAGGGGGGCGCACTCCGCCGGCCGTCGCCGCCAAGCCGCAGGCCCGACCCCACCTCCGCCGTCGCGCAGGTCCGCCGCGCGCCCACGCCGTTGCGCACGCACGCCGCCGCGCACGCACGCCGCCAGATGCGCTCACGCCGTCGGATGCACTCACGCACGGGCTCTCCGCCTGCAGTGCCACGGGAGCAGCAGCACGCACGTGCGTTACCACCGTCGGACTTGCAGGATGGCTCCGGGCCTCGGGACGCCGCGTCGTCGGCGACGAGGACCGAGGAGGAACCGCGCCCACTGCTTTTCGGCTGGAGGAAGAGGAAAACGAAGGTGGAAGAAACGAGTGGGTCCCACCAATCATATACATGCAAAGAGAGAGTGTTGTATACTAAGAAAAGGCATGGGCACTGAAGTCTTTTCGCACGGTTGATCCATACTGACACGGCAACTTAACGTGCCACGTCGGACGAAATGGTATATATGTAGACTTCTGCGAAAAGAAGTGGCAAATACATAGGAGCACCATAAAGATGGCTTTCGAAGGAGCAGCAACAGTAAGGTTGATAAATAATTAAGGGAAAATTTGATTCATGCCATCACAACTCCGTGAAATTGGGTTTCATGTTCAAAATCATGTCACTCAATGGCATGGATTTCAACATGAAATACAATTTCAAAAAGTTGTAGTGGCATGGATGCAACTGACCCAATAATTAAATACCCTCGCACCCGAACCCAGCCGTCCAGTCCAGATTCTGCACCCCCACCACTCCGACGCGCCATTGGCCACCACCACCACCATCCGCATCCGCCGCCAAATTTCCCCACCTCGCCGACGCAGCAGCAATGGCGACTCCACCATCAGCGATCCTCCGCTGCCTCCTCCTCCTCGTCGTCGCCTTCCCCTCTCACCCGCGGGCCACGGCCGCCGCGGGGCCTGCGCCGCTGTCCTCCTCCCCGTTCGACGCCGCGTTGGCGAAGCTCCAGGCGCGGATCGGCTACGCCTTCCGGGCGCCGGACCTCCTCCGCCGGGCCATGACCCACGCCTCCTACTCCAGCGAGAACGGCCGGGCTCTCGCCGTCCTGGGCCTCGCCGCCGCCCAGTCCGCCGCGGCGCTCGGCACCCTCGCCGCCGACAACGACGCCGCGGCCTCCGCCGTGTCGCGCCGCGCAAGCGAGGCGGCCTCCGAGGCCGCGTGCGCCGCCGCGGGGAAGCACGTCGGGATCCCGGCCATCGTGCGCGTCGCTAGCCGGACCAGCGCGTCCGCGGCACCCGTCGTCTGCGGCGCGCTTCGGGCGCTCATCGGCGCCGTCGCCGTCGACGCCAATAGCACGGACGCCGCCCTGGAGGTCTTCTGGAAGCTGCACGTGCTCACTGCTACTACCACCGCCGACATGTGAGGCCGGGATTATCATCCAGAGCAGCTAGATTATCATCATGTACCTTCTAGTAATCTACGAGTATTGCTGGACTAGTGTGGATTTGCACCTTCCGAACCACCAGTGTTCTACTAGCACGTCTCTACTGTGTTTAGGGACCCTTAGTTTAGTGACTGCTCATCAACTCTTCTGATGTTCAACTGTCACTTACTACTAGTCTCTACAGTATATCTACTGGTAGCATGCTATGCTCCATCCAGGAATGTCCATTTGGATTTCTGGCTGCAATAAAATGTGATGGGTCGTGGAACATGAACTCCCTTCGAGACAGTATGAAACATTACTGCTCCAAATAGGCTGTGCAAATATTCTGTCGCCACAATCTCTGAGCAATTGATTAACAATCAATGTCACACTCAATCAATGGCGGTGCAAGATATCCTGATTGGTAGAGAGTAGTCTGTTACTGCAGTGAATAAGTTAGGATGCGAATACTATGAGCAAAATTGAAACCCATGCCACAGAGTTACAAGGTTTAAAATGGTGTGCACCGAATTGCTACATTAGACTCGTGTCAGGCTTACATTTTGCAACATCACTCTTGCATGCCCTAAACTCAGTTGAGGTTGCAAATTTCCTTGACAATAACACAATTCATCGACCAGGAGCCCAGTTTGACAAAATTTGATAAGAGTGAGACTCCTGTTACAACGTGAACCAACTCAATGGATAACTTACTTCCTTGGTTTTTTGCCCCTGTGCGTGTTCTCAGGAGTTGAAGCATCCAACTTGCGTTTCTTGGCTAGTTGCTTCGCCTTTCTTGCAGCCACAGCAGGCCGCTTCCCTTTACAAGCACTAGCTCCAGTTTCATTAGTCTTGCTCTGCTTCCCTTGGTTGCTGGGACGCTGGTTCACTTTCACCTTCTTCACCACACCAGATTTGCTTGATCTCAGTCCCTGATAGGACAAAGCTGATGCCTTACGTTTCGCTTTGTCACTGCCTTCATTAGATTTGCTGCCTGGTGTTGAAACCTCCTTGTGTATTGGCACACGCTTCTTCTTCCGGGCTTCTGACATCTTCTTTGGTGTTGTATCAACCTGTTTTGCATGGGTGAGCCTCAAAGAGCGGTCTCGGATCTTCATATCCCGTTTCCTTGCAATAGCATTAGCAGCTTCCTGCACAGCATATATCAGAAGCTCAAAGGTATATTGCAGCTATATTGCTTCTTTTCAGGACAGTTAATAGTTATTTACAGAGAGACAATGCATACTGATCATGTTAACAAAAATGAAGTCATTTTCTAGTAGCCCCTGTTAAGTGTAGAAAAACTCTGTCCAATATTGCAAGCAGCAGCATGGATGGTACAAGAAAAACTAGTTTCTATAAAAGCCAGGAATTGAGTTAAAAAGTGGGTTCAATTTTTTAGATCCATGCTTATAATTGAGATTTTCGCGCTAGTACAGATTCTCCTTTGCGTATCCACTTTCCTTTAATTTTTCAGGAAGCGATCAACGATCATTAGGGGATGCCATTACTAATGCTAGAGCCTTCCATAAATGATTGGGTTTTTTTGATTGGCGCCATTACAATTTCTGGAGTTCGGAAATATGCCATTACAATTCACCTATTCCGAACGATGCCATTACAATTCGTTTGAACCCTCAAACATGCCATTTTATACGTCTTCGACGACCTTGGGCCCACAAGCAGACGTCCGTATTATCGTATAGACCAAAATGCCCTTGTTGTAATCCTCTCTCTCCACTCACTGACATCGGGACCCCACATGTCATCCCCTTCCCCCCTCCATTCTTCTCCTTCCTCTGCTCTTCTTCATCCCCACGTCGGCGCCTGCACCTGCCTCATGGGGCGGCGAGCCCGCGCCCTCAACCTCCCCAACGCCGGTGAGTCCTCCCTCCGCGTGCCTGCTCTCTCCTCCCTCCTCCACGAGCGCCTCCCCGCCGGCGCCGCCCTCCTCTGCTCGCCCGCCGGACTCGCCCTCCTCTGCTCGCGGTGGGCGCGAGCGCCGAAGGGAGGAGCGAGCGTGTCCGCAGCGCCGGCGAGCGCGTGCGGATCTGGGAGGAGGGGCTCCGCATGGGCGAGCTCGGCGCGGCGCGGCGGGGTGGAGGGGCGCTGGCGATGGAGGACGCCGTGCTAGGGCGCGGACCCCGAACGGCGCGGTGGAGCGCGGGCGTGGACCCCGAACGGCGCGGCCTCGGGGCTCGCCTGCGCTGCCGAGGGAGCTCGCACGCTCCGCCTCCGCTGGAGGGCCACCTCGCGCGCGAGGCGGGCGGACTCTCCGGCGCCGGCGCAGCTCCGACGACCGCCGTCTTCTCCACCTCCGACGATGCGGCCGCGGCACGCGCACAGGGCCGGGGGGTGCGCGCTAGGGCCTGGGGGTGGAGGGCGGCGACAGCGGCTGGGGAAGGAAAGAAGAAGAAGAAGCTGACATGTGGGGCCCATAAGTAAGTGAGTGGAGGGTGGAGAGGCAGCAGGGGCATTTTGGTCCATACGAAAATACCAGAGCCTGCACGTGGGTCCAGGAGAATCAAATACGTATAAAATGGCATGTTTGAGGGTTCAAACGAATTGTAATGGCATCGTTCGGAATAGGTGAATTGTAATGGCATATATCCGAACTCCAGAAATTGTAATGGCACCAATCAAAAAAACCCTAAATGATTTGCAAGATTGCATAGCATATAAGAAATTCAGTAATCAGTTCGTACATTACATAGACTAGTTGGCTGATCGAATGGCCCGCACGATACTCAAGCAAAAGAGGAATGATAAGAAGCTTACCCTTGTTTTGAACAAAACATACGCGATACCCTTCCCTAGGCTTGAATTGGGATCTCTGATAACACGTATAGCCTCAACATCACCTTCTGACCCACTGGAACCACAGAACAGCTGGTAGAGCTCTTCATCCTAATGTGTCAGAAAGATAATCTGGGTTAACAAAGATATATTTTTTTTTGACATGATGCTTTAGTTTTCTTTTTTTTTAGAAGCCAGCGAGATACAAACGCATTGCTTACCTTTACATCAAATGGAAGGTTCCCAACAAACACAGTCCTCTTTCTGTCATAAAGAGGCCCTTCTCCTCGAAGCTTTTTACGAGGGGGGCATGCCATATCAACACGGATGTGATTGCCACCGAACTAAAAGGTTACAAGATTGAGAAAGAAAACAGACTTATTCACAACACAGAAATTTTTAATCTAGCATCAGTTATGAACTAGTCATTGTTTCCACCAGTTGTATAACAGGCAAACTTACCAGTGCCATGTTATGGGACAAAACAGTGTGTGCAGACTGCTCATCTTTGAAGACAATGTAGGCATGCACACTGCAAAGAATATAAGCAAATATGTCTTTAATAAGGAAACCAGCTGTAAAGCGTCATGTGTTTTTTTTAAATCATTGTTTCGTTGCATACATTGGGTTATGCATGCTTGGGGAAAACAAAAATGATGTATAGTGCAAGTACATAACTAAGTTAGATAAGGAAGAACAATTCATAAGGAAACGAACACTCACTTGTCGACCAATTCATTGACCTTCCCCTGTAAAACGGCCCCTTTCCTCGTAAGTTTGGTCTGCAGGAAGAACAATCACAAGACATTGGGATGTTTCCACCTCAAATCAAATCAAAGATACAACAAGGAATTCGATGGCCAAGGCATTGTACTGACGTCGACCAGTGGCACGGAGCGGATCCTGACCGACTCGATCTCTCCGAACGCCGCGAACTCCTTGGTGAGCACCTTGCGCTTGGTCCGCAGCGGCAGGTTCCCCACGAACACCGTCCTGAGCAGCTTGCTCTCGTCGTCGAACGTCTCCTCGTCGTCCTCCCCCGCCCCGCCCGCGGCATCGTCGGGGGCCTTCCTCTTCTCCCCAACGCTCGGTGGCTTCTCCTTGCCCGCGCCGGTCCGCCGCCCGCGGCCGGCCTCGACCTCGTCCCGCTTCCGCTTGCGCTGCGGCCCCTCCTCCTTGCGCTTCTTCTTCTTCGAGGACGGCTCGGCAGCCTCGGCGTCTGGGCTGGGGTGCTTGCGAGGGGGCGTCGCGGGCGGAGCAGCAGCAGCAGGGGGCTCCTCCGTAGAGGGCTTCCTGCGGAACGGGTTGTCCGCGGAGAAGAGGGAGCGGATGGCTGCGGCCGGGGAGGCGCCGCCCGCCGCCTCGGGAGCTGGGTCCTTGTGCTTCTTCGCCATCGGCGGCGGCGGCGGCGAGTCGGGGCGCGCGATGCGGTTGCGGATGCGCTTGCGGTCAACTGGGTTGTCTCGGAATAGACGTGGGGTGGGGGGAGCCTCAGGCATCCTCAGCCATCCGATGCCCAGCTAACGGCTAGGATTGGTCCGTTTTGTGTACAGCGGCGCAGCGTCCCGGCTTCTCTTGCCTGCCTTGTTGACCGTGTCGCGAGCCGACAGCGGAGGAGAGGGGTTAGGGTTCTTGCGCTCCCTGCGCGCCGCCGCCGCCGCCCGGAAAATAGGGGAGGGGAGGATGGAGGGAACTAGCCGCGCGGACGGGAGGAACCCGAACCAGCTCCGGCCCTTCAGCTGCACCGGCAACCCGCTCAACCGCGCCCACGGCTCCGCTCGCTGGGCGCAGGGCGACACCGTCGTGCTGGCCGCCGTCTACGGGCCCAAGCCGGGGACCAGGAAGGGGGAGAACCCGGAGAAGGCCTCCATCGAGGTCGTCTGGAAGCCCAAGACCGGCCAGATCGGTACCCGCTCTTCCTCTTCCACTCTAGTAGTTCACTTGGCCTGCTGTGGTGCCGCCGCCTCGACTTGCGTCTTGCGTCGTCGCCGGCAATCAAAGAGGATGATTACATTGCCACTTGTGTCCCCAAGTAACCGTGTCACTGAAACGGAAAGCTGTTTACAGGAAGGCAGGAGAGGGAGTATGAGATGACACTCAAGAGGACGTTGCAGAGCATCTGCATGCTCACCGTTCATCCAAACACCACCACCTCTGTTGTGCTTCAGGTAATGTTGCCCGGCTGTCATTCTTCTACTCTAAGTTGCTTTTAATCTTCTTCATACAGTTCTACCATTCTTGTTGGTTTATTCTGTGCGATATGCAATTCACTAATTCAGTGCCTCATAACATAGGAGACTAGGAGTAGCACTTTTTGGTGCTGTTGAAAAACAACTATATCACCGGAAATTTTTCTATACTCGAGTGAATTGAATTAATCAGGCTGCAAATTCTATAAACAAAGTAGGGCGCACCTCTCAGTTTCCTCATTAAAACCTTAACTAGTTTCTCGTGAGCATATCCAAGGTGCAAACTGATTTGGTTCTGTGAACTAATGATGGGCTGCCCTTATAATGCTGCCTGCAGAAAGGCAACAAACTAGTACTAGTGTGTCCACTTTCATAGAGGTTTCAGCATATACACAATTTTGCTGGGGCCTATTATGGTAAACGTGTTCCTTGTAGCAACTGTTCCTGTCATGTCTTCCTACTGTGTTTCACATCCGTATTCTGCTGTCAACCTTTTTGTAGTGCATCACAGCAGTCTGCCTTATGCTGGCTAATATTATCTGTGCTCATGCCACTAAGTGTCACTTATCCGTGGTTAATCATTTTTTCTGCAGGTTGTGGGTGATGATGGCTCTGTATCCTTCCACAGTTTATGCTTACTGCATTTGTTGACTTGCATTCACATTTCCTGGGCAGTTAAGAGGGTGTTCTTTATCTGCTATCAAGTAGTTGTGGAATTTAGAGGGAGTTCTTTGTCTGATATCTATATATGCCTTCCTTCATATGCAGTTGTTGTCAAAACATCATGTGCACTCTAAATGTCAGTACCTTCCTGATTTCAGTTTAAGTCTCCTTGACTGTGCTTAGCTTCTGCCATGTGCAATTAATGCTTCCTGCGCTGCCCTTGCATTTGCTGGCATCCCTTTGAAACATCTTGCAGGTAAGTTGAGTAGATTTTTTGTATGTTAGGCCTTGGTACCTTGTAGCTAACAAGTTACAAAATTTGCTGCAGTCGCAATTGGCTGTGGGGTGATGGAGAATGGTGTGGTTATTTTAGACACAAACAAGGCAGAAGAGCAGGTAGGAATCGTTCCCTTTTCTGAACTCCACAGGAGAGGAGGAATATATTCAGTACCCTGTATGATGGGAGTGTAATAATCCGTGTCTTGCCACAACCTGCAGCAACTGAAGTCCTTTGCTCATCTGGTGTTCCCCAGTTCACGCAAGTCGGTCGATTTGAAGGAAGCAAAAGAGAAAGACGCCGAGTTTGAGCGAGGGTTGATAACCTCAATCTCCCATGGAGTGATGTCTGGTATGGTTCTATGTCTTGCTTTTGGGTGTTGGTGGAGGTGCATGCTTTCCCATGCTCATCATTGTTGCTATCCATCCCTTTTGTTTGGTGATCAGAGGACGACTACTTGAACTGCATAGAGAGAGGTCTTGCGGCGTCCTCACGGATCTCGGATTTTATGAGGAAGACTCTGCAGAAGGGGGCGGATGCCTGAGTGGCATCATGGTTGACAGCATAGTGCGATTTTGGTGGCAGCTCGCTCATGTTGCAGTGGAGGCGGCAACCAACTAGCAGGAGGAAATGCTGCTACTTGATCTAGTTGCCGTGAGCGCTGAATCATTGTAGAGGCGATTGGTGAGGATCTGATGTTAGTTGGTTTTGACGAGTTTGTGCACAATGTTACTATCGACTTGCGGAGTCCCTCAGATTTGTATTTGGGGTCCGCATATTGTCGTGCTTTGTTTGGTGGATGAAATGATTGACGAAGGTGTTGGTAGAACGCAACGCGAATGGTGGTTGACAAGGCCGGGCAGCATGGCTTGCTGCTGGCCGGGCGACCCTGACGCGCCAACCGGTCTTGAGCGTCGTCGGTGGCTAAGGCCCGGTTTAGATCACTTTGTATTTTGGATTTTTGGAAGGAATGTTCAACATTTGAAGTATTAAATGTAGGCTAATTACAAAATTAATTACAGATCTCGTCTATAAACTACGAGATGAATTTAATGAGCCTAATTAATCCATCACTAGAGTAGCATTACTGTAGCAATTTAGTGTCTAATCACATCCTAATTAGGCTCATTAGATTTGTCTCGGGATTTACAGTCCATTTGTGTAATGCGATTTATTTTTCGACTATATTTAGTATACCATGCAAGCGATTTAAAAAAAAATTGGATTTTGCATTTTGGGATCGGCCTAAGCCCTGCCTGCAACAAATCGGGTTTCTTAAAGCTACTGCTCTTTGGATCTCTCTCCCTGTTTCATGCAACATGTGGTGCCGTGCCGGCCCTACGGGTAGGGCACCACGTGCGACGGTGGAGGGTCCAAGCTAAGAGGGGGCACAAGCTCATGTACGCATTATATACGTACAATACAGTTACTGACCAATCTATGTGATCGCAGTCTAAGAGGCCAAGAGCTAAGCATTAAAAGTGTTACAAGTAACTTTGCCAAATTCTTTGATGTCAGTGTTCGAGATTCTGAAATTTGTTATGGCTGCAGATTGCTTCAAATATTTTGAGTGCTTATCGAATCCTCTTAACTGTACATGCGACTGTAGCTTCAGATTAAAAATGTTTCTCAAAACTAAAGTTGTTGAACAACTATTTGAGATCAACTATATCACAAGAAAAATTAGAAAGCTTTGCAATGTGTAACATCGAGAAGGCTATATTGGACACTATTGATCTCAATATTGTCTCGATGATTTTGCATCAGGAAAAGCCAGAAAAAGTATCTTTTTTGAGTCCATGGATATTATGGAGTGCAAATATATGGTAAACAAAAAATTCTAGAAGTACAAATAAATTATTGTTTTAGTCCACTAATGGAGGTAAAGATAACAGGTAGCCCAAAACCTATGATTAAGCAATAAAGGCCCAATAAGAATAAGATAAGCACGGCCCGAGACGGGCGCAACCGGCCCACTAGAAGCCAACCTCTGGGGGAGCACTGCCCTCAGACCGACCCCCGCGAGGAAGTCTCCGCCTCGCCCGACCCTCGCGGAGGGACTCCCGCCGCATCGGACCCTTATGAAAAAATATCGCTCCGACCCCTACGGAAGGGGTAGGACCGGGCCCACGAGATAGTTTGACCGTGCTGCGAACTCGAAGACTATCATTAACCTGGGAGAGCCATGCGTGGGCTGACAAGACCATTCACCCCTACCACAGCACGGGCTCGGGCAGGGGCGACAGCAGTCAGACGTGACAACGTCTTACTGATGGGACAGAGCACACCCTTTACCACCCTGAAGTCAGCTCTAAGGACGGGAGACCGTCCTCGGGGACAGGAGGGAGGACATCCCTCCCTGCCAACGCCAGCACCACCAGCGAAGCGATCGCCAACACGTGTCCCTATGACGGGACAATAGCTACAGCTGTAGTGAAAATGGCCTCTCATGCCATATTTCAATATAATGTTTTGGCGATTGATGACACACACAATACTTGGACTAATATGATTGTTAAGATAATCATTATCAAGCTTTTAGGTTCAAGTGATGACAAAGACAAGATAGGCGTAGCTGAGAAAATCACATGCGTCGGTGCATTGACTTGGAGCACACCCGGAACTTTGGTCTCACCGGTTGAACCGACGTTAGGGAAGTTGAACACGTCGGTGCAATGGACCTAGAAGCTGAGGCAAGGTCTATACACCGGATGAACCGACGATAGGGTCTTGGTGAACGTCGGTGCAGTTGTCCAGAGAGTTTGTTTTTCAGAATTCACAGGACAACTACACTCACCGGTTAAACCGACGCAGCATCGGTTGATTGCCCGTACACGGTAACGGCTAGTTTTTTAGGCGGGCAGTTTAGTATCACCGATTGAACCGACGATGGCTATTGGAGGTGTGTCGGATTAACCGGCGTTAAGTATTTTTCTGTCAGCTTTTCTCCAACGGCTATATTTGCTTGTGCTGCCTATATATACCCCGAAGGCCGGGTCATTTGAGGGTGCTGGAGTTGCTGAAGCCTGCTACACTTGAAGAACACCTCCAACCACCTTAGAGCTTCATTATACATCATATAGGCTTAAGCACACTTGTGAGAGTGCTTAGTGCTTGATTAGGCTTAGTTCTCGAGAGAACTAGCTTGAGTGAAAGTCTTGCTGCGGCAAGCATCTTGTGTAATCGTCGTGTGACCCTCCGACTTGGTGTGGAGAGGCAACGACACTTTGTGCGGGGAAGGAGACCCCTCTTGGTGAGAAGCTCCGATAGTGAAGACGGTGCCGTGGGTGACGCTTCGAGAGAGACGGTGGCGGTAGCCTTGTCTTGGTGACTTAGGGTCACTTAGCCTTTGCTTGTCGGGAGTCTTGGTGGCGAACGCAAGATGGTGATCAAGCCAAGAGACTCGGCATCACACTTGTTTGTGTTGGACAAGTGGCCGTGGACGTAGAGAGGGACTTGGTCTCCTAACCGAACCAAGTTAAATCGTGTGTCTTAGTGTCTTCACGGGAGTTTGCATATTCTCTCCCTTACCTCTTTACTTACCGTATTATATTTCCGCATTTACTCTATCTTGCGTGCCTTTACTTTCCTAGTTAGTTTGATTAGGATTGGCTATAGGTTGCAAGTCTTTTAGGGGTAAGTAGAGAATAGCTTAGATAAACCTTAGTCATAACTAGCATGTGTATGACGTGTTAGGTTTATCTCATGCAAATAGATTGAGCCCTAGTATAGAAAGCGATTAGCGACCCTATTCACCTCCTCCCCCTCTAGGGTCGGACACCCCGGTGATCCTTACAACAGCACACCACGATTTTCTTCCACCCATCATGATCATCAGGAGCGAAAGTCGGGGGAAGAAGATTGCCGCCGAAGGAATAGGTGACTAGAGGTCGTACCAAGGCCGGCCAACCGGAAGAAGGAATGGCCAAGATGCATCTGAATCCCTAGGCTTTCCCTTTCTCACTTTTCCATCTTTTTTGCATCCGACCCCCAATCTCCCTTGGGCTATAAAGGGACGGGAGTACCCCATGCACGGGGGACCGATCCACACACACACATACGCACGCATTCATACCCGCTCGTTTCCACCAGAGACTTGGGAAGCCCGTTCCCTCTCTCGCCCGTTAACCCCTACTGCAAACTTGAGTGCGAGAGAGAGAGAGCTCAAACTGGACGTAGGGAAATTCCGTCCGAACTAGTATAAACCCTCGTGTCGAATCCTTGCATTACCATCCGGAGTAGCGACATGCTTACAAATTTACTAGCCGGTGATACGGAACACCGACATCCACAAGTTTCCCCAATAATTATCAAACATTCTAAATGTCGGAAGAATGCAAGGCAACCTTCGTGGAATGCTCTAGAATTAGTAATAAATAAATTAGAAAACCTTGTAATATTTAGGAATTGTCTAGAAGGAGTGACACATGTCATCACCCTATGATCCACCTTGGCCTATAAGAGGACTCCCTTCTTGTCATGCCATCTATTTAAGAGCCTGGTAGATGAGAATGGTGAGTGCTAGGATAGCCACAAAGAGAGGGTGTGTTGTGTACTCTTGTGTAATATTATTGTGTTAGTCTCTTATTTTTTAAGTACTTAGTGTAGTGTAAATAAGTTGTGATCTATCGTAGACTGGCTCTGCCATCCGGGATCACAAAAGGGTCTAGGCTTCATCCGGGAAGAGCTCCTCGGGCTTGGTAGCGGCGTAATGTTGTTTTCTCTTGTCTCCACCCCCGAGGATGTCGAAGTGCGCCATCGCTTCCTCAAAAAAGCCAAGAAGCTCATCGACGTACTTGCTCAGAACCTTAGGTGGGTCTGTACATCCCTGGCGTTGGTAGGCAGGGCTTGAGTCTTGCTTGCCCGTCCAACAGCTCCGTCGCTGTTTGTAGATAGACTCGGTACCGAAACTATTTGACATGCAACCTTGGCAATGGCAGCTTCAAGGCAGTAATTCGATGCAATACATGTATTGCTGTTTCATACTAATGTTTTTGTCAATGAAGTGAGCCTGGTCTTGGTTCAGCTGGAGGGGCATGAACCCTTTGCCCGTTGTCGAAGAACTGGAGCTTGTCTTTGTTTGGACGGAAGTCGGAAGTCTGAACTGCTTATATTCTGAAAGTTACTTGAATTCAACTCTGTCATATGGTATGGGCCTATATGCCTGTACCTGTCTCTGCTGCTAATGTGTTCCAGGCAGTGATCGTGCCCATTGATGTAGAAGTCGACGTCATTGTCCGGAATGGTGTGAAAATTTTCATAAAAATACTGGGGGTCATTATGGACCTTTCTGAAAGTCGAAATAAATTTTCTTCAGCTTTAATTTTGACGTCGAATATCGCCCGGGCCGCCTCAACACGGTCGACGACGCGCTGTCCCGTTGAGACAGCGAGCACGGGGCAGCGGGGGATGCCTCAGCCGAGGCTACTGCTGCATACGCCCTCTCCGGGCCTTCCTTCGCTCTCATCGACAACATCCGCAAGGCGACATCGGAAGCACCGGATGGTCAGTAGCTCCTCCAGCGCCTGCAGGTCGGTGAACTGCTGCCACCATGACGTTTTGAGGAGGGACTGCTCCTCCATGGCAGCCGCGTCTTCGTTCTCGACTACGCCGACCTTCGACATCAGGTGCTCCTATTGGCTCATTCAGCGAGCCATGAAGGGGTACAGAAGACTCTGCACCGCCTCCGCACCGAATTCTATATTCCGGGTGACCGTTCCTTGGTCCGTGATTGGGTCCGGACTTGTGTCACGTGCCAGCGGAACAAGACAGAGACGCTACAGCCAGCAGGCCTGCTGCAGCCCCTCGAGGTGCCGTCCTAGGTGTGGGCGGATATCTCGATGGACTTCATCGAGGGGCTGCCCAAGGTCAATGGGAAGTCCGACATTCTCACCGTCATTGACCGCTTCTCCAAGTATGCGCATTTCATCACGCTAGGACACCCCTACATGGCGGCGTCCATCGCTCGCGCATTCGATGGCACTGTCTGGCTACATGGGTTCCCCTCCTCCATCGTCAGCGACCAGGACCCCGTGTTCACCGGCAATGTGTGGCGCGACCTCTTCAAGATGGCCAGCGTCACCTTGCGGATGAGCATAGCCTTCCACCCGCAGACAGACGGCCAGTCGGAAGTGGTTAACAAGGTGATCGCCATGTATTTACGTTGTGTTACAGATGATCATCCACGGGCTTGGGTGGATTGGTTGTCATGGGCGGAGTATTGCTACGATATCTCCTTCCATACAGCCTTGCGCGCCACCCCCTTTGAGGTCGTTTTTGGCAGGCCTCCACGACCGATCCTGCCCTACAAGCCTAGGACGGCACGGACGAAGACAACAGATGCCCTTTTGTGCATAAGGGATGAGCTCCTTGCTGAGGTCCGCCAGCGTCTCCTCCAGGCGCAACAGCTCTCCAAGAAATACTACGACGCTTCTCATCGCGACATGGAGTTGGCGGTGAGTGATTGGGTGTGCCTGCGCCTACTGCACAGGGCAGCACAGTCGCTGGATCATCGCACCAAGGGCAAACTTGGCCCTCATTACGCCGGGCCGTTCCGCGTCTTGGAACGGATTGGGAGCGTCGCCTATCATCTACAGCAGCCTCCAGGCGCCCATCTCCATGATGTCTTCCATGTGGGACTGCTCAAGAGCCATCGCGGGGATCCTCCAGCGGAACCGGCACAGCTACCTCCGGGGCTTGATGGCCGCCTTCTTCTAGCTCCAACTCTAGCCCTTCAGGCGCAACGGCGTGGAGCGTGGCGTGTTCTTATCCAGTGGCAAGGTCTGTCGCCAGAGGAGGCAACGTGGGAGCTTCTTGAGGATTTTCAGTGGCTCTACCCCGACTTTCAGCTCGAGGACGAGCTGTTTGCCTAGGCGGGGAGAGATGTTATGACCGGTGTCCATTATCAAAGGAGAATGGCCGCATGTGGCTAAATCTGGGCGCCGGCTATAGAGGCTAAAGGCCCAATTTATCTCAATTATTTCTATTACTAGTAAAGTGTACGTGCGGCACGCATGCATTTAACATGCGAGTTAAAATCGTTTCTGCATGCATCAAATAACACAGTAATGAAAGAAAATATAACACATCATTTGAATATTATACAATAATTTTTTTCCTTGCACGCACAATAAGTAAACTATATGTGATTAGATCTATCTTTGATGTATTTAGTTAACTTGGGAAAAAAAATACTTGCAGCTAATTTAGGCATGGTGCAGTAGTCTGTCTATGATAGCCACCTTAGTAGCTGAGTTGTAGTGTCAATAATTGCTTCCTTTTAGCATGTTTTGCTATGAAGTATTGTTGTAGCTCTCAATGCAAATGCATCTGATGATTCTATAAACAAGATAATGAAAAGTTAGGTTCACTAACAATCTATTTTTTTAGTTTCATTGCTTGTGTATTAGAAATACAACTTACAATTATATATGTGCTTCTAAGTCTCGCCCATCTTCAAGCAAAAAACCTACTAGGAAACTATATGGTGCCAGAGATGATGATGGTGATAATAGAGTAGATATCTATACTAAAGCTAGGTAATTTCTTGCACCGTCGTTGCTCATTGGCTTGCATACATATTCTAATATTTATAATGAAATCTGAGTAATAGTCCATTGCATGTTCTAATTATATAGAACCAACTGATATGATTTATTCTTTTTCTTTACAGCCCAAGTGAGGATGCATAGCCAGAAGGGGAGGTCTTATCCAGTTTGTCCATAGCAGTTATTGCTAACCTTTTTGTGGTTTTGATCATTTGCTGAAGATTTGCATTTATTTTCCACATACCAGTTGCTATCTACATTTTATGTGTTTGGTTGTATGCAGATCGAAGTCCGATGAGTTTACAGAACTAGATTGATACATATTGTTTTTGTTAAACTCATAGTTATAAACAAATTGATTTCCTATTATCCTCATTTGCATTAGTATTCTGAACTGCTAGCTAATTTGTTTGGTAGCTACTCCCTCATGTTGGTAAAGGAAGCCGTTTCGAATATCGATACGGTCTCCAAAAATAACTTTGACCACTATCTTTTTACTATAAAAATTTATAAAATATAGTCAGTATAATATTTTATGAAACTGTATTTCAAGATGAATGTACTTACGTCACTTTCATATTTTTAAAGTCAACCTAAAAGAATTATTTGCAGTCAAAGTTTAAAATGTTTGATTTAAGACAAACTCAAAACAACTTTTTTTTACCAACATAGAGCAAGTACAAATTATAAAAATTATGATCATGACATATTATTCCTATGATCATGGTATATAACATGTAAGATATGGCTAGACAAAACTTTAAAAACTGTATTATTATACTTTTATAATATATTATTATTTTTTAATAAATACTTCACATACTTAATGTAGAATTATGGTAGGGCGCGCAAAGCTCGCCGAATGTTCTAGTGCAAACCAAGAGCCTGTTTGGCTGACCACATAAATAGTATAGGGCTGATAGAATAAATAGTATTCTGTGAGGAAAAAAGAAGCTCAACAATGCCTAAGCTAGGATCTAATTTTGGGCCTGAGTCTGTCCTCTCAGTTTGCAATGATCTCAAATCAAGCCATCTCCACTCCAAAAAAGTTTCTAAAAGTAAACAAATTGATTTCCTATTATCCTCATTTGCATTAGTATTCTGAACTGCTAGCTAATTTGTTTGGTAGCTACTCCCTCATGTTGGTAAAGGAAGCCGTTTCGAATATCAATACGGTCTCCAAAAATAACTTTGACCACTATCTTTTTACTATAAAAATTTATAAAATATAGTCAGTATAATATTTTATGAAACTGTATTTCAAGATGAATGTACTTACGTCACTTTCATATTTTTAAAGTCAACCTAAAAGAATTATTTGCAGTCAAAGTTTAAAATGTTTGATTTAAGACAAACTCAAAACAACTTTTTTTTACCAACATAGAGCAAGTACAAATTATAAAAATTATGATCATGACATATTATTCCTATGATCATGGTATATAACATGTAAGATATGGCTAGACAAAACTTTAAAAACTGTATTACTATACTTTTATAATATATTATTATTTTTTAATAAATACTTCACATACCTAATGTAGAATTATGGTAGGGCGCGCAAAGCTCGCCGAATGTTCTAGGGCAAACCAAGAGCCTGTTTGGCTGACCACATAAATAATATAGGGCTGATAGAATAAATAGTATTCTGTGACGAAAAAATAAGCCGAGACAAGCCTAGACAAATCACCTCCAAGCCGGACTGGGTGCAAACCAATTTTAGCGGGAGGAAGCTTCCTCTCGGCCCCGCTGCAGATACCGTAGCGTCGGCCGCGGCTGGGGAAAGAAACCCGGTGGAGTCGGAGTCCACCACCGTCGCGGCGCGGTCGTCTCGCTCTCCTCGTCTCGTCTCGTCTCGGCCAAACAAAAGAAAAGAGGCCAACCACCCACCACCACCAGACTCAAAACGGAGACGGAGAGGAGATCCGATCCAGCTCGAGCACCACCAGGCAGGCAAAGGCTACCTCGTGCGTCCCTTGTTGCTGCTCTGCCTCTGCTAGCTGTTATATACTACTACTCTAGAACCAACTACTACTCGGCAGCTCCGGCGATTCACTCGGATTGATCCACTCCCCGCGCCGGCAGGGAGGAGATCAGACACCCATGGCGTTCGATGCCTTCACCGACAAGAACGCCGTCTTCCGCCGTCTCAAGGCCAAGCCAGAGAACAAGGTACCTACCTAACTGCTCTGCTGCTTCTCCTCTTCCAGATCTAGGATCATCTTCCTTCCCCCATCAGATCTCTTTCTATCTCTCACTCACGCCACCCCCCCGCACCGCAGATGTGCTTCGACTGCAACGCCAAGAACCCCACCTGGGCCTCCGTCACCTACGGCATCTTCCTCTGCCTCGACTGCTCCGCCGTCCACCGCAGCCTCGGAGTACACATCACCTTCGTCAGGTACTAGATCTCCCTGCTCCCCATCCAGATCTCGGGCTTCCTGCTCCACTCTCCTCCATCTCTATCTAGAATGCCACGCTACGATTAAGGGGAGGAAGCTCGCGTTTCAACTACCTAATGACCATCGGGGGTTGGGTTCATCTACTTGTCGCTGGATCTGAGCCTCGCGCACAGCTCTCGCCACTTGCATTTGGAGAGATCACGGTCCTTGGGCAGTTGACCCCGACGCCTGAATTAGCCAGGACCAGTGCCGACACGCTTTGGATCTCGGAACCCAGCTCCTGTAATCTAGGAAAGGCAAACAAAAGCTAAATGTGCCACATATACACACGTTGCTATTTTTGTACCTATGTGCCAGACAGATTACATCATGACCTCCATGGGCCACACTATGATCATTGCAAATGCCCAAAGGATTACTCTTCTGAATGCACACTACTGTCCTGTTTTCCATACTCTTCTCACCAGAAAATTACCTTACTTCTAAAAGCTATTAAAATATATCAAACAGCATTTTGTCCTTGCCAATGATGTTCTCTCATTTTTAACATCTCTTACGCAAACTGTATCTGTGCCTATTTTAGGTCAACGAACCTTGACTCATGGACTCCGGATCAGCTCAAGATGATGGCTTTCGGAGGCAACAACAGGGCACATGCTTTCTTCAAACAGCATGGATGGAATGATGGTGGCAAAGTCGAGGCAAAGTACACATCAAGGGCTGCTGAGTTGTACAGGCAGATACTTTCAAAGGAGGTCGCTAAGAGTGCCACTAATGATAATGCCTTACCATCATTGCCTGTCGCGTCAGAGCCACCGAAGCCAGCCGATGACTTCCCTGAATTCAAGCTCTCAGATGCAACGGCAGAGAATTTGAATGGGAAGCAGGAGCTAAAGTCGCCAAAAGCACCTCCCCGTTCACCAAAAGCACCTACCCATCCCACCTTTGCCACCTCCGTAAAGAAACCCATTGGTGCGAAGAAGGTTGGAGCCAAGACTGGAGGGCTTGGTGTTCGAAAGCTTACTACAAAGGTAATGCTGTGGATCAAAGGAGCTATTTTGTGGACCCAGGTTTTGAATTTGAAAATTTGAAGGACTTAACCGTTGCCGTTTTTCGTTTTGTCCTGCAGCCAAATGAAAGCCTGTATGAGCAGAAACCTGAAGAGCCAAAACCTGCTGTGCCTGCCTTGACGACTACTTCAACTACTAAAAGCGGTCCATCCTTGCACTCGCGTTTTGAATACGTGGAGAATGAACCATCAGCTGACTCAAGAACAGGGGGATCTCATGTGACTGGCCATGTAGCACCACCAAAATCATTAGACTTCTTTCAAGAGTATGGGATGGGCACTGGGTTCCAAAAGAGATCAAGCAGTGCCTCAAAAACTCAGGTAAAACCAATTGCCACACATGTTTTCGGAGTTGCGTGAAATTTTGTTCTGTTCTGCTGACAATCAGGAAACATAACCTCTATGCAAGCATTTGCAACCATGTTTTTCTAATTTCTATCATTTGTGTTTGTCTTTACCGAATTATTTTTTTCACATGCGCTGTTGTATTTAATAGCTCAGCTTGCTTGTCAGGTTTGCTATTTGCTCCCTGGCACTTGGACATTCTATGTCCATTGGCCTGTCTACTTATTCATGTTGCAAGGTTGCATACACTGTAGATGCTTATAATTTAGGCTAGGACCCAAGCAATATTTTAAGTTGCTTGTGTCATGTCTAGTTGTTAACTCAAGCTGGTTTGGTTAGCTACCTTGCCCAGTAGTTACCTGCGCAGTTTTCTTTGGGCTGGCTTCTTCAACATGCAATGGGCATTCTGTTTTGTGAAAATTAGCGCCTTTGTAATTTGACATTCTCTTTTTAACTCAAGTAAGGCAAATATTGCACGATGCTCTTATGTGCTGAAATAAATATCATCGGCCAGATTTTCAGTTACTCTGTTTTGTGGTTTAACTTAGATGCATTTCTTTGCAGATTCAAGAAACTGACGAAGCAAGGAAGAAATTCTCTAATGCAAAGGCGATTTCATCATCTCAATTTTTTGGTACTCAGAACAGAGAAGAGAAAGAGGCTCAACTATCCCTTCAAAAATTTGCGGTGCGTTTACTTATCACCTTGTGTTGATTTTAGTCTGAGTTCAAACTGAATTTACTACTTTCAAGAATCCATGTTCACTGTTCAGACTTTGCAAAAGGTAGTGTAGGGGCACGTTGGTGCATTAGAGTTTGCTTGAACATTCTTATTCTCTTGAAGTTGCTTTCCTGCTTAGAGTTAATCTGTTGTTTTGATTCAGGGTTCTTCATCCATCTCAAGCGCCGATCTTTTTGGTCATGGTCGTGATGTGGACGATTCTAATCTGGACTTAAGTGCTGCAGATCTCATCAACAGAATATCTTTCCAGGTAGCTTTTGTAATACTTGTTGTCCCTTGGATATTGGATAATTAGCTTCTAGCATCTTAGCCTGTTGTTTTAACCCAACATTGAAGAATGTAAATGCAGTAAGAAAACCTGTATTATTATTATTATTATTATTTTTATTTTGGGGGGGGGGGGGTGTTATGTGAAAGTTGCACATAGCGGTTTTCTCATCTGCTGCCATGGTTTTTTAGGCATCCCAGGATCTGTCTTCACTCAAGGACATAGCTGGAGAGACTGGAAAGAAGCTGACATCTTTGGCCTCCAATTTCATCAGCGACCTGGACAGAATGCTTTGAGCGGGTTATTTGGCCGAGACTTGGAGCATTTCCTATCTGCACCAGAATACTGCTGCCTCATGTTTTGATTGTGGTGCATCAGACAATTCAAAGCAATTCTTGCACAGCTCTGTAGAGGATTCATGTTCTGCGTTTGTATTTGACCATGTCTGACACAGATATTTTCATTTATTTGTTCACAGCAGTGAAGCATATACTCTTTTATACATTAATTAAGGTTTCTTGTATCTTGGAAGAAAAATCCATGGCTGTGGTCAATGAAACTGAGCCGGATGTTTTGACTGTGATGATGCCTTCCTAACCAAGGTTGATTTAGAAGTTGTTTACAAACTGCATCAGACACGTTGGCCCCGTGAAAGAGTATGAAAAAGGACTTGGAATTGCTTGTTTTGTCGTCAGCGTCTGAAATTCGGCAAGGCAAGTTGCAGGAAGCATGTCGTATGACTGAAAGAAACTCGAGGCGTTGCGACGCCAGAATCAGTATTACTTGGTAAACATTTTGTGGTGTTTACTTGGTTGCGAATTGTTATATGTCGATCGTCGGCATTGGGAGGCGACATTTGGCGTCTGGATAGGTCGGCCATTGGGCAATGGAAAGGCCGACAGCAACAGATTCCATCCATCTAGCTTAAGCTCTTGGACAAAGAATCTTGCACAAAGGCAAAATTCTCCTCATCTCCCTACTTTGCTACATTGTCAACTGTAGTGAGGTGACAAAGTCATTCCCCCCCTTTGGTGTTAGTTTGAGGCGAGTGACGGAAGCATCTAGGCCTAGACCCTTGAGTCGTCCTAGTTTAGTTTCTTGTATATATGTGTTGTATTATTGGCAGCAATGTCCATGTCATCTCTGGCGGGCGGGCGTCGCCTCGGCGAGGAAAGATGTCCAAGGAGCTGAGGAGTGATAGGATCGAGATGGTAGGTAGCTAGGGTGGACGGCTGGACAATTGATACTCGGCTCCGATCTTTGTTGCAGGCAAGCGACAAACAGCAGCCAAGATCACATGATGAGCTAGCTTATCTCATCAGCACAAGGGAGAGGGAGAGGGAGAGGGAGAGAGAGAGAGAGATGATATGCAGCATATCCATCCCTACATTACATCCATGATGTGTAGGAGTAGTACTGTACTCTAATTCCACACACAAGATCACGGCACACAAGAGTGTTGTTGTGTTGAACAACAATGGGGGGGAATCCAATCCAATCCAACCACAGCAGCAGCTATGCCCCTGCGGCATGCCCTTGCGCCGCACGTAGCCGTCCGCCACGGCGTGCGAGTACTCCGGGTACCCCTTCCCCCCGCTGCGCCGCCACAGCTCCTGCAGCAGCGGGTGGTATCAGCGTGCCGTACGTACGTGAACACCAGCGTACGTTTCGGCTGCTCGCTGGCCGTGCCCATCGCCGATTGATCGCTGCTGAGGGGGGGGGGGGGGGGGGGGGGGGGGGGAAGCCTGTGCTGTCGGGAATATATGGACGATGGGCTCGGAGCTCGTGGGCCCCTGGCTCCTGGTGGGGGATGGCCATGGCCATCCATCGTCGACCGTCCCTTTCGCCGATTCTCTTTGTGAGTAGTATTTTATTACTAGAACATTAGTCGCGAGCCCTACTGTTTAAACAATTAAATATAAATAAATAGATGGTAATAAAATGAACAAATAAGCATAAGTAAATCGAAAATAATGAAATGTGATGAATGGCATGCACGATATTCTCTCTGCTTTTATTTACTATCGTATTAAGTTTGTCCTAAGTCAAGCTTACAAAAAATAATAATAATATTTATAACCCCAAATTTATTTTGACCATAAAATATATATTAATAGTGCATATGTTGGATAGTATAATTATTGTTATATCTCTCTACAGACTTGATCAAAGTTAATCAAGTTTGACTTGGGACAAATTCAATACAATATGTGAATAAAAAATGGAGTATAGGATAATTTCAATACAAAATCACATCATATGGTAATAAATACATGGTTAATATGCTAACATTTGAGCAGCGTGGGTACACTATCCATCAAAGGTGTCTATCCAGTATTATAGTGTGTAAATAAATAGTCAAGATGGTTTGCCTGGAGTACAATTCGAGTCATTTTAAGAGGGATCATAACCACATGATACCAATCAGATCACAATATGCCATTCTTTCCTATCTTAATTGCCTCCAAGATCTTGCTAAACTCGAGCTTGTCCTCATTCTTGACAGTGGTAAAGCACAGCACAGATGCGGTCTTCTTGTGAACAATCTGCATGCCATTATTTGTAAAGTTTCAGCGTTCATTTCAGACAACCATTGATCAAGTCACCAACCTCAAATCACAGTGTAGAAAACGTACCGATCCAAGGAGAGCCTTTCCTTTTAACAATGCAGTAAGGGAACTCCATCATCCTGCACAGAAGCTCAATCGGATCCACATCATGAGCAATGACAACAAGCTGGGCCTTGTTCTGGAGAAAGAAAAAATTCAAATCAACATTGTCAATACTTGTCGCCATGAAGGTGCAACCCTTTATTAGCAAGTAGTCAAGTACAACAGAGAAGCGATGTCCATCTAAATATATCCTAAGTCAAACCTTTATAATTTTACTTGCAATATCTATGGAATATCTCAAATAAAAAGAGTTATATATTATAACAATATATTTCCTAATGAATATAACAATGTCATATATCATGAAAGTATATTTCATAATGAATATAATAATGCCAATCTTATGCTACCAATCTATACAAATTATATAATGATGGTCAAAGTTAGACCGGTTGACTTAAGACAAACCTAAATGGACCTCATATTTATGATCAGAGGAATTATTGTATTGGTATTGTCCTTTCCAATTTCATGTAACCTCAACAAAAGTTTTATGTTTGCATTAGCTACAAGCTGCACATGTGGGGTTTATTTCAATAGAAAGGCATAAATTACAAGACCACTCAGCATCACCCATGCAGTTCTAAGAAAATAAAAAGTAACAATGTAAGACGATGCGAGTCCCAAGCCATGACTAGAAAAGAAAGACAACCCTAATAAAAGTTTCTGAATATTTGAAGAATGCCACTATTTTTTTCTAACTATCTGTTCATTTGAATGTCCAAAAAGGAACTGCTGTTAGGAGCTAGACACCTTTTCTACAGTTCATGCCGGCGCTTTCTTTCTAGAAAATGCTGCACGCTTTGCTAGAAGGAAGACACCAAATGTTGCAAATGAAATGGAAGCAAGCTGGTATAACCTATCAGAACATGCTATTAGCATCACGAGACCATAACTAAGACAAATACTGTTCTAAAGATTTTTCCTACCTGGATCATTTTCCAAGATTCAAGATAAGTTGGTGATCCATAAAATGATCCTTTATCTAGTTGCTGAATTCGAACAGTTCCAACATCATCTTTAATGGCCTGTTGCTATAAAATAATAATAAACAAAAGGAAAAGACAAAACATAATACATTAGACATGTCAACAAGAAGTAATGCAACAAAACATAGACCAATTAGTGATGCAAATACTACCTCACCAACAATCGTCAAAGAGGTTCTAGTTGGAAGAACCCTTTCAGTCCGTTTTATTCCGAGCATCTATAGGATTACTATCTAACCAGATGTTTATCTAATTATTGTCATTGTTGAAGATGTGATTAGACAAACCTTCAATCCTAGTAAATAATCTAGAGTTCCACGTACAAGTGTCTGCCCTGATTCCGTGAAAAACTCACTGGCAACAGTTAAAATCAAACCAGCTGCAGCACGAGCACCAACCACATAGACACGTCTAGTTCCATCATCCTAGTGATATTTAAAGATTAGAGAAACATCCCACTTGCAAATTGTGGATAAGTTATTTTTCTTTTGCCTGAAAGATCCATATACTGAATATGGAACAGCCATTTTCATTTTCATCCTGAGCTGTAATAATTAATGTTTAAATACCAATTGGGTATATCTTAGGCTCAGAGTTATCATCTATTTTGGACAAGAAGCTCAACAATGCCTAAGCTAGGATCTAATTTTGGGCCTGAGTCTGTCCTCTCAGTTTGCAATGATCTCAAATCAAGCCATCTCCACTCCAAAAAAGTTTCTAAAAGTAAAAAATCTTCACCACATGGGGATGACCCAACACTACGAATCATTTATGGGAATAGCCAATACTAATAATTCATTCTTGAAACCTACTGAACCCAATTAGCTTGAAGCCTTGAATGTTATTGTAACACCCCAGGTGTTTAATTAGTTAAACCAGGGTCGTTAGCACCAAATCATGTACTCTTAACCAAGAAACGTCGCCATAAATAAATGTGTGTATGTGTGTATGTACTTGTACTTTGGGTGGGATACATCTGGTAGGGTAGTAGTGTAATTTTTTATACTCACCATGAAATGCAAAATAAAATGCATCAATATCTTTTATAGGTGATGTTAGAATTTTGGCATGAAGAATTAAATTCCAATTGAATAAGGTCACATGAAATGTTGAATAAATTCAAATTTTACCAAACGTGATTTGTAAATAATTTTTGATCCATAGCTTAAACGAAATTTTTCCCAAAACCAAATTTGTAGCATTTTCAATGTGAAACAACTTTCATGTTCAAATATTTTCGAGTTTCCATACAAAAGTTGAAGAAAATTTGAATTCAAACTCGAATCGACTAATAACGTACTTTCGTCGGGATTTCAAATTAACTTTTGATTTGAGTCTCAAACGATTTGGTTCCTGAAACGAAAAGTGTAGAATTCAAAATTCTCTACAACTTTCATATTCAAAGTTTTTCACGTTTCAAAAGAAAATTTTGAGAAAAATTGGATTTTGACTCGGACAATTTCCTTTCTCTCTCTCTTTCTCTCTCTCTCTTTCTCTCTACTCTCTCTGTTCTCTCTCTCGCTCCCCTGTTCGGCGCTGGTCGAGCCGTGGTCGCCGTTCGAGTCAAGGCCACCGGCCACGCGCCGTGCCCTCGCCGCGCCCCGTCCCTAGCCTCTCCCGTAGCTTCTCGGTCTCTCCACGCGTCGTCATCCCCTGCACGCACGTCGAGGATGGCCGCCGAACCGCCACGGCGACGCCGTGACGACCCGGCCGACTGCGCCTCGCCCCTTCTCGCGTCCTTGACCGCCTAGACCATTCCCGCGAGCTCTGAGCTGTCCTCACCCTTCTCTCCTTCCTTCCTGAGCGCGAGCGCCGAGCTCCGTTGCCCCTGTTGCCCGGGAACAGCCGCCGCCGCCACCATGGCCGCCGCCCCCTTGGCCGCCGCCCCCTCCTAGGCCGCCGCGGAGTCCCTACTCCACCCTTCCTCACGCCCAAATGACCCCGTAGCTAGCTTCCTTGGCCTCCACCGGTGCTCCCCGACCCGCTTGCCACCGTCCAGAGCCACCGCACCGCCGCCGCCGTCGCCTACCGCCGCCGCCGGAGCCCCTGCTCCGCGGGGAACCCCCAAGCCGGCCTCCCCAACCCCGTCCAAGACCATCTACAGGTCCCTCTCGACGTCCTCTTGCTCCTCCCCCTGCTCCCCCTCGCCGCCGGTGATCGCAGGCGCCGGATTGCGCCGCCCGCCGCCTCCTCTGCTTCCCAAACCGGCCAGGGACCCAAGTTGAAAAGAAAATAGAAGTCCAGGGGCCTATGCGCAAAAAGTTCTTTCTTTTCTCTTTTGTTTTCAAAACAGCAAACTTTGAAAATTCCTATAAATTCGTAGAAAAATCAGAAAAATTCAAATCCAAATGTTCTGGAATACTTGCAGCAAGATCTACAACTTTCATTACATGCACATGTTTATTTTCTGTATATATTTTAATCTATGAAAAAGATTAGATTTCATAGACTATATTTATTCTAGGAGTTCTACTTAGCATCTATGGGTGATTTTTGGTTGGTATATAATCCATGCCATGCTTAGTTTTGTGTAAAAATTTGAGCACCAGTTAACACTTGTAACTAGATGAAACCCTAGTCTTGGCTAGATCTAGTAGAATAACTTATATTTTTATTTCTAGATGTTCTCGTATATATAATTGTATGACACTTTTTCTGTGTACTTGAAATACTAAATGAGAACTACTGTCCAAGTTTCATTATTTTTAGATTTATGTAGCTAGCTCTGTGAATTAATCCTTAAAAATAGTGCTATTTTGTTATAAATAGTTGTTGCATCTGGAAAAATCTGATAATTTTATTGTGGCTTAGTCTTCAGAAGATAAGCTAGCATGTAAACTTTGAGAGCCAAAAACACTTTTTAACTCTCTATACTAATTAGTCTTGTTGTATGTGAGTTTAATTTGTCAATTTTATTACTCATGTTTTATGTCTAGAAAAATTCTGATAAATTTAAAGAGTGTTTAGGATCGTATGTGGACCTCTCTGTAAAAATTTGAGATACAAAAGTGTTGTAGTTTAATTTGTGTAAATGTTGTAGTTGCTGGAGCTATTTCTAACTTTTGAAGTATTGAAACGATTAGAGTATTTTATGAACTAAAACATATTAGATTTTACTCTATAAATGATTGCCCAGTAAATTATGAATGAAAGTGTTTCACTCTTTAACTTCGGGTTTTGTTTGAATTACAATTTTATAGTAAAGCAAGTTATAAGTTGTTATCATCACAACAACTCACCCATGTGCATTGCATCTCATATAGATACTACTACTCTCGCTGACGGAACATACGAGCTGGTGCCTGAGTCCGAGAGTGAGCAGCGTGAAGCTCGAGTTAATCTAACTGAAGCTGCGCAAGACCCGAACCCGATTTCGGAAGAGCCCAGATCCAGCTACGCCCAGGAAGGCAAGACCCGGAGCATGTCCTACTATTTTAAATTTATGCAACTTATTAGTGTTCCTATCTACTTGTGCATTAAGTTACAGGAGTTGATTGGAACCTTAGATGCATGATCCTAGGTACCTATGCTTGAACAATAGTATGTGTAGGTCGCTAGTTGGCTATGCTAATGGTTCGGTAGAAGTCGAGTGATTTCCTGTCACTCGCGAGAATTATAGGAGTTGGATGTTTACTACCTGCTGCAACTATAAGGCCTACGGGCGGGGCTGTGGTACTTGTGATGCCCTGTCTGTTTAGTGAAATTTGATAAGGCCGCAGTGTGTGGTAGTGGTGGTTAAGCGTTTGAACGTACTAACCACGTGCCGAGAAATATGGTAATCGGTAAGCATAAGTACCTGATTGGACCGGCAAGTGGACTTTACTTTCACCTTCTTTGAATGTCATTTCTCATGCGCGCACATGCGGGTGCAGAGTCGTCGTACTCTGTAGTCGAGGACGGTGACCCTGATCCACAACCCGGAAAGAAAGGGGAAATGTTGCACGTGTGACTCTGGGAGTAACCACGTGACGTGTGTTTAGGTCTGCCTTGCAAGGTTAACAAATTCGATTCGAATCGTCCGCCTCTCACAGATAATGGGACTGCTTTACTCTTCTGCCACATAGAGTAAGAAGTGGAAGATGATGATAATGATGAATTTGGTTGGTTGGATGGTAAAAGATAATTGTTTTCATCATGTATGCTTTTGGATAGACGCTCACCTAGAATGGTTAATTGAACTAGAACCTGAAAACTATAACCTGCAATTAAGAATCTACTCTTTACTGCTTTTCGGCAAAACAAACCCCTCAAGCCAAAAGCCTTGCATGTCTAGATAAAGGGCTAGGTATACCCTCAGTCGGGTAAGCCTTGCTGAGTATTAGAATACTCAGCCTTGCTTGTGGCTCATTTTGTTTCAGGAGATACCTTTGAGGACATGATTGCCAGTTTGACCTGGCCTTGCACTCTCCCACCTGGTTGGTCCGTGGAGTGGGATGTGTCCCCGGCCAATGATGACAAGAACGAGTGATGTCTTGTATCGGGCTTTCTCGAGACATCCATATCGTCGTTAGTTCTCGTGTTTACTTTCTGCTAAAATAAAGGACTCTGGTGAACTTCTTATATGTTGGTTTTGAAAAGTACTTTGTTAAATTTGGAACTTGGTTTGTAATTCTACTATTAAGTTAAACTCTGTGGTGTAATATATTGTGAGGTGTTCGATTCAGGTTTAAGTGGTTTAATCGGGAATTTTACCCGACGGGCCTCCGATGTGTTCCGTCTGCTGTGCGAGTTAAACCTAATTGCCTTTGTAATGATGGTTAGCGCACTTAAGCCAGTTTATGTCGGACGGTTCCGCCACAGCTGGTATCAGAGCCGAACAAAGCGTGCACCGGAGAATGTGACGAGTTTTTGAAGGATTTTACTAAAATTTTGACCATAACAATTGCGTTTGCAAAATACGTTGGTTCGTTAAGGATGGTGCCTAGTTTGTAAAGCCCTAGGGGAATTATGGGAAGTTACTAGGTGGCTATCTAACTTATGTCATTATATACCTGACTTCCAGCACTTTACTTTCCGTCAGATCTTATTTTTGTGCTCAATCAACCCTTAAATTTTATAACGACGCACCTACGCTAAGGTAAGAAGGTAAGGATCCTCAGTCAGCTGAGGGAGTCTGACCTTCCCGTCGGTGAAGCGAGCCGAACGTTGCCCTCAAGCAGTGGCTTACTTGAGGTGCTGCCAATATACCAACTATCGGTTGACTATATTGGGAGTAAATTATACTCAGTCAACTGAGGGAGTCTGACCTTCCCGTCGGTGATGCGAACCGAACGCTGTGCTCAAGCAGTGGCCTACTTGAGCTGCTGCCAATATATCGACTATCAGTCGATTATATTGGGAGTAGAGGAACTCGTGAATACGCTATCTCAGTGGCGTATGTTAACGTTGGCCATACGGCGGAAAATTGTATGGCTGCCGTTTCTATAGTGAATGGCCATGTATGGGTGAATATGTGGACAACTGCATATGCGTTACCCATGTGGCGTAGGACACATGGGGGCCGTTCGTGAGTGCTGGCACGAAGGGTCCAGTCGTGAATATTCATATATATATATATATATGCATCTTCTGCAGGTACACTAACCGCGATTACGTTAAGTTAAGAACGGTTAGAATTCGGCTAAACATATATAGGGAGAGACGTAATTTTGTGCTATGCTACCGGCGCTAATCCCGTAAGTCCAAAGTTATTTGGCAGTTGTTTGTTTTGTGAGGACGATTAGGTCGTGCATGCATCATGATCTTAAACTGGAAATCAATGAATGTACATGTGGGTAGTGGGGAATATTGAGTTTGGCACCTGAGTACGTGTTATTTTCACGGTTAAGGTCTATCTAGACTTTGTCTTGTCTGCCATGCCTAGATAGATGAAGTTGATGAGCTTAACAAAAGATCTTATTTTCAGAAGTACCTTAGAGCTGAATGCAACAGTTGTGGAATGTTAAATCATTCATCATGCAAGTTCTATTTTTTTCGGCAATTACACTTCTGCAATTTGGGGCATTGTGTACCACTTTCTCACAAAAGAGTTGTTGCATGTTCCAGATGGTGGGATCGACGCGTGCCAATCCGGAGGGTTTCGTGAACGCGAGTGGTAGTGGATCGCAGCAGCCGCCACCCCCACCACCAGGCATTGCGGAAGTCCTAGCCGCCCAGACTGAGTTGCTTCGCCAACTTGTCCAAGGGCAGCAGCGAGGTGGACACCACGCCCATCAACCTCAAGCTGCTGGTTATCAAGATTTCCTTGCAACCCAGCCCCCTCTGTTCAACAGGACAGAAGAACCACTGGATGCGGATGCTTGGATTCGCACAATCGAGTCCAAGTTTGCACTACTTCCGGTACCATGCTCGGAGGAAAATAAGGCTCGTATTGCCGCGCAACAGCTTCGCGGTTCAACGCGTCTTTGGTGGGACAATTACCATGGCATGCTTCCGGCCGATCATGTTGTTACTTGGAACGAATTCAAGAATGCATTTAGGGACCACCATATTCCAGAGGGTCTTATGGAAAGGAAACTGAATGAGTTCCTGGCTCTTACTCAAGGGACTCGTACGGTTATTCAATATGCCCAAGCTTTCAATGGTCTCTGTCAGTACGCGGGCTATCATGCCGACACAGATGTTAAGAAGCGTGACCGCTTTCGCAGAGGACTCAATACCAAGCTTAAGGAACGTCTGAATCCTATTAAGGTCGACACATATAATGAGCTGGTTAATCTGGCAATTACACAAGAGGATTGCATTGTGGCTCATCGTGCTGAGAAGAAGCGAAAGGCTCCACCTGGACCCTCGAGTGCTCCGTCACCGAGGTATCGTTTCGTGCAGAATGTTTCTCCTACAATTCCTCAGAAGGCCCCTCAGCCAGGGCATTGGGTTTTCAGACCACCACAGCAGCAGGGTGTAATGCGACCCCCTGTTCCTCAGCTAACTGGTCCCAGGCCAATTGCCCCAACACCAACCCGTCCAAGCGATAAAAATCGTTGCTTCAACTGTGGGAGTTCAGCTCATTTCGCCCGAGAGTGTCCGCAGCCTAATAAACAAGACTAGGGTCAAGGTTCTACTCAGAACAACCAGAACAAGGGAAAAAGGCAGACTATTCAGGTCAGGCAAGGGCGGGCCAACTTCACCACTCTTGCAGAACTACCTGAGGGAGCGCCAGTAATGATGGGTACATTTTCTATCCACAACAAGCCTGCAGTTACACTATTTGATTCCGGTGCATCCCATAGTTTTATTAATGCAAAATTTGGTGCAAAAGTGGGTTTGGATTTCTGTCACACAAAAGGGTCCTATATGATATCCACACCGGGTGGGAAGATTGCTTCAAATCAAATCATAAGAAACGTTCCAATCAAACTGGGTAGTAAAGTCATCAAAACCGATCTGATCTTGTTGGCACTAGAAGGCCTAGATATAATATTGGGAATGGATTGGATGACTCGGCATGGAGTGGCTTTGGACATTCCCTCCAGGGCCGTTGAAATAAATTCCCCGATCCAAGGAGCCACTACTCTTTATTTACCCTCCCAAGAGTGCACCAATTCTTGCGCATATGCCATGAGCGAATCCAGATTAGAAGAAATCCCAGTGGTATGCGAGTTTGCCGATGTTTTTCCGGATGACTTGCCAGGAATGCCACCGGATAGGGACATCGAGTTTATTATTGAGTTGCAGCCAGGCACTACACCTTTCTCAAAGAGGTCCTATAGAATGCCACCTAAGGAATTGACTGAATTGAAAATTCAACTTCAAGAACTTCTTGACAAAGGTTTTATTCGCCCTAGTGCATCACCTTGGGGTTGCCCGGCCCTATTTGTGAAGAAAAAGGACGATAGTTTGAGGTTGTGTGTGGACTACCGGTCTCTCAATGCGGTGACAATCAAAAATAAATATCCTCTTCCCCGCATTGATATTTTATTTGATCAGTTGGCTGGAGCTAGGGTGTTTTCCAAGTTGGATCTTCGCTCTGGATATCATCAGATCAAAATCCGACCCTGTGATATTTCTAAAACCGCCTTCTCTACAAGATATGGACTATATGAATATTTAGTTATGTTCTTTGGCCTCACAAACGCACCTGCATATTTCATGTATCTCATGAATTCGGTGCTCATGTCGGAGCTTGACAAGTTTGTTGTGGTTTTCATTGACGACATCCTTGTTTATTCCAAGAATGAGGAGGACCATGCCAAACACTTGCGCATCATTCTTCAACATCTTAGAGATCATCAGTTATATGCTAAGTTTTCCAAATGTGAATTTTGGTTAGACAGGGTGAAATTTTTGGGTCATACAATATCCAGTGAAGGCATAGCCATTGATCCTAGTAAGGTGCAAGAAGCGATGGACTGGAAACATCCTACTTCCGTTCATCAAATTTGCAGTTTTCTTGGTCTAGCTGGATATTATCGTCGATTCATTCCGGACTTCTCAAAAATTGCCAAGCCTATGACTGAACTGTTGAAGAAAGGAATGAAATTTGTCTGGGATGAAAGATGTGAGAAAGCTTTCCACACTTTAAGGGAGTTGCTGACTAAGGCCCCTGTCTTAGCTCAACCTGATAATGCCAAGCCCTTTGACGTGTATTGTGACGCGTCGGGTACGGGTCTTGGTTGTATGCTCATGCAAGACAATAGAGTCATTGCCTATGCTTCACGATCTCTTCGGCCCCATGAGCAGAACTATCCTACTCATGACCTCGAGTTAGCAGCCGTCATTCATGCTCTAAAGATTTGGAGACACTATCTTATGGGCACTCATTGCAATATCTACACAGACCATAAGAGTCTCAAATATATCTTCACCCAAGCCGATCTAAATATGAGACAAAGAAGATGGTTGGAATTAATCAAAGACTACGATCTCGAGGTGTGTTGGTCCCTGCAATCAAGGGCCAGGTAAGCAACCTGGTCACCTTCCTCTCCCTCTCCTTAGCTCCAAGGTAGAAGAAGAGCTGAGCACTTCTGCACACACATATACTCTGCTGTCTGCTCTCTGCGCTGGCTGAGAGCTGAACACTAGAATGTGGCAAGAATGAACTGCCTTTTCTCATTGCATTGCATTCATATTTATACACCATTGCTACCTACTCTAAGGTGCTACCAGTTATGGCTAATAACTTCTATCACTATCTGAACATTAGTGGCCTAGAGCCATAAGTCAACAAAGGCTGCAAGTCAACAAAGGCTGCTAGCAAACTGCAGACTTCCTTGACCAAAATCAGAAAAGGGACAGCTGCAGATTAAGTCTTACAAGGTGCACTACCATCCGGGCAAGGCCAATGTAGTCGCGGATGCACTAAGCCGCAAAATTCATTGTAATTGCCTAACTGTGGAATCTTATGACCAGACACTGTGTTCTGAAATGAGAAGACTCAATTTGGAAATGGTTCCCCAAGGCACTTTAAACCACATTTCCATTGAACCAACCCTCCACGATCAAATTATCATGGCGCAACTACATGATGAAGGTATTAAAATCATCAAGTAGAAGCTCTCCCAAGGGGAAGAAAGATATAAATGTTTCCGCCAGGACCACAATGGAATTCTATGGTTTGAAATTCGTATAGTCGTTCCAAAGAATCATGAGCTCCGAAAGCAAATCCTCGATGAGGCACACCTTTCCAAGTTCTCCATCCATCCAGGCACTAACAAAATGTATCAAGATCTTAAACAAAACTTCTGGTGGACTAGGATGAAAAGAGAAATTGCTAAGTATGTTTCCGAATATGATACCTGTCGGCGAGTAAAAGCCAGCCACTTGAAGGTAGCAGGCCCTCTTCAACCTTTGTCTATCCCATCATGGAAATGGGAAGACATAAGTATGGATTTCATTGTGGGATTGCCAACTACATCCCAAAAGCACGACTCCATTTGGGTTATCGTGGATAGACTTACAAAGACGGCTCATTTCATTCCAGTGCACACCACCTATAATGCCAAGAAATATGCCGAGATTTATCTCGATCGCATTGTTTGCCTACATGGCGTACCTAAAACGATCATTTCTGATCGTGGTACTCAATTCACAACACGCTTTTGGGAATAATTGCAAGCTTCTCTTGGTACCAAACTGATTCGAAGCTCAGCTTATCATCCTCAAACCGATGGACAAACAGAGAGAATAAACCAAATTTTAGAAGACATGTTGAGGGCTTGTGTCATTCACTTTGACAAGAGTTGGGATAAGTGCTTATCTCTAGCAGAATTTTCGTACAACAATAGCTATCAAGAGAGTCTGAAAATGGCACCATTTGAGGCCTTGTATGGTCGAAGATGCCGTACTCCTTTGAGCTGGTCGCAAGTCGGAGAACGAGTGGTATTTGGACCTGATCTTGTAAACGAGGCAGAGGAAAAAGTGAGGGTAATCCAAGCAAATCTTAAGGCGGCACAATCTAGGCAAAAGAGCTATTTCGACAAAAGAAGAGATCCCTTGCAATTCGAAGTTGGAGATCATGTATATCTTCGGGTTTCCCCAACCAGGGGTGTACAAAGATTTGGAGTGAAAGGAAAACTAGCTCCCAGGTACGTTGGTCCCTATGAAATCATCGAAACTTGTGGACCCGTGGCCTATAGAGTGAGACTTCCTCCGCAACTATCCACCATACACGACATCTTCCATGTTTCCCAGCTTAAGAAATGTGTCCGAGTTCCCACGGAGATTGTCGAACAAGAGGATATACGGGTAGAACCGGACCTTTCCTATGTGGAATATCCTATCAAAGTTCTGGATCGGAAAGAAAGGGTAACAAGAAGAAAAGTAGTTAAAATGTACAAAATCCAGTGGAGTCATCACACTGAAGAAGAAGCCACTTGGGAGACTAAACTTATCTAAATGAACATTATCGTGGTTTTCTAGCTTCCCTCCAAGGTACACATACCTTCCACACTTAGCCTATTTACTCGAATCTCGGGTCGAGATTCTTTTTAAGGGGGGTAGGCTGTAACACCCCAAGTGTTTAATTAGTTAAACCAGGGTCATTAGCACCAAATCATGTACTCTTAACCAAGAAACATCGCCATAAATAAATGTGTGTATGTGTGTATGTACTTGTACTTTGGGTGGGATACATCTGGTAGGGTAGTAGTGTAATTTTTCATACTCACCATGAAATGCAAAATAAAATGCATCAATATCTTTTATAGGTGATGTTAGAATTTTGGCATGAAGAATTAAATTCCAATTGAATAACGTCACATGAAATGTTGAATAAATTCAAATTTTACCAAACGTGATTTGAAAATAATTTTTGATCCATAGCTTAAACAAAATTTTGCCCAAAACCAAATTTGTAGCATTTTCAATGTGAAACAACTTTCATGTTCAAATATTTTCGAGTTTCCATACAAAAGTTGAAGAAAATTTGAATTCAAACTCGAATCGACTAATAACGTACTTTCGTCGGGATTTCAAATTAACTTTTGATTTGAGTCTCAAACGATTTGGTTCCTGAAACGAAAAGTGTAGAATTCAAAATTCTCTACAACTTTCATATTCAAAGTTTTTCACGTTTCAAAAGAAAATTTTGAGAAAAAATGGATTTTGACTCGGTCAATTTCCTTTCTCTCTCTCTTTCTCTCTCTCTCTTTCTCTCTACTCTCTCTGTTCTCTCTCTCGCTCCCCTGTTCGGCGCTGGTCGAGCCGTGGTCGCCATTCGAGTCAAGGCCACCGGCCACGCGCCGTGCCCTCGCCGCGCCCCGTCCCTAGCCTCTCCCGTAGCTTCTCAGCCTCTCCACGCGTCGTCATCCCCTGCACGCACGTCGAGGATGGCCGCCGAACTGCCACGGCGACGCCGTGACGACCCGGCCGACTGCGCCTCGCCCCTTCTCGCGTCCTTGACCGCCTAGACCATTCCCGCGAGCTCTGAGCCGTCCTCACCCTTCTCTCCTTCCTTCCTGAGCGCGGGCGCCGAGCTCTGTTGCCCCTGTTGCCCTATGGCCGCCGCCGCCGCCATGGCCGCCGCCGCCGCCATGGCCGCCGCGGAGTCCCTACTCCACCCTTCCTCACGCCCAAACGACCCCGTAGCTAGCTTCCTTGGCCTCCACCGGTGCTCCCCGACCCGCTTGCCACCGTCCAGAGCCACCGCACCACCGCCGCCGTCGCCTACCGCCGCCGCCGGAGCCCCTGCTCCGCGGGGAACCCCAAGCCAGCCTCCCCAACCCCGTCCAAGACCATCTACAGGTCCCTCTCGACGTCCTCTTGCTCCTCCCCCTGCTCCCCCTCGCCGCCGGCGACCGCAGGCGCCGGATTGCGCCGCCCGCCGCCTCCTCTGCTTCCCAAACCGGCCAGGGACCCAAGTTGAAAAGAAAATAGAAGTACAGGGGCCTCTACGCAAAAAGTTCTTTCTTTTCTCTTTTGTTTTCAAACAGCAAACTTTGAAAATTCCTAGAAATTTGTAGAAAAATCAGAAAAATGCAAATCCAAATGTTCTGGAATCCATACAGAAAGATCTACAACTTTCATTACATGCACATGTTTATTTTCTGTATATATTTTAATCTAGGAAAAAGATTATATTTCATAGACTATATTTATTCTAGGAGTTCTACTTAGAATCTATGGGTGATTTTTGGTTGGTAGCTAATCCATGCCATGCTTAGTTTTGTGTAAAAATTTGAGCACCAGTTAACACTTGTAACTAGATGAAACCCTAGTCTTGGCTAGATCTAGTAGAATAAATTATATTTTTATTTCTAGATGTTATCTTATAGATAATTGTATGAAACTTTTTTTGTGTACTTGAAATACTAAATGAGCACTACTGTCCAAGTTTCATTATTTTTAGATTTGTGTAGCTAGCTCTGTGAATTAATCCTTAAAAATAGTGCTATTTTGTTATAAATAGTTGTTTCATCTGGAAAAATCTGAGAATTTTATTGTGGCTTAGTCTTCAGAAGATAAGCTAGCATGTAAACTTTGAGTGCCAAAAACACTTTTTAACTCTCTATACTAATTAGTCTTGTTGTATGTGAGTTTAATTTGTCAATTTTATTACTCCTGTTTTATGTCTAGAAAAATTCTGATAAATTTAAAGAGTGTTTAGGATTGTATGTGGACCCCTCTGTAAAAATTTGAGATACAAAAGTATTGTAGTTTAATTTGTGTAAATGTTGTAGTTGCTGGAGCTATTTCTAACTTTTGAAGTATTGAAACTCAACCCTAGAGTATTTTATGAATTAAAACATATTAGATTTTACTCTATAAATGATTGCCCAGTAAATTATGAATGAAAGTATTTCACTCTTTAACTTCGGGTTTTGTTTGAATTACAATTTTATAGTAAAGCAAGTTATAAGTTGTTATCATCACAACAACTCACCCATGTGCATTGCATCTCATATAGATACTACTACTCTCGCTGACAAAACATTAGAGCTGGTGCCCGAGTCCGAGAGTGAGCAGCGTGAAGCTCGAGTTAATCTAACTGAAGCTGCGCAAGACCCGAACCCGATTTCGGAAGAGCCCAGATCCCCGATTTCAGAAGAGCCCAGATCCAGCTACGCCCAGGAAGGCAAGCCCCGGAGCATGTCCTACTATTTTAAATTTATGTAACTTATTAGTGTTCCTATCTACTTGTGCATTAAGTTACAGGAGTTGATTGGAACCTTAGATGCATGATCCTAGGTACCTATGCTTGAACACTAGTATGTGTAGGTCGCTAGTTGGCTATGCTAATGGTTCGGTAGAAGTCGAGTGATTTCCTGTCACTCGCGAGAATTATAGGTGTTGGATGTTTACTACCTGCTGCAACTATAAGGCCTACGGGCGGGGCTGTGGTACTTGTGATGCCCCGTCTGTTTAGTGAAATTTGATAAAGCCGCAGTGTGTGGTAGTGGTGGTTAAGCGTTTGAACGTACTAACCACATGCCGAGAAATATGGTAATCGGTAAGCATAAGTACCTGATTGGACCGGCAAGTGGACTTTACTTTTACCTTCTTTGAACGTCGTTTCTCATGCGCGCACATGCGGGTGCAGAGTCGTCGTACTCTGTAGTCGAGGACGGTGACCCTGATCCACAAACCAGAAAGAAAGGGGAAATGTTGCACGTGTGACTCTGGGAGTAATCACGTGACGTGTGTTTAGGTCTGCCTTGCAAGGTTAACAAATTCGATTCGAATCGTCCGCCTCTCACGGATAATGGGACTGCTTAACTCTTCTGCCACATAGAGTAAGAAGTGGAAGATGATGATGATGATGAATTTGGTTGGTTGGATGGTAAAAGATAATTATTTTCACCATGTATGCTTTTGGATAGACGCTCACCTAGAATGGTTAATTGAACTAGAACCTGAAAACTATAACCTGCAATTAAGGATCTACTCTTTACTGCTTTTCGGCAAAATAAACCCCTCAAGCCAAAAGTCTTGCATGTCTAGATAAAGGGTTAGGTATACCCTCAGTCGGGTAAGCCTTGCTGAGTATTAGAATACTCAGCCTTGCTTGTGGCTCATTTTGTTTCAGGAGATACGTTTGAGGACATGATTGCCAGTTTGACCTGGCCTTGCACTCTCCCGCCTGGTTGGTCCGTGGAGTGGGATGCGTCCCCGGCCAATGATGACAAGAACGAGTGATGTCTTGTATCGGGCTTTCTCGAGACATCCATATCGTCGTTAGTTCTCGTGTTTACTTTATGCTAAAATAAAAGACTCTGGTGAACTTCTTATATGTTGGCTTTGAAAAATACTTTGTTAAATTTGGAACTTGGTTTATAATTCTACTATTAAGTTAAACTCTGTGGTGTAATATATTGTGAGGTGTTGTAATCTCTGGACTCGCCTTCGCGTGAGTTATGCTGCTTTGTTCGATTCAGGTTTAAGTGGTTTAATCGGGAATTTTACCCGACGGACCTCCGATGTGTTCCGTCTGCTGTGCGAGTTAAACCTAATTGTCTTTGTAATGATGGTTAGCGCACTTAAGCCGGTTTATGTCGGGCGGTTCCGCCACAGTTATAATATAAATATATTATTCATTCTTACATCAGGTGATTGAAAAGAGAATAAAGAAGTATAGTGTACCAGGAATATTCTACACACTGGACAAAGCCCCGGCATGCTAATTTATCAATCTATACACCTACACAGATTATTTGAAACTGAATAGTATTATCCTCAGAGAACACACACAGACCTATTGTTGTTCACTTGTTCTCATTTTTTTCACTTCTACTCAACTCTAAATCATTGGGATTTCTAGATCTGTCTCTAAGCTCTGAACAACTACACAACGTATCATTGGTTATAATCTCATGTACCGAATGTTGTGGCTATAAAAAAGTAGTGAGATGCTATGTTCATTAAGAAATTCACGAAACTGAGATTACCTCACCCGCTCCAATCTGGCGTCGCTACAAATTTTATTCGGGTCCACAAGATTTGATATCATATTCAACTCAGGATCCCCATTTCTTGACCAACTCCTGCAAACCAAAAGGATAGGGATTGAAATGAATTGTTGAAAAATATGAAATGAAACTGCACACTGAACAAGTAATCATATTCCCATCCAGAACATTATGGCAATTGGGCAATAGTCTTAAGTCTAAACAAAATCACCGCAGCTACGCACAAGCATAGTTACCTACATGTACCTGGGGGCTCAGTCAGATCAAATGCTGCGAAGAAACATAGAGAAAATAGGACAAAAATAATCCATGTCTACATGTAACACTTATAAACAGGCAAAAGAGCGTGTAATCGAGCCATGACAAGCACACCAAGCACACCGTCAAGAATCCACTAATAGATCAAGGGAATTAGGTGAAGATGTTCTCACCTTGCTGATATCAAGAAACTATAGATCAGAGCATGCAGAAACAAAGAAAATCCCTTACATTGCAGCTTTGCATCCAGCAGCCGCCGTCCCTCCGGGCGGCCGGCAGGCAGGTGCCGATCACCGAAGCGCGACCACGGCGAGAGGTAGGAGAGCACGACGGCGGCGCTGGCGGTGGAGCAGCACAGGTCCACGAGCGCCTCGCGTCGCGCCTTGCTCTCCTTCCTCCCCCTTCTTTCGCCTCACGAACTCAAGGTACCGCCTCTTGGCCTCCTCCTGGTCCCGCTCCCCTCCCCTCCTGGATGCCTTCATCGCCGCAGCGTGCCGGATCCCTCAGCGTTGACCGCAGCGCCGTCGGCGTCCTCGACATCGAGACAGTGACGCGGCCGGACCCCTCGGCGCATGCCACGGCGGCCTCGAACTTGCACCCGCCCAACACGACCGCGAAGCGCACCAGCATCTCGCCCGTGTACCAGTGTCAGTCCACGGACACTAGGCACCGGCCGAAGGGGAGACGCGCCGCCACAGGAGCAGAGGCCGGGACCGGCGCATGCACAGATGGAGGAGATCGATCTGAAACTTGGCCGGTCGAGGCGGAGGCGGAGGCGTCGGAGGCGGGGAGGAAGCGCAGGGGTTGGACGGATGGGATTCGTGCCGAGAGATCGGTGGTCTCGCCGCGGAGCCTGCGGCGGTGTGGCCGTGCAGCAGTGCCGCGGCGTAGGCCAGGAGGCGGGCGCGGCGCGGCCAGCTCCTAGTGGGCGCGGCGCGGCCGGTCGTGCCTCTGTCTCCTCCGCGCTGCCGCTGTCGATCGCGCTGCACGCAGGTCTGGCGACTCCACGACGGCCCGTGCCTCACGGAGGCCGGAGGGGTGAGGAGGGGTGCCGCCGGTGTAGAGAGAGAGGTGGGGTTGGGGAGAGGGCAGCGTGGATCTGCCGCGGGAGCTGGCGGTGGCGGAGGAGAGCAGGAGGAGCGCCAGCGGGCGGGGGTGGGGGCGGCGACGGAGGCGGACGGAGAAGGAGAAGGGGCGGTGGCGGCAGGGAGCATGAGAGGGGAGGGGATAGGGGGAACCGGGTGGAGGGAGAGGGGGTTATTGCAAAAATGGCCTGCGGGGTGTTTTTCATAAAAACGACAAGATTCTCGAGTTTTTTCTTCTTCGTGTTGAAATAAACTTTAGTTTGAGAGCCTACTCGAAAAATATGTGAACGTGGGTAGGGACATGCTAAATTTAGTTGCGATTATTATAAAATAGGAGGACTTTTCTGTAAAATGGCCAAAGCAAGAGCTGAACGCCACGTATCACCTTTTTCGCGTGGGATGCGGCGGTTTCCGATTCAAGGCACGGCACAAATGGATTGCGGCCCACTTGTGCTGCTGCTGACGGCTGCTGACGAATCCACGTGTCATAGCCCATTCAGGCCCGGCTCCACAGCATACAGGCCTAACCCACTCCATGCCCCATTCGAAGCAACCACACCGACCATCGATTCCCCCGGACTCAATAGCGCCGCCGCCGCCGCCGCCGCTCCGCTTGGTCCCCGGAGAGCTCAGAGGATTAGAATGCCCGCCGGACGAAAGCGCCCGGCTCCCTTCCTCGCCTTCTCCTCTTTCGCTCGCACCCTCATCTTCTCCACGCGCGCCGCAGCCGCCTCCTCAGGCCTTTCAAAACCTCTTCGTCTCCCCGACGACGCTACCACTTCCGCCGCCGGAACTTCTGGTCAAGGTACGCTTCTCTGCTCGTCCCCAAACCCGTAACCCCTAGGCCGCTCGAATTACGCCCCTCAATGCCTCCCTTGCTCCCCAGACAGCATGCCGCGCCCGCCGTCCAAGCGGGCCGAACCCTCCAACGACCAAGACCGCAGCAGCGAAAGCGAGGAAGAGAGCTTTAGCAATAGCGAAAGCGACGCCCAAGACGGGGAGGAGTCTTCGGAGGGAGAGGTCACCACCTACCTGGCACTTGGCCTCGCACCGGGAATTTTGATTTGATTTCCCCCTCAGGAATTGTTGTGCGGCGTTTGCTTTGCTCCTCTGATGCGGCCTGACACCTGCAGCTCCAGACGGTGCAAGCGGACTTCGCCTTCTTCGATCCCAAGCCGAGCGACTTCCACGGCGCCAGGCTGCTCCTCAAGACATACCTCGACTCCAAGCCCTGGGACCTCACTGGCTTCATCGACCTCATCCTTGCACAGACAACCGTTGGCACGATTGTCAAGTTGGCCGATGATGATGAGGAGGAGGAGGAGGAAGGGGAAGGGACCGCCGGTGACAAGACCGGTGCTGGTGCCAATGACGATGATGACCTGTTTGGTCTTATTAGCGTGCTAAATTTGGGACGCTACGCCGTATGCTCTCTTAAAATATACTAAACAAGATGTTCACATTTGATATTTTCTGCTCATTGCTATCTTCTGATTGAGAACACCTTGCTGCTCCTGATTTTAGGAGCACCGCTGCATCAAGGATCTTAAGGAGTATCTGCTAGCTGTTTGCTCTGACAAGGATACCAAGAAGCAGCTTAAGTCTCTGCTGGAAGAGAAAGCATCTAGTGTGGGCCTGATGGTGTGTCGCCGCTTTGTGAATTTCCCTTATGAGCTTGTGCCTAAGCTGTATGATGCACTCTTTGATGAGGTTTCCTGGGCAACAGAAGATGAGGTGATTTCCTGTTCTCCGAAAGACCACCTTATTTCCTGTCTACTTTTACTTGAATAATGAATTTGTTACTGTGTCTGCATGGCTGAAGCCAACACAAGAACTCCGGGACTCCTTCCGATTCAAACATTACCTGCTAATCGTCAGAATGCTTGAGGTGAGAAATATATTATGCTTTCCCTTTATCGCTTCTATCCTGTACCCATTGGCCTGAATGTTCAAGAAGGCTATGTTTTTATGCTCAGTAGAGGAGAACCATTTTAAGTTAAGATGTCATGTTTATCAACCAAATCAAGTATTTGTATCATCTTATATCTGAACGGGTGTTCAATTTTCTGTTGATTGTTAGGTCATTACTCACTCTTATCTTTTGTTGTGTGCAGAGGAAAATCCCTGCAAAACACAAAGCAAAGAACAGCAAAGATGACGATGAACCTATTATCTATCCAAAGTTGGAGGATGAAATTTTTAATGAGGTATCAAAGCATGCTATTCAGAAATTGGTTGTTTCTGTTATTGATGCTAACGAAATCTTTTCTTCCTCAGCTTAGCTCATGGTCGTTCACTTTCCCAATACGTTCTGAACAGTCACCTCAACAGGAGGTCAGTTGCATTTTATCATTTAATGCTTTATTCTCTCTTAAAATGTGTAAATGTCGACTGGTTCTCTTGTCTCTGTAGTACTATAAGTCAGTGTTTGGTTTTGCATGACAGCACTCATATGATGTCCCTAGAAACTGGAGAAAATGCTATTTGATGCATTATGATCTCTTGAAATGTGTGATTGTCGAGTGGTTCTCTTACCTGTATGCTACTATAAGTCAAGAATGTGAAGTTGGAAATTCTGTTCCTTACCACCTTTTCTTGAACTCATTGATTATAGGCCCTTCTGATGAACTATTTGTAATCTGCCATTAGTATCAGTAGCTGGATGCTTTGAAACGATAGTATATAGCTACCTGCCTGTAAAAAATGACATTTTTCCTAAACAGAACTTTCCGGCTGTTAATGCAGACGAAGAATTACAAAGAGATGGGCTTGGTGATGGCAGTTAAAGCTGAGGCAATCCCAAAATTCCGCAAGAAGCTGGAGGCGTTGGTGTCCGAATAGTAGTCCTTTTGAGCATTGCTGGCCATTGTGGAATTTTGCTGTTGTCCACATGGTATTTTGTTAATCAAAGTACAATTATGATTGCGACTGTGAAGTGTGAATGCATTCCTGCTGGCAATGCCATGGATGTAATGGTTTTCGTTTGAGAAGCAACTACTTATGTACTAATCCAATCTTTTTATGCATTGATATTAACATATTTTGATTGGTAGCCTCGTACATGTATCCACGAGCACTAAAGTTAGGTGATTTGGACCCTGGTACCAACCCAGGGAGTGGAAGTCTGTTTGATACATCGTTCATCAGTTAATTCAGTGCCAATTCTTTTGTCATGATTTTGTGAGAATGATTGGCTATAAAATTAGCACTTTTACACGTTTGAGTTGTGTATTAGATTTTTTTTTTGGAGAATCGGCCTCCTTTATTAAGCGGCTAGAGAATAAGAGTTACAAACACCCTCAGGTTTAATCTCAAATAAAAAAAAACACCCTCAGGTGGATCAATGAACCACACATGCGGCCTTGGTGCGAATGTGGACGCACATGTATTAGCAAAAGGTTCCTTGAGTTGTGTGTTAGATGTTGAGCATTCAACTTAAAGAATCACAAGAGTGAACAAAGCATGTTTCTGTTAGAACGGTTATCATTTGAGCTTTTGGTCTTTCGAGTTTTCTCTTATTAAATGTTGAGATTTCAGCCAAAAAGAAGCACAGAAATGAACAAATGCATATCAGAAGAGAAGTGCTCTTGATGAGAACCTGAAATTAAGGCCCGATCACTGAAGTCATTGAACGCTTACACTCAAAGCAACATGCATGTTAGCCATAGGCTAACCACTGCCTGCACGTGAGGCAAAGACGCTTAACATGTGGAAGCAAAAAATGTCAGTGCTCAACTGTATGACCATAACATTTTACCAGCAGGCTACACGCCGTGGAAGTTTTCTGACCATGCTCTATGAAACATCGATAGAGATTTTCAACAGGCAAACAAATGTATAAAGTCTAACATAATTCATCAACAACGATGACATCGCAGGACAAACAAGAGAACCAGCCCATCCCTTGAGCAATGAGTTAAGCAACCGTGAACACGCAGGCAAAGTAATGAACCTTCAGATCAAAGTAGCGCTTAAACACATCAGAAGTAGATACCCCTACTTATTCCAAAAGAGCTAGTTCAACACCAGACCTCATGGAGTTCCTAAACTAAAACTGTTTGAAACCAACTGCTTGCAAATCTCAACATGGAAAGGTACAGTAACATATAGCAACACATCTCCCAAAAATTAGCTGGAGTTATTCGTAAAAAATTCAAATGGCCAACAAAGGTTCGCGAACAAGTGCAGCCATGGGCCAGTGGAACAACTTTCAATCATAAGTTCTTGAATGCAGACTCATGAGGAAGTTTCTGGGGTGTAAACCTCGCCAACAAAGCCTTGTTCGAGAAGTGTTCAGCATCAACAAAGTAGAAGTTTCCCTTGGCCTTGAAAGTGACAAAAGGCCTGTTGGTTTCAGGAGGCCTAACATCGGCAAACTTGATTGTCCTTTTGAGGGGAGTAGCCAGCCATGACATCACCTCAGCCTCAAAGCTATCTGAACCAGGACGCCACCTGAGCTTGTGAATGTATGGGCTCACGAACCAGTGCAAGGCTGCAGTTGTAGTGGCACTGAGGAAAATGACGGTGGATGCAACTGCTCCCTTGATGATCACATTCATGTCAGGTGAAGTCATGAATGTTATCACCGGCCCTAGTGATACAGAAAGGCAGCAGGTGGACAGAGAGAGAAGCTTCACTTTCTTTATGGTAGACGATATTGGCCCTTGATAAACCAGGTTGCCATCATTGTCATCCTCCTTAATCTCCTTCGGTTTGGGTCCAATGCTGATCTTGCTGCCACTAGCTTCACTTTCTTTCACAGCAGTAGCTTGAGAAGCCCATCTTGTCTGATTGAGGAAACAGGCAGCCAGGCCAAGGTCATCATGTTTTGCAAGAGAATTATGCTTGCATGTTGAGAAATGCCTCCATATGATAGTCTGAGGAACCTGAAAATCTGGATAGGACTAGGGAAATGAGTATATTACTATATTTTGGTATGGTTTCACATCTAACATTGATGTGTACAAGTTAAAGAAAAAATGCAAAAATATTTACTTTAGTTAACCAACATGAGCATAATGCGAGACAAGTCAGACAGTGTCTGTGACTGTACGCATTATCATTATTAAGGGAAAAAATTCAGCACACTAGATAGTTAATGCAACATATAGTAGAAAATTGCACCTTATGTACCACTATCAGGAAAGCTCAATCAACAGATAGGTGTTAGCACATGAATAGCAGGTTTTCAATCGAAGAGGATGGGTCTACCAAGCCTGAAAATAACACCACTGAACCATGCAAATTACAATCGCACCTAAAACAAATGGCAAGCAACCGCGCCGTACTTCATCTAGCATTCTAGCCACTGTCCGATCTCGTTCGTAAGCATCCATGGTTACACATCCTGACATCCACCCCTAACAATTCCAAGCTACACATAGCATAGAATCCGCACGCAATTTCCGAACTTCCAAGGAGTAATCAAATAAGAAATAACACAAAATTACAACATCTTCTGAGCGCACAGATCATAAGTCATCATTTTCGGGATCGAAGTTAACACGAATGAAAACGACGGGTTAGGACGGAGAGTGATCGAGATGCGGGGAGGAACCTGTGACTCGCGAAACAGCGTGCGGAGTAGATGCGGGCCCCACGGAGAAGTGGCGGAGGAGAACCCCGTGAAGGGAGGCCGCGGATCGGAGCCTCGCCGTCGCCATGGTCTCCGATCGATTGAGGGGGGGCTAGCCTAGCCTAGGGTTTGGGTTTTGCAACGGAGAAATGCCCGATAGGACGGTGTGCGACTGCGAACACTGGCTGATGAAGACGACGATTCGAACGGGCCCAAGCCTAAATGGGCCTACCTTAATGGGCTGCATGGGCCTCAAATCGATATCAGAAGTCGGTTCCCTTACCCACGCCACGCAACCTTTCTTCTCCGCTGTCTCGGCTCTCGTAAGCACGCGGATCTTGTTCCCCACCAGCCTCCGCACTGCCATCTCCCTCGCCGGAACCCTAGACGCCGCCGCCATCGCCATAGCTGCAGGTACGATCCACGTAATCTCTTTCTAATCCTTCAAATCAACACCTTCTGTTTGCTCCCTGGATTAATCTAATCCCCTAAACTTCTCAGCTTTTCTCCGGTGGTGACGTCCCGGCGAGCCTAGCGGGCCCGTATGAGTAGCCACCGCAAAAACTTCCGCCGCCGCGCGGACGACGCGGAGGATGCCAACGGCGACGCCGGCAGCCACCCCAAGCCCACCACCGCCACGAAGACCCAAACCCTAACGGTGCCCAAGCCCAAGTCGCCGCCGAGGCGCCAGGGGGCGAGCCGCCTCAGCTTCGCCGATGATGAGGACGATGATGACGCCGAGGAGGGCCCCTTCGCGCATCGCCGCCGCCCTACGGCCTCCGTACGCCCGGCCCGCACCGCGTCCCCGGCTGCGGCGTCGCTCCACCGCCTCACGCCCGCCAGGGAGCGGCTCGGGAGTTCGCCGGTGGCTGCTATCGCGGCGGTGTCGGCGTCGAAGCCCTCCAACTTCCAGTCCCATGCTGGGGAGTATACTCCAGAGCGCCTCCGGGAGCTCCAGAAGAACGCCCGCCCACTCCCGGGGAGCCTCATGCGTGCACCGTCGTCGACTCCACTGACTGAGCCCCGGTCTCAGAGGTTGGCAGCAGCCAATGCCAGTTCTACACCTACTGCCTCCACGGCAGCTGCAACAGAACCAGTGGTTATTCTCAAAGGCCTGGTGAAACCTATGGCAGAGGCAAGCATTGGGCCAAGAAAATCCTTGCACAAAGAGGAGGAAGATAAGTCTGAGGAGGAGGAAGGAGATGAAGAGGACGAAGGGCCAGTAATACCTGACCGTGCGACCATTGAAGCCATCAGGGCGAAGCGGCAGCAGCTGCAGCAGCCAAGGCACGCGGCGCCAGATTATATCTCCCTTGATGGTGGTGGTGTGCTCAGCAGCAGGGATGCTGGAGGTGAGTCCAGTGATGAGGATGACAATGAGACGAGGGGCCGGATTGCAATGTACACTGATAAGTCAAGTGATGGACCGAGGAGCACAAAAGGTGTGTTTGGCGGGATCAACAACAGGGGTCCTGCTGCCAGTTTGGGGGCTCTCAGTGATGGGGTCAAGGAGGTTGAGGATGACAGGGATGATGATGACGATGAGGAAGAGAGAAGGTGGGAGGAGGAGCAATTCAGGAAGGGTCTTGGTAGGAGGCTGGATGATGCTTCATCTGCTCAAAGATCAGCAAATGGTGCATCAGCTGCTGCTCAGGTTCAGCCGCAGCCATTTGGATACTCTGTGGGTTCCCATTACCAGCCCTCTCTTGGTGCTGTTGTGCCTGCGGCCTCTGTTTTCACCTCAGGAAGCGTTGAATTCTTATCCATTGCTCAACAAGCTGATGTTGCAAACAAAGCCCTGCAAGAGAACATCCGAAAGCTTAGGGAAACTCACAAGACAACAGTGAGTGCTTTAGTAAAAACCGACACACATCTTAGTGAAGCTCTTTCAGAGATATCTAGCCTGGATAGTGGTTTGAAGAATGCAGGTGATAAGTTTGTCTATATGCAGGAGCTCCAGAATTATATTTCTGTGATGTGTGATTTCTTGAATGACAAGGCGTTTTATATTGAGGAGTTGGAGGAGCACATGCAGAAACTGCACGAAAATCGAGCTTTAGCTATTTCTGATAGGCGTGCAGCTGACCTAGCCGATGAATCAAGTGTGATTGAAGCTTCCGTAAATGCTGCAGTATCTATTCTTAGCAAAGGATCAAGCTCAGCTCACCTGTCTGCTGCATTAAATGCTGCGCAAGCTGCTGCAGCTGCTGCTAGGGAAAGTTCAAATCTCCCACCCGAGTTGGATGAGTTTGGCAGAGATATCAACCTCCAGAAACGTATGGATCTTAAACGGAGGGAAGAGAACAGGAGTCGAAGAAAAACCAAGTCAGAGTCAAAGAGAATGGCATCTGCAGTGAAGAATGATGGCATTGAGAAGATTGAAGGAGAGCTAAGCACTGATGAAAGTGACAGTGAGAGCACTGCTTATGTTTCCAGCCGGGATGAGTTGCTTAAGACTGCTGACCTTGTGTTCAGTGATGCTTCAGAGGAATACTCGAGCCTTCGAATTGTCAAGGACAAGTTTGAAGGCTGGAGAACTCAGTACCCTTCTGCGTACCGGGATGCTCATGTAGCTCTGAGTGTACCATCTGTGTTCACCCCTTATGTGAGACTGGAGCTCCTGAAGTGGGATCCCCTCCATGAAGCAACTGATTTCTTCGACATGGATTGGCACAAGGTTCTGTTTGACTATGGTGCGCAAGATGATGAGAGTGCCTCCAGTTCTAATGATACAGATGTGGTTCCAGTCCTAGTAGAAAAGGTGGCTCTTCCTATTTTACACCACCGCATTAAGCACTGCTGGGATGTATTGAGTACTCAAAGGACTGAGAACGCTGTAGATGCAGTTAGGATGGTGATCGGTTATTTACCAACGTCGAGCAAGGATTTGCATCAACTACTGGCTTGTGTGAAAGGTCGCCTAACCCAGGCCATTGCTGATATGTCAGTTCCAGCCTGGGGATCAATGGTGACAAGAACTGTTCCAGGTGCCGCTCAATATGCTGCATATAGATTTGGAGTTGCAACACGTCTGCTTAAGAATGTGTGTCTGTGGAAAGATATCCTTGCGGGGCATGTTGTTGAGAAGCTTGCTTTAGATGAACTACTGAAAGGGAAGATTCTTCCTCATATGAAGAGTATCATTTTGGATGTTCATGATGCAATCACTAGGGCTGAGCGAGTAGCTGCCTCACTTGCAGGAGTTTGGGGTGAACAAAGTCAAAAGTTGCAGCCTTTTGTAGATCTGGTTGTTGAGTTAGGAAACAAGTTGGAGAGGAGACAAATGTCAGGCATCAGCGAGGAAGAGACTCGTGGACTAGCTCGTCGATTGAAAATCATATTGGCAACACTGAATGAGTATGACAAGGCTAGAGCTATTTCGAAGAAATTTCAGCTCAGAGAAGCCCTTTAGCTCATCCAGGATGTAGTGTAAGAACTCCAGTTTTGACAGAAGAGGCAGGTTCTACATCCTTAAATTTTTCAGAGATGTTGTAATTCGATTATCTGTACATCTTGGTCTTAGTCCAGTGCTTGAATTGATGCCACGAAAGCAAATTGTGTTACCTCTGTACTCCAGCAATTTGCCTTTCCAAAAGCACATAATGGCTGCATGTACTAGCTGCATAACAGTTGAAAATACATCGTGTTAGAATTATTTTTGTGATTTCAAGTTATGGTCAGTGCATATGAAATGGTACTTTGATAACCTCGTTAAAATAACATAGTATGGTATTAAGGCATTGTTTAGATGCATTCAAAATTTTACAATATTTCTCATCACATCGAATCTTTGAACACATGCATGAAGTATTAAATATAGCTAAACAAAATAATTAATTATATAGTTTGACTATAATTTACGAGACTAATCTTTGGAGGCTAGTTAATCTATGAGGGATAATAATTACCAAATATAAACGAAAGTACTATAATATTTTACACCTAAAATTTTTTGCATCTAAACAAGACCTAACCTATAGACTTTAGGTCATCAGAAATGCTAGGCATGAATGCTCTGAATCTTGAATTTGTATTGTTGATCTCAATTTGCATTTCTTTGGGTGCCCATTATCTGACACCGACAGCATGCTGTCGATGGAGGGCTGTGGATGGCAATGGCAAGCAGGCAGAGGTGGACAGGGCAGTAAATTGCAACGGACAAGATGTCATCAACGGGCTGGCGGGATGTTTAGGCTTTCTGGGGCCAACGCTAATTGTTTTGGTTTGGTTTGCGCTGTCAGTAGTAGATTGCCAAAGGCTCATTCTTACTCCTCAGTAATAGTGGTCTTGTTTGGTTTGTGCAACACAATTTTGACAGCTAATTAGAGGTATTAAATAATTGATTTATGCAATACAATTTTGACGGCCAATTAGAAATATTAAATAAAAATAGTTTATAAAACTAATTCTACCATCGCTACGCTAATTCGCGAGATGAATGTAATGAGATCTTTGATTACATAATTAAAGAATACTTATTGTAGTAATGTATTACTGTAGCTAATCATCAATTATTTAAGCTCATTATATTCATAGGGGAAAGTTGCATCCGAAAAAATTTTGCAAATATAATTTGTTTAATATTTCATATATACAAGATTCCCTCTTAGCGCTAAATGTGCTAGAGGCAACCAAACAGAACCAGTGTAATACTGCCTCCGCCCCAAAATAATTGTAACTATAGAGTTCAAAATTTATCTTAAAAAATTTGCTAATTTTGACCTACCTACCATAAAAGACAAGGCAATTCCGGAAGATTCTCATAAAAAACAATTAATAACTTATCCACTTATCACAAATGACAAGAAGTATTTTTGTAACTTTACATCTAGTATTTGTTTTCATGTTTGGTCCTAGAATTATATTTATTTTAGGACAGAGAGGGTACTACTGCTGTAGCAGATATTTCTTTGCTGAGATAACCCTGTTTGGTTTGTGCTACGCTAGTCATTGGCACAACTTTGACCGCTAATTAAAGGTATTAAATAAATCATTTTATAAAATTAACTCAACAACTCCTGCGCTACTTCACGAGGCGAATCTAATGAGGCCTTTAACCGCATGATTAGAAAATGGTTACTATAGCATTACTGTAACTAATTATGGATTAACTACTATTATTAGATTCGTCGCGTAAAGTTACACATATTCATGAAGATGTTTTGTAAATAGATTTTATTTAGTACTTTGTGTATGCAAAATTCTCTTGTAGCGCTAGGAGTTGTGGCGCAAAATAAACATGGGCTAATAGGGTGGAAACATTTGACTGACGCGGCGGAGGGGTGGCGAGTGAGAGAGAGATCATTCTTTTCAAAAGAAAAAAAAAAGTGAGAGAGTGGTCACGGCCGGCACAACAGCCTCACGGGAACGCACGGAGCAGCTTTTGCCTCCCTTGGTCGTCCTCCATGGGCCATGGATCATGGATGGCAGCTCAAAAGGATTTAATGGCTCTGACATGATGCCTTTACTCACGGAGTCGTCGTATATGTACATGTAAGCATACAGTACATACAAGAAGATATCGATGCTACTAATAACAATGTCGGCTCGTACCACTAATAGCAGGAGACCCCCGCTGGCTCGTGTACGGTACGGCGACATAGAATGTTGTCTATGCATCCAGAAATATAAAAATAACCTATTTGGAATGGGGAGAGTAAGATCAGGTTTAGTTCCCAAAAATTTTCAAGATTCTGTGTCACATCGAATTTTTAGATAAATGCATGGAGTATTAAATATAATTTAAAAAATAATCAATCGCACAGTTTAGAGCATCTCCAAGAGTTCCCCATTCCAGGTTGTCATTCTTATTTTTTTTTGGCAAAAACAAAAAAAACCTTCTGCAACAGTTCTCCATCCCAGGTTGGCATTTATACCAAGTTCGGAAAAAGAGCCTCCGCGTGCGTATATATGCGCGCTTGTATCCATGGCGCATCCGTCCGTATCAGAAGAGGTGGAAGAGCATAAAAATAATTTTATTTCTATCTCAGAGTTCTTGATTTAAATTTTCATGAGATGGAAGGGCATAAACATAATTTTGTTTCTCTCTCAGGTTTCTGATGTAAGTTATATCTGGGTTTGGCAAGTGGATTATGCCTAACTATTGGAGATGAGCTCTTTTTTTACTTGACATATTTTTTTAGAAGTTGGCAAAATATAAGATTTGCCAAGTAAAATTTGGTAAATTTTTGGAGATGCTCTTAGCTGTAAATGATGCGATGAATTTTTTTAGTCTAATTAGTTTATGATTGTACATTAATTACTAAATAAAAACGAAATACTACAGCAACCGAACGGTTTGTACACAGTTTGACATCGAAGATACTCATCCTTGAGGGTCGGTGCCAAAATCATCCTTGTCCACGTAAGTTCCTTTAAATTATCGTGCAATGAATTCATGTAACATGCATATTTATCGAGTTGAATTCTATTGTAATTAAAGGCCAACATCCATGTTGCCGCTAATGTTTTTTGAAATTAACCATTTTTTTCTTCTTACCGCGGGAGATACAACAGTTATGCCTTGGTGGTCGACTTCACGAGAGAGAAGGCGAGGCAACCACCAAGGGCATTCCCGTAATAAACTCTTTCTTCTTCCTCCTCCTCCATCTGATCCGACCCCACCCGACCCGACCCGTTTAAATTAAATTAAAACCCTCTACTCCTCCACCACCGGCACCAACCCACTTCCCCTCCCTGAATGGCGGCCGACGCAGCCGCCGCGCCCGCTCCCAAGCCCCCGCCTCCGCTGCCGGAGGATTCCCAGCTGCCCACCTACCTCGGCGTCAGCTTCGCGCTCTTCCTCGCCACCCTCCCGGCCAGCACCGGCGCCCGCCACGTCGCCTCGCTCCAGTCCCGCGGCCGCATCCTCGCCGCGCGCCTGCTCGCCTCCGAGGACCAGCTCCGCCAGCTGCGCGCGCGCCGCCGCGAGGACGCCCGCGCCAACGCCCGCGCCGCCGAGATCTTCGCGGGCCACCGAGCCGCATGGATGGAGGCCGAGCGCCGCCTCCTGGCCCGCGCCGCCGCGGCCGGGGACGAGGCCGCCTCGCTCCGCGCGCGCCTCGCAGACGCCGAGGCCAACGCCGCAGCGCTGCGCGCCCGCGTCGAGCGCCTCGAGCGCGAGGCCGCCGAGCGGGACGGGCTGCTCACCGCGCTCCTCGCGGCGACCTCCCGCGCCGGCGAGGGGGAGGGGGAACGCGTGCTCGGCGACGAGCGGGAGGAGCACCAGGACCAGGACCCGGACCCGGTGCCCGTGCCGCCGTTGGATCCGCCTGAGGCCACCGACGCGGAGGCCCTGGCCGCCGCGGCCGCGCTCTACGCGCAGCAGCGCCAGAAGCACGACGGCTATGGCGACGACTTCTACACGGCGGCCACGGCCCCGTCGGGAATGCCGCCGTGGATGGACCCATCAAAAGGCTGGCAGGTGAGTCAGAGACACGACAAAAAGGTGCCGGCTACCCTTTTCTTCGCCTCACCTCACCTCACCTCCCTTTTACTCTTCTCTTCAGTGTTCACTTCCAACTTACTAGCAAGGACGGCCGCAAATCTAATGGATTGCTTTTAAATCAATAACTCGTGCATCCTGTTCACAAAATTAATGGATTGCTCTACTTTCGTTGATAGAGATTGTCCCGCAGATTACAGTCGCGTCAGAACAAATTTTTAGCCACATTACACTTTAGAGGGCTACAGTTCTTTCGATCTCTTCTGTTTTATTAAGTTTTGATTACATTTCATTAAAAGTTGGGTTTACATCATTGTTTCCATTTGTATTGATGCCATCAGATTAGCTCTGGTTAATTCTAGTTTCCGGATCCTTAAGTAGCCCTGCTACACATCTTTCCATGAGTGATAGACTGATAGTGATATCATCGATCTCCACCATCCACAATGCCATGCCAGTTGCTGAATAGAACGGACAAACAACCACTTCGATAGCCTCTTCCATCCAACAGAATACGATACTGTATCCGTGGGGCATGGCTGCCTGCAAGAAAGCTACCTGGTTTTTGTTATCTACTCTGCCAAAGTCACCTGAATCTTCCTCTCAAAGAAAAAAAAAAGCCACCTGAATCTTATACAGTCCATAGCAAGACCTAAACCAAAGGCTTCTTGTTACTGTTCATGCAAGCAGCACACCTAGAAGATTGGTGCTGTACTGAAGTCACCACAGGCTGGACCTAGTTACTGTGTGTCGGTACCCCAGGACTGGGGTACCCCCTCTTGCTGTGACTAGGCAAGAGCCTTTGTAGTCATCCTTGACTACAACCAAACAGCCGGACCCCTGCAGTCCGAAGTCCTGTCCTCCCGACAAAGGTCCGGACCTGTTCCACGGCCGGGGAAGGTCTGGGAACGCCACGTGTCCCAGGAAAAACAGGCGCTCAAGCGCAAGCAGCCAGGGCTCCGGACCTCCCAAGGAATCCGGACCCCCGCGGGGTCCCGGACCCCTCATAGGGTCCTGGATAGCAACCGGACCCCTCTCCAAGGGAAAGTTTGGACGCCCCGCCTCAGGGTGGTCCGGGGCCGACACGTGTATGAGGCCCTTGGTCTCCATATTGAGGTCCACCTACCTTCGCATTTATTGCGGTAGGTGGACGTCCACTTTGATATAGTGGAAGCCGAGGCGTTTGACTGACCAGGGGGCACTATTGATCGCGTATTACCAAGGCAGTGGAGCCGATGGCGCCGCCCATGCCGCGTCTGCCAGTCTGCCGTAACAGTCGGATACGACGGCTCGGCTTCACCCATTATGACGCTACATAATAGCCTCAGCAGGCCACGCCGCAAGCTACGCTACTCCAACGGGCGCCTCGCTGACGGGACAAGAGAAGACCCCCTGTGTCAGAAGAGCAGCAGTACGCATATCGAAGGAAAGATTCGCTACCACTGTAGCCACAGTCACGTTGGGCCCACCTGTCGGGGCATCAACGTTCTATGTATCCGCCCCCCCCCTTTGATCTATAAAAGGGGAGAGCGCCGTTAGAAAACCTCAGGCTGGGCAAGAGCCAAGGCCAGCAGAGGATAGGTTCATTCACACAACCAAGACAATACATCTCCCAGTGGACGTAGGGTATTACGCTCCGGCGGCCCGAACCACTCTAAATCGAGTGTTCTTGAGTCCTTGTCTCAGCGAAGATCCAGCCCCATCGCCTAGTACTTCCCCGAGTACTCCCTCACTGGGAATAGGCGGGTGCGCTCCGCCACCCGGCTGTGGGTACCCCTAAAAATCCCCACAACACTGTGCATGAAGAAATCCCATTGGTTCTGTTTTATTCCTATACTTTTCTTATCAAAATATTATATTACTAAAGAAAAGGTCATGTTTTAAATGCTAATATGAGTTAACTGGTTACCGTAAATGCTAACCTCAACTACTTGCTAGCCATATATGAAGAAATTAGCTGCTAATGCGCAATCAGAAAATATCAGCAGCCAGCTAGAACACTGCAAGCCAATTTGTCTATCAAACACAGTTCTCAGTTATCAGGTGCCAAGTAACCAACTAATGAGGTGATATTTCTTTTAGAGCGAAAAAAACTCATTAAAAGAACGACGTACAGTTTTACAAGCTGATGCTGTTTTCAGTCCACATTGATGTTTTGAAGAATTTGGGTGATTAGAAGCCTGACTCTGTGAGAACTCATAGGATATAATCATTGTCAATCTGTATGAAGCCTAGCGCAAGTGGTGATTTATCCTGTATTTTCAAAAACTCTCATGTGCTAATACTAAATTGTAAACTACAATTTTGTTTCTTGCTTTTCTATCTCATTACAATTCTCTTTGCTATGGCACATTACAACCTTTGTGAAAACATCAGTAAAAATCTAACTGTCAAGAAAACTACAGTTCATTTTTTTTTCAGAAATATTGAATGTTTGCCTCGAAAATGGATTTATGGGTTTAGGCTCATTTTGAACTTGCATCTTGTAGGATCTGAAATATGATACAGTTGAGTCAACGCACAACACAAAGCATGTTGTACCAAGGTAAACATTTAACTGATGCACATTGTTGGTTGAACTAGTAATGAAATAGATTCTACTTATCATTTACATCTTAGGTCTATGCCATTGTTCTTTAACAGGAGAGAATCACCCTGGAAGGTGGATGTGGAATCATCTGGAGTTCCTGCAAAACTTAGGTTGCTTGAGCAGGAATTAATCAACCTGGAAAAGGTGGTGAATGGAGACTTATCCAAGATTCCATTGGCGATGAGAAAACAAGTAAAAAGATATCAAACTCTCGCTGGGAAAATTGATGATCTTTGCAAACGGATGGTAGGCCTGCTCATCTGAATAGCATTTGCTGGATTGTTTCTGTTGAATCACTCACAGTTTTCATTTCCATGATACAATGAAAAGATTCGTGTGTGTTGATACTTTACACTTCCTTTGCACATGATTGTAACTATTCAGGCAATTCATTGTCAAAAGACAGTAGCAGTTTCCAGTTCCAGCCTCATATCAGATTAGTTCTTTTGGTTTGTAGTGCTAGGAGCTGTCTCCGCCTGACCTGTTGTACTTGCATTTAAATTGGAAAACCTCTTCTTCCTAACACATTCTATCTAATTATTTTTTTAGAAAAAAAGGGTTAGGTAAATGGTATGTCTATGAAGAAAATAACAGTTTCTTTGTTAGTGGGGATCATGCCTAACAGTAGTTGCATGCTCTGATTTCTTCAATCTGCTATGTCTTAACCAAGACACGCTGTTAAAGTATTAATCGAAGATTACTTTAGGTTCATAGTAGGAGTTTTTTTCCCAACAACCAAGATCCTTTTATTTAACTACTTCCGTAGGAAAAAAGAACTAATGAATATGTATTTTTGCAGCAAACTAGTGACCCTTGTGATTCAACACTTAGCTCAGAGTTCAGAACACAGCGGCAAACAGAATTCCTTCTGGAAGCATTCCACCTTCAGCACCGAGCAACAGAAACAAGGCAGAAGCTGAGCACACTGCAAGCAGAGACTGCAAAAAGCAGCTTTGGTGATGAGTTAACAGCAGAAGCCAAAATGTGCACAAGAAGAGCACTAAGTTCAATTAGGAATAACTTCAAGGAAATCCAGCGAAGCTTGGAGATTTGGCTGGCAAGGATTCTTGGAGACCTGGAGGGTATGTTAGCAAGGGATGGGGCCTCACGCATTAGGGAATACTTTCTGTCTCCGTATGCTTCTGCTGTTCGGTGAATGGTCGTCTTCCCCTTACAAGTTACAAATATAGGGATTCAATGAACATGCTGGACAGCCCATTGGTATTGCCCTCTGCAGGTAAAACATTAAGTTCACGCTCACTCATGTAGCCCCTTGACCTTTATGGTGATCATTATCAGAATTGAAGAGAAGTGATCTAGGATCATACCAAGTTTTACAGGCAGAAAAAAAAGAGATTGATTTCTGCAAAATAGAAGAAAAATTCACAATTCCACATTGGTCTCAAATTTTGACATCTATTGCATCATGTCCTAGATCAGTTGTCTTCATTCATACTCCTATTTGTAGGCAGGCTACTTGCCATACTGTTTGCACATAGGCGTTGATCTGGTTGCAGGCTTTACCTGCCTCTCTGTAGCTCTCCATTTTGTTAGGATTTGTATAGCTGTATGTTTATGATTCTGATGGACTCACCTAACTGTATCTAGATGACAACCTTGGATGTACTAAAGTAAACCGTCGCTTTATGATTACTTATAGTATGTAGTATGTGCATTGCCAACTGTTGAGCAAACTCTTCTCAATGCTGGTTGATTGATTTGTCGTTGGATTGGTTGCTGTTTGACTGAACTATGTGTTGTACGCTGCATGCATATAGGAGTAGGTACACTTATACAGGGGACAAACAAATGGTAGCCATTGTCTTACACTGAGTGGCATCAGATGATAGAATGAAAACGAGAATTGGGCATAGTGAGGGATTGGTAAAACTTTAGCACGGTACACCAATCACAAGTTACCTGGGCTGCCGGGTGCCCTAAACATGCATGGACAGTTCCTTGTTTCCTGATCCCCTCCTATCTTTCCCAGCTCCAAATTATCTCCTCCCCCCATCTCCAAACTCGAAACATAAACTCTAATATATATACTTATACCAGATTATATATGTGTCCCTAGTAGCAACGGATCACAAAAAGTTCAGTCTCCTTGTTGAATGTTTGTTGGTTCAAAGGTACTGAGCCTGTATCCTCTCCTTGTTCTCCTCCCACCACAGCTTGGCATTCAGCTCTGCAAACCTCTCGCGGCTGCAAATGCAAGGCACATCAGCAATAATACCCATTGTAACAAAGCTAATGTTTTGGAGTGCACCTGACCTGAACCTGACGCGGCGTAGCTCCCTGGTGCCGTCGGCGAGCTCCCTGACGGTGATGTACACGCCGGGCTCGTCCTGGATGATCCACTCCGTCACCTCCAGCTCGCTGGCGTTGCTGATGGACACGTCGTCCCTCGACGAGGTGGTCGTCCTCGCCGCCTCGGTGGCGGTGGCCTCTGAGGCCGCGGGGCTCTTGCCGGCTGCTCCGTTCTGCCGCTGCTGCTGCTGCCAGGCCCGCTCCGATTCCGATGGGTTGGACGAGGACGGCGGCGGCGGCGAGAGCGGGCGGAAGCTGTGCTGCCGTGCGGCGCCCGGCGGGGGCGCCGGCCGCGTGAACACGCCCCAGCTGATCCTGTCCGGGGTGAGCGGCGCCGGCGAGGGGGTGGCGGCAGGGCTCCCCGCCATGGAGCCCACCTGGGACTGCGAGTAGAACGATTCCCTCTGCAATGCAATGCGAGAAAACAGACAGCTCTAATTAATATTAATCGTTGCTAAATGATACGCAGCAATGCGACGCAAGCGCCATGGATACGCAGCAGAGCAGATGCAGACCTCGCCGTCGTCGGAGCGCGGCGGGGTGGGGAGGACCTGCCGGCTGAAGCGCCGCACGTTGTAGAGCTCCATGATCCGCTCGTTGTTCTCGCCCCACCACTTCTGCGCCTGCCACTTGTCGTACATCTCGCGGCTGCAATGCATTCGATCACCAGGCGATGCCATTGTCAGTCAGATCAAATGATCCCTATTCAGAAGAGTATGGTGGTGGACGACAAGAACCTGAACCGGATGCGCTTGAGGTCGTTGCCGGCGCCGCCGGGGAGGGGCACGAAGGTGATCTGCACGCCCGGCTCCACCTGCGCCACCCACTCCCTGGCCATGGCCTCGCCCTCCGCGCGGCCGGCCAAGTCCCACGCCGGGGTGGAGGTGGAGCTCGCGCTCGACGCGCCCAGGTAAGTGGCCGGGGGCACCGCCATGTCGTCCTGCACCACGCCCGGCCGGTAGTAGCCGCTGCGGTAGATGGAGGTGGCCCGGCCCCTCGGCGGCGGCGATCCGCCGCGCCTCTGCTGCGCGCCCTGCCGGTGCGTGCCCCCGGACAGCTTCAGCACCATGTCCTTGAGCTGCACATGCCGCGCCAGCAACCGACCCATCGGATTCAAATCATCTCAGAGTATAAAATGATCGGCAATCAAACATTGTCATTGCCAAGCAATGCATGGTTTCATCAGTCAGTCAGTCAGTCAGTGTTCCACTGTTCCAAAGGCAGCATGACAGCATCAGGCTTCAGAATTCGGACAGATTACATTCTTCAGAGTTCAGTGATTTTAAAAGAGAATGTGGACGATACATATCGATTTCGAGTGCGTTTTGCACTATTTTGGACTATGGAACATATGGACAGGTGGGTACTGTAAAGCAGGCCAAACGACTGGCTGGTCTCCAGCAAGATTCAGTGATCTTCTTCAGAGGTTTTATTTGGCCGGTCAGTACTACTGGTGCCCGATCAACTAGCACATATCTGCAGCATTATTATCTAGATCTTTGGTTGTAGAGGAACTTGCAATGCATACTTTATTTGACCGAAAACATGTCGTTCTTGTAAAATGCAGTGTCCGGTGGTAGTCAAAGATTAGCCTACCTAATTGGTAATACAGATAAGTGCAAATGTTAGCTTAACGTGTTAACATCAACGCACGTATGTCAAATATGTTCATATTTCCAAAGATTGTCTTGCATTCTAGGTGCACTATTTGACCTATACCTAATCAGTCACTTATATTTATTCAGTTCAGAACCTCAGAATGTCATGTTGCTCACACTCACACATGAGTTAGCTGTGGAGAAGACTGATGGTAGTTTTCAGCCTTCCACACTACTAGAGTCTAGTAGATGATATGTGTGTGGTAAACCCTTATTCTACCACGGGGTAAAAAAAAATGCAGAGAAACAAGTTTGTTTGGAGTTGCAGTTAGGGCCGCTTAAAACAAGGATGGATTCTCTGGCAATGTTCACTTTACTTTATCCTCTTTTCAGCTTCAACACACTCTCTCACTTGTACGTTTCATCTACAGTTCAGTTTTCCCCTTTGATGGTACTCCTCCTACCATGCAATGCAATGCACACGCATCTTTTCAGGCCTGGTGGCCTCTTTTCCATCCAAGATTTCAAATATACTGATGATCCCAATGCTTGGAGGATTCTTGCCTTGCTTCCGGGTGAAATGCAAATAAAGCAGCAAGGCAACATCCCCATCCATCCATAGGATCTCTTTTGCATTTTGCAGGTTTGCAGTACTACTGCAACCCCAATCCATCTCTCCTTTCGAGAAAGCAATGAAGAGCCCATGTATCGTTATATCAGTCTCGTCTGACGAAGAACATGCATGCCTACATACTTTACTGACCCAAAAGCCAAAAGAAGGAAAATATAGTAGGGGAAATCAAGATGTGCATATATAATGCCACAGGATAGGGAGTTGGAGCTGAAAGAAAGCTTCTTTAGATACATATATATATATTTATTTAAGATACATATATTAAATAAGAAAAGAACAAGGGAGTAGTCCATGGCCGCACTTTGTGGTTTCCTTAGTTTGTTCAACGATGTCTTCTGCTTCTCTCCATCTCCATCTCCAAAGGAATGGAAGGACATGACACAAAGTGAAAGGTGATAGTATCTACCAGGCAGGCCTGAGCCTACACTATCTGCCCCCTAATTTTGACTGTCTTTGACGTATGTGTTCCTCATCAGTCCAGTTTAAAAATCTTAATAAACAAAGCAGCCAACACTCACTAGTCACTAGTGTGGCTCATTAATTCAGTTGTTTAGATAATTATATGTGGAGTAGGACTCTGAAATTTTGAATGCAGCAAGAAGGACAAGACTTTCCTAGCTTGCGTCATATATGTACCAAGTTCACTTATTCACCTTGATGAAAATCAAGAATGTCACAGATAAGGACAGTGATGAGCTTCTCACAGTAGGTGATCTGAATTTTTTTGAAAACCATGCAGCCATACTATCTATAAATCTATCTGAAAGTCGGGTGGAACAAACAACGGTCGTGAACAGCAGAGGGGGAGAAAAGGCCCGCCCGCCATCAACTTTGAACTTAAAGGCGTGGCGATCAGATTGATCTAGAAGCATAGCATTTTAGCATATATATATATATATATATATATATATATATATATATATATATATATATATATATATATATATATATATATATATATATATATAAACAAAAAGCGAAAAGGAAAGAGGGGGTGCTTAGCTTTGCTTCCAGGAGGAGCAGCGCAGCCTGTATCTGTATGTGCTGGCGATTGGCTTTATTTGCCGAAAGAGACCTGGCTCTTCTCCTCTTTCGCTTTAATTTCTTTTTGTTTTTTCTTAGCTTGTTTGTGGCGCTCAGTCAGAGTCAGAGGTAGCCGATCGATCGAGCATCTCATCGACGATCTACTACTTTATTTTCTTCTTTGATCATATCGTCCGGCCGAGTAAAGAAGAAGAGATGGAGAACTTAAAGCAAAAGGTTGTTCTACTCCAACTCATGTGGTGTCCTGGTGTGTACACAGGACGACGGATCGATCGGAGAGGAGGAATGGAGAGGACGACGCGGGGGGGCCAGGCCATGTGCCATCGGGATCGACGCCAACAACAGTCTCATGCATCGATCATCCAAGTCCAAGGCATGGAAAGCAAAAGAAAAGAAGCAAGCCATGATTCGGTCTGCTCTGGATGCCGATCGACACGCGCGTTGCCATTGCATTGCTCCCGTCCAGCCAGCATCGGTGACCTGAGCGATCGAGCACCGTCCATGGATGGTGGGCACCGCGGCGCCGGCCGGCGGGGTCCAACTCCGTCGTCGTCCAAGCAGAAGCAGAGCAGAGACGGACATGTCGCCGATTTCGGGGACGCTGCCGACGAAAGCGACGCCACGCCTGCCTGTTGCCTCACTGATGACTACTTACTCCTGCTCTGCTCTGCTCCTTGAATATATTTCTTATTAGTGCCCCACTCCACTAGCAGCTCCGATCCATCAGTAAGCAGCTGACCTGCTGGCGCAATCATCATGCATCATGCCAACCATACATATAGGCTTTATTTACAAGTTTAGCTTAATATATATACATAATTAATCTCTCTTTGTTCAGAGAGTACTGATGCTGTTGCTAGCCACCAGCTAAGTGCGTGTATCCGAATTCAAATTTCAAACAAACCCCTAGATTGAGATGGATCGATGCGGGTGCACACTACACAAGCCGTAGGCTTACTAGATCGATCTCTATCCTTGGATACATACATCCGAGGTCCTCTCCTCTCCTCTTGTGCCTGTGTCGACGTACACAGGCACAAGATCGATGGAGCTACCAGCAATGATGCAAGAGAACGAAGAAACTAACAGCAAGCTGCTACTAGCTAGCTAGCTCAAGAACAACAGGACTACGGCATGCAAGAACACGTACCTGGGAGGTGAGCGACTTGACGGGATCCCTGCAGGTCGGGGTGTCGCCGGCCGACCGCGCGGCGTCATCGCCTTCTTCTTTCACGCACGCGATGCAGGCCAGCATCTTCAAGACGACGATCACCAGGCCGGCAGCCAAAGCTAGGTTGGAGGGAAGACCAATGCAAGATTACTTGTGTCCGTCTTGGATGGATCGATCGATGAGCTAGCTACTGACTGGTACGAGTACGACGGTGCTCCTTGCTTTGCTTGTAGATGGCCAAAAAGTGACGGAATGCTCTGGTCTGAGCAGCAGCTTGCTAGATAGCTACCCTCGCTCTCGACTCGATCCCTACTAGCTTATTTATATATATAGTCACGTTTACGGGCAGCAGCCAACAAGAGCAGCGTGCTGTTGTATGTATCCATCTCTTTCTCCTTGTAGTATTATATAGCAGGAATAAGCAGGACGATGGGTGGTAGTGCAGTGCTAGTACTAGCTCAGCCGTGCAAGGATGGCCGCCCACCATGCTTCGTGGCTTTGCCGTGCATGCATTGGGCCTGCCCCTGCCTGCCTGCCTGCCCGAGTGTCCACTGTCCAGTCCACTGGGCTCGATCGATCAGCAATTCAACATGAGCTGCTGCTGCTTTACTCTCTTCTTCCACCTTTATAAAGCGCACATGTATATTAAAGTTCAAATTTTACTGCCTTTAACCAATATTTTTTTATTTTTATAATGTAAATTTTATATGATTAGATTCGTCATTAAATATACTTTACCTTGATCATAATAAGTTTATAACCATAAATAACATAATATATGATAAATAAATGATCAGTGTTATTTAGAAAGATCATACTATGTTAGTTATAGTATGTTTTGTAAAAGTGGATGAAGGGAGTAGCATGCACCACTGAGTTCGATGGCGGTGGAGAGGAGGAGAGAGGCGTACTACTGTAACTGTTGCGGTAAAAGGAAAAATCCTGTAGACGAGACTATAGTATATGCATGCTTTATATGTACTAGTATTTTTTCTTGGAAACCTCTCCATGCAAACTATGAAAATTTCAATCTGGACCATCGAATCAATATCCAGGGGCACGGGGGATTGGATAAATTTCCAGTCTGGACCCGCCCTTGGAATGGAGAATCACACTTTTACAAATTCCCCTCCCACCCTCCTGCGCCTCTCCTATTGGATGTTGATTCGATGGCATGGGGATTTTGGATTTCACCTAATATTTTCCCTTTTCTTTCCTCAATTCTCGATCGTGGGTGTGCTTTGGGTGCAGCCAGCAGCCTTAGCCCCAGCTACTGATCCAGCTAGTAGTCTCCCTCCATGGACCATGGTAGTAGCTGAGCTGTAGCATGCGGCGTGCAGATGGAAACTGATCCATGGATAGATGGAGCCTGCTCGATCAGCCTCTCGCTCGCTCAAGTACCTACCTCCAGCCCAACGTGTCAAGCAAGTACATGCTCATCTCTCGTGCTGGCTGCTGCATGCTGCTCCTCTCTGTATACTGTTGTGGTGCTGGCTGGCAGTGGCAGCTGCCGCTCGGGTCGGCCGCTAGCTACCTCGGCACTCCTACTACTGCGGCTACTGTGCTCTTGCTTGTTGCAGAGACAGCAGAGACCACAGCTCCGTGCAGGCCTGTTCTTTTGTCTCAACCATCCATACATCCCTCATCCCTGCATCGTCGCTCGTCGGTTCGTGCGTGTCCCCGATCGATCCTCGTGATCTGACCGACCGGGACCGGACCTAGCTACCTTACATTCAGCAGGCTTCATCTATCCATGATCACTTCACTTGCTTCATCATCCGTCCATATAAATATATTACAAGAGGAGGTGATGATCATGAGCAGGCCGATCATGCATGCATCGTGCTAATTGTTGGCGCCTGCCACTTGAAATTACAGGGCCGGTTAAGATCGATCAGTGCGCGCGTGATGGCTATCGTGAGAAACTTTGACGATATAGAGATGATGGGGATGAGGCCAGCCGGCAGCAATCCATCATTAGCAGCAGCTGGGACGGATGATGCATGAGCATGATACTAATGCATTATTATTATTATATATACATACACCCACGAGTTATTCTACACCCAACTAATTACTGAACAAATTCCAGTAATAACCGCTGCGTGCGATTACTCAACACCATTTTACTGAATGTGATTCTGTAATTTTGGTAACTCAGCCCAGTAACCAAGATCCAACACTAACTGATATTAGTTCCCTCGCTCTCCAATCGAAAATATATATAATTAATTTGTTACAAGCAGTAGCAATGTTTTAATACAAAGTTGCTGCTCCGAGTTTCATGCACCTTGTACGCATGACAACAAACTGCTTGTACTCGGATCCACTTATCATTCGTGCGTGCGAGCCATCCATGCATATATGTGTGCGCGCGCGCACTAGGTAACTTTGCCGACTTTTCTCGCTTGTCCGAGCATTATTTCCCATTTGTAGCACCAATGGATTAGATAGGCCTAATAAGTAAGCATTAGGCACATCATGTCTTCACTATGAGCCGGCTCAGGCCAATTAACCATAACGATGAAGGCGGCGTGGAGTTCACGCCCCATGCATGATGTAGTAGCTACTAGTCAAACTTTGTGTTTCGTAAACAATTTTGGTTTCTATCTAGTAGCTAGGGCCTTGGGCTCTGCTAGTGGGGTGGGTTGAAATTGGTTTACGAGGTGGGCTTCCATGTGGAGCGTGTTTGGATGGATCGAAATAAGTTGTTAGGTAATGGAACGGAGCAGAACGGGTTCTACATAAATGCGGTTGCTTCGGATTGGAACAAGTGCATTTTTTGTGGAGTGCCCACATTATAAACATATATAAATGTGGTACAGTATAAACATATATAAATGTGGGTTCTACTTTGAGGGCAGAACATTAAACATTATTCACGTTTTTTTTGTGGAGTGCCCACATTAAATCATGCATTCACACCAGAAAATTGTATCAAATTTAACTAAAATTTGTTAGAGCATTCACAACATTAAATTTTATTGAAATTGATTTAAATTTGTTGGAGATGACTCAGTATGACTGATAACTATTCTGTACGAAACGGTGTAGCTAGACTGATATGTGAGCCCCACACAAGAGCCGGATCATGGAAATAAAATTTGGTGTTTGCAATATAAAATTTTATGTTGAAATTTGTTGGATATGACTTAGTATGATTGACAGCTACTTTTTACAAAGCAATGTGATTAAAACTACATATAAATCCTATGTGAAGAGGCGGATCTTGGAGATAAAATCACGTGTTCATACTATAAAATTTTATTAAGATTTGATTGAAATTTATTAAAAATAATTCGGACAACAACTTTGTGTAAAACGATATGGTTAGACGTACCTATGGCTGGACTCTGAGCATACAGTTAACTCTGAAACCGCATCGTGCACGTTGTCCATACAGTTGGTACCTGTGGATAGAGAGATGGAAGGGCAGGCAGAGGCAGAGGCAGAGGCAGGTGACGTGACGCGGGGCGGCATGCTCCTGACGCACGTACGGACGGGGTATGTGGGCGACGGGACGGGGCCAATCTCCGGCCGGCACGCCAGGCAGAGCATGAACATCGTCGGGCGGCGCGGCGCCCAAGCATCCCACCGACATAATAATGCTCAGGAATCTTAATTGGCGCGGTGGCTGGCTGTGGCTGATCGATGAGCATGAGCTCTCTCTCTCTCTCCGGCGGGCGCGGGCCGGCCGGCCGGCAGGCAGGCAACCAAGTGGCCGGCCGGCACAGGAAGGAGACGGCCGGGCGGTCGCCATGATGGCAGTACACACTGTCGTCGCCCACGAACGCCCACGACACGCATGATGAACACGCACGCACGCAGGCCGGCATCGATCGATCGGACATGGCATGGGGATCCTAGCTCCCACCCAAATGCTGCTATATCGCCATGGCCGGGGACGAGTCGTAGGCCACAATGCAACGAACGAAAAAGCTAAGGTAGGTAGACGATCACCCAGCAGTAGCAGGGTCGTCGTAGAATGAGAAGAAGAATCCAGTCCTTTGGGGGGTTGGCTTGGCTGTTGGCTTTGCTTTTGCAGCTGCAGTTAGTCGCCGTGCATGCTTGCTTGGAGCAGGCCAGCTACAGGCAGGCAGGCACTTTCACCGGAATCGATCCATCCACGCATGGAACGAAAAGAAGGAGGCGATCATCATATCGATCGAATCCACCGGCCGCCGGCGCACGGCGGCACTCCATCCAGCTCTGCGGTGCAGACGTGCAGTGCAGGCACAGCCGGCGTATAGCTAGGGACTGCGTCCTTCCTTCCTACTATACCTACCTATAGTACATAGCATGGCATGGCAGTCTTCGTGCTCCGCGCGCGCCCTGCTGCCCTGCCCTGCCCTGATGAGCATCCAGCTACCTGCTGCTGCCTGCTTCAATTCCACCAGTGCCGGCGCAGGTGGTCGGCACCAGGATCTGTCTCTCTTGTTCAAAGGTTCAACCAGCTGCTGCTGCTGCCGCTGCCGCTGCTGAGCCGGCCAGTATATTACGCGTCTCTTCTTTACACACTCCACCGCTAACCTAGCTAGCTCCAACCAGGCCAGCGTCCGTTGGATCATTCGACACAAGACCCAATGACACGTGGGGCCCTCCCTCATTTCCATTTAACAACAACAACAACAATAATAATAAGTCTCATGCCACACGTACCCCAATCCTTATCAAAAGCACCGCTAGCTCTTAACAGGACATAACGAAATTTATATTAAGCAGCATGGTCAGATTAAGCTCCTTAGTGACCGAGGAAACTCTGATCCAGCCGTCGATCATGATCATGGGATGCGATGGCAAAGAATGCAACATACAAGATTGTTAGTCCGGCCCGACCAGCAAAATGCATTCTCATGTACGTCTAGACAGCGCCGAGGAGGAGCCATGATTTTCTTGACAAGTGTTTAGGTGTAGTCATGTCATTTCCATGCGAAAATTACCAAGTCGATCAGGTTTTAAAAGGCTGCCAATTTAAATCTTTGAGCTCAAAAGTACGTGAAAAGAATTATTAACTTCTGCTAACGTCCATCCTTGTAAGCCATCAACATTTTCCATGGTCATCAAGCTTTGACTTTGTCTGCGATCTAGGAGTAGCTCATGAAGCATTGCCTCCACTCTACACAGAAAAGAATTGTGTTGAAAGTATGGCCCGGCCCAGCTTTCAGGAGGCCCACGAACCTTCCAAAACCCTAACCCCCGCTCCATCCCAGATTATTCAGGCAAAAAGAAAAGAAAAGAAAAAAAACCGGCGGACAAGGGAAGGGGGGAAACAATGGCATCCGTCGCCGCGCCGAGCAGCTCGCTGGCCGGAAAGCGCCCGGCCTCCGGCGGGCGGGAGGGCGACCAGATGGTCATCACGCCGCTGGGCGCTGGCAGCGAGGTCGGCCGCTCCTGCGTCCACATGACCTTCAAGGGCCGCACCGTCCTCGTAAGCTATAGCAATCCCTTCCCTGCTTCTCGATTCGTTGCTGCTGCTGATTTCTGCTCTTGTTGGGATGCGGTTAGTTCGACTGCGGCATCCACCCGGCCTACTCCGGCATGGCGGCGCTGCCCTACTTCGACGAGATCGATCCGTCCACCATAGACGTCCTCCTCATCACCCAGTCAGTTCCCTCCTTTAATTTGACTTGGCTACTCACCCCTGCCTCTCTGCATGCCTAATTTGCTTGCAAAATTGCAGCTTTCACTTGGACCATGCCGCCTCGCTGCCCTATTTCCTGGAGAAGGTAATTCCCGCCTACAGATTTGCGCTATTGGGTGCTGCGAGTAAAGACTGTTGTTGTGATGCTGCTTGGTGCCTCAAATTTCCCACAGACTACGTTCAAGGGCAGGGTGTTTATGACCCATGCCACAAAGGCTATTTACAAGCTGCTGCTTACGGATTATGTCAAAGTCAGCAAAGTTTCCGTGGAGGATATGCTGTATAATGAGAATGACATTGCTCGCTCTATGGAGAAAATTGAGGTATGCTATGTCCTTGCTTGTGGTTGTTTCGCTTTCCGTCGCAAAGTCCTTGGAAATAATTGCAATAGGACTGCAAACATTGACCACTCTGATTTTGCCACTCCTAGTGACCATCTGTGGCTATGAAATATGGGTCCAATGGCAAAACTGCAAAGGTCAATGTTTGCAGTCCCATTTTGCAAATGTCCCGAGTCCTTGCTTGTGTGTGTGTGTGTGTGTGTTTTTTTTTTTTTTGCATGGATGATAGCTAGAGACTTGCCAGCACATAACTTGTTACATTCTTTGGAAGCCTGTTCAGGATAGGTGTATTAGACGGGAAAAATGTGTGCTATAAGATGCCGAAGTTGTTGATGTGCGTGGGTGGTGTATAGTTTTTTTTTCTTCCATAGTGAAATTATATTTGATCTCTCTACCTTTAACTCAGCCTCATCATGTTAGCACCTGTTTTACCCTTTTAAATGCTTATGTTAGTGCAGCTCTGAATGGCAAACAATCCTTATAATGGCTACTGCTCATGATGCTCTGCTTATTGCAGCATGCCATAGCTGCTCACTTCCCCCACCCCAAAAGCATAATCTTATATTTCATCTTTAAAGAATATGCAGTTCCGCTGGTGATTGTTCAAAGACTATTTTTATTCAAGGAAGACACAATTTTATTAATCTAAAAGTTTTGCACAGGTTATTGATTTCCACCAGACATTGGAAGTTAATGGCATACGTTTCTGGTGCTACACTGCTGGCCATGTACTTGGTGCTGCCATGTTCATGGTGGATATCGCTGGTGTGCGCATTCTTTACACTGGTGACTACTCCCGTGAAGAAGACCGCCACCTACGAGCTGCTGAGCTCCCACAGTTCTCCCCAGATATCTGCATTATTGAGTCAACTTATGGCATACAACAACATCAGCCCAGGATCGTACGCGAGAAGCGCTTTACTGAGGTCATCCACAATACTGTTTCGCAGGGGGGTCGTGTTCTTATCCCAGCATTTGCTCTTGGCAGAGCACAAGAACTGTTACTTATCCTTGATGAGTATTGGTCCAAGCACCCAGAGCTCCATAAGATTCCAATCTATTATGCCTCCCCTCTTGCAAAGAGGTGCATGGCTGTCTACCAGACATACATAAACTCCATGAATGAAAGGATACGGAACCAGTTTGCGCAGTCCAATCCCTTTGTTTTCAAGCATATCGAGTCCTTGAATAGCATTGAGAACTTTCATGATGTAGGTCCTTCAGTGGTGATGGCTAGTCCAGGTGGTCTTCAGAGCGGTCTCTCTAGGCAGCTTTTTGATAAGTGGTGCACGGATAAGAAGAATGCTTGTGTTATTCCAGGTTATGTTGTGGAGGGCACCCTTGCAAAGACCATTATCAACGAGCCAAGAGAAGTGACGCTAGCTAATGGGCTCACTGCTCCTCTTCATATGCAGGTTCACTATATATCTTTCTCAGCTCATGCTGATTTCCCTCAGACAAGCAACTTTTTGGATGAACTTCGGCCACCCAACATTATTCTTGTACATGGAGAAGCAAATGAAATGTCAAGGCTTAAACAGAAACTTATTTCTCAGTTTGATGGAACAAACACCAAAATTGTGTCTCCCAAGAACTGCCAATCAGTGGAGATGTATTTCACTTGTGAGAAAATGGCCAAGACTATTGGCAGGCTGGCAGAGAACATGCCAGAAGGTGGAGAGTCTTCGGGTGGCTTACTTGTGAAAAAAGGATTCACATATCAGATTATGGCTCCTGAAGATCTCCGAGTGTTCACACAGTTATCTACAGCTAACATCACTCAACGCATTGCGGTTCCTTATTCTGGTTCTTTTGAAGTCATAAAGTACAGGCTGAAGCAAATATACGAGAGCGTGGAGTCAGCAACTGAAGAATCTGATGTTCCAACACTTATTGTGCATGAAAGAGTGACAGTTCGCCTAGAATCAGAAAGCTATGTTACTCTACAATGGTCATCGGATCCCATTAGCGACATGGTTTCTGATTCTGTGGTGGCTGTGGTCTTGAACATAGGCCGTGAAGGTCCAAAACTTGTTCCAGTTGAAGAAGCAGCGAAGACCAAGGAAGATACTGAAAGGGTAGCACTAAAGGTAGTTTATTCTCTGATGGCGTCACTGTTTGGTGATGTTAAAGTTGGAGAGGAAGGGGAATTTGTCATATCCGTCGATGGAGATGTGGCACACTTGGATGGGAGGAGTGGTGATGTTGAATGTGAAAATGCAACACTGAAAGAACGGATCAAGACTGCTTTCCGTCGCATACAGGGTGCTGTGAGACCAATCCCGCTTTCAGCCTCTTGATCTGGAGGCGCCAAGATCATGCTTTAGACTTATCCAACATCTCCTAGTTCAACATTCGACTTCATTTAGAGAGCAGAACCTTTTTTTTTGGGTTAATTGGATCTATACCATTACAATTATTCGAGTTCACTGATCTGCCATTATAATTCGTCTATTTCGAACCGTGCCATCACAATTTTACAACTCTTCAAAACATACCACTACTCACCCCTTCGATGTGTGTCTTAAAATCTGTGGACCAAAATACCATCATCTTCTTCCTCCTCCCATCCCCCTCCTTCCTACCCCTCTCTCGCTCCATGACCGAGCAGATCCCCGCTGCCGCCCCCGACGGGCCTGTGCCCCTCCGTCCCGCGCCGCCGCAAGGCCCCGTCCCTGTCGCTCTCCTAGCCGCTGCTGCGGGCTCGGCGCCTGCGGGCAGCATCAACTGAATCCATCACCCACCAAGAAGGCAAGAACCTTCAATGGAGTCGCGCCACACGAGCAATCGAGGAGCCATGGCGGCGGCAGTAGAGTACCCGCTGAACGGCCTCCACGACGACCCCTTCCACTCCATCGTCCGGGGCCTCCCCGACGATCTCCTCCGCGGCCTCCTGCTCAAGCACGCCGCCCGCACCAGCAATCGAAAGTGAAGGGAGTCCGTGTATTCATCAATCAGCAAGCAAGCCTGTTGGCTTATGCTACAACCCCCAGTAGGAGGAAGCGCCAAGCGGAGCAGATACCAGGAAGCGGAAGTTCAGCATGCGGCCATTGCCGTGTCCTGCAGTAGGTCTGTAGGCATTCTGAATCTCGTGCATGGCAATCTCTTCGGGGTCGGCAAGCTGGCCTACGGTGCTGGTGCGCTCGCGCTCCTCGAGGTCCGAGAGCGCCTCGCTCTTGACGCCAACGGCAGCGACACAGGCTGATGCCTCACCGAAGGAGAGAGGGGATGCGAGGATGAAAGGGTATTTTGGTCCATAATTTCTAAGAAACATACCGAAGGGGTAAGTAGTGGTATGTTGTCAAGAGTTATAAAATTGTGATGGCATGATTCGGAATAGACGTGATTCGGAATAGACGAATTGTAATGGCAGATCAGTGAACTCGAATAATTGTAATGGTATGAATCCAATTAACCCTTTTTTTTTGGGAGTCAAATGTCTTGTACCACAGTTGTTGAAAACACTAAATGATTAGTGCTCTGAGCCTGTGACTCCCTCTAAAACATGAGTTGCAACATTGTACTAATTTCTCCTAACAGCTACTATTGCTATGTTAACCTTCTTTGAGAATACCTTTTCTTGTTAGCCTGTGTCTTTTTTTTTTTTTGAATTCATTTAGATTTCTCTCACTTGGTTGTTCCAAGCTTCCAATTGATGTATTCAGGCTATGTTTCATACAATCTTCTGAAGAGAAGTTACAGCTAAAGATTGCTTGCAGATTCCTTGTAACATTAACATCAGATCCAAACAAAGCCACTAGGTCTTTTGAATTTCGAACCGGTGTTTGGTGATTTGCCTGTTCCCATGTATTATTTACTGTCAATCTGTTATGCAATTGGAAGGGTCAATACAAACAATTGAAATACAAATGCATCTGTCTCACCAATCTCCATGATGTGGGACCCAGTAGAATAAACCATATCAATCAGGCTCTGTAAATTACACCGTATAATGAATCAGGCTTTGTACACTGCTCTTCCCCTGCTGCAACACAACCTATCTCGTTCCCTGATGAGAGAACGAAGAAGTAGCGTGACGCCTAGGAAGAGGAAGATGGAGATTGATGGCCACACGCAAGGCAAGCAAGCACCTTGGACGCGAAGCTGCTCTTGTTCTTCCCCGGTGCAGGCGCAGAGGACGGCGGCTTGACTGTGGGGATGTGGGAGCCGTCCTCGCCGCACTTGTTGTAGCGGTCGCACTCGTCCAAGAAGGCCCTGAAAGCGTCGACGCAGTACTTGGCCGCCTCCGCCACCGTCATGCCCTCGACGAGCTTGTGCGGGTACGAGTCCTTGGTGTGGTCGCCGTTGAGCACCGCGGCGAGCTGGACGAGCTCCTCCTGGAACTCCGACAGCGGGGCATGCTCCACCGGCGCCGTCCGCCGCAGCTTCACCGGCTCAGGCAGGGTGACCGGGCAGTCGGTGCGCGGCGTGTCGCGCGTGAGCACGGAGTCGAAGGTGCCGGCCCAGGCGTCCCGCTTGGTCAGGAAGCCGTCGATGTTGAAGATGTTCTTGACGGTGGCCGGGATGGAGGAGTGCTCGAACTCCGACGTCGGGTGCGGTCCCGGCGGCCTGTGCACGACGGTCCCCGGCTCGATCCACGGCGAGACGAAGAGCGCCGGGACGCGGGCGCCGAGGCGGTCGAACTCGAAGAAGAAGGGCGCGGCGCTGACGATGCCGTCGGGGCTGGGCACGCCGACGGGGGTGGGGACGTGGTCGTAGAAGCCGCCGTGCTCGTCGTAGGTGATGACGAGCAGCGCCTCCTCCCACTGCGGGCTGGAGCGCAGCGCCTCGTAGACCTCCTTGACGAAGCGCTGTCCCTCGGCGACGTCGTGGGAGGGGTGGTCGTCGTTGCCGGGGAGGCCGAGGACCTCGAGGTCGAAGTAGCGCTGCTCGACGACGACGTAGTTGGGCAGCTTGCCCTCCCGGCAATGGCGTCTGAAGTGGAGGTCGAACTGGTGGAAGTTGCCGACGTACTTGAGCCGGCGCAGGTTTCTGTAGAAGAGCGTGGAGGGCGGGTACTGGTAGTAGATGCCGAAGGAGAAGCCCTGGTCGTGGAGGTTGTCGAAGATTGTCCTCTGCGGCAGGCCGGGCACGAGGACCTTGGCGTCGTTGCTGACGAGGCCATGGGAGGTGGCCGAGTGCACGAACAGCCGGTTGGGCTGCGTGGACGCCGGCACGGAGGCGAACCAGCGGTCGCACACGGCGAACTCGCGCACCAGCTCCCGGTAGACGGGGACGGCGTCGGGGCGGAAGCCGCTCATGACCGTGTCCGCCATGCCGGGCTGCTCCTTCTCCGCCTGCTGCGCGAAGCCGGACATGGGCGGCGCGGGGACGGCGGGCGGCGTGATGGGCGTGGCGGCGGCGTCGACGAAGGGCGCCCCGTAGAGCTGCTCGTAGATGGCCTGGATGGAGTGGCCCGGGTCCGGGTCCACGTACTGGGCGCGGTCGCTGAAGCGGACGGCGCGGGAGGAGGGGTCGGAGGCGTCCACGCGGTTGGTCTCGTCGCCGGTGACGCCGTCGATGGCCGGGTTGAGCGACTTGAACCAGCCCAGCATGTGGTCGAAGGAGCGGTTCTCCTGCACCAGCACCACCACCGTCTTGATCTTGCCCGCCATTGTATTGACTATTGATTGATTGATTGATTGTGTACTAGCTAGCTAGATAGGTTGTTTTCTTTCTTTCTTTGTTTCTTCTTGGATGAATATAATCTTGAACTGGTGATCGAGCTAATGAAGAGGAGCTCAAGAGATGGATGGATGGATATAAAAAGGAAGAGGTGCATGAGACTCATCAGACCGACCGACTAGCAGCTAGTGGATGGAGTGTAGAGATGAAAGAGTTCCTGGGCTATATAGATGCGGATATTCATTCGTTCCATTTCCAGCGTGCGTGCAAGCAACCGACTGGGCGGAGGTTAATTAGTTGCTGTTGGATGCGACGCTGTTGACTGGCCGGAGAAGGGAGAAGGGCAGCAAGGCAGCTGGTGGATGCGATGCATGACCTATATATTAATACATATTGACCTGCCTCTCCATCTATCTCTGCATGCATTGCTAGCCAGCTACCTCTGTCGTACGTTGGTTCCTTTTGAGTTGAGAACACTGCAAAAGGAAAATGGATGGGCATGCAACCAAAGACGAGACGGAACGACTAAGGGCGTGTTTAGTTCGTGATTTTTTTTGGTTTGGCTACTGTAGCACTTTTATTTTTATTTAGTAATTAGTGTCTAATTAGGCTCAAAAGATTCATCTCATCATTTTCAGCTAAACTGTACAATTAATTATTTTTAAACTACATTTAATACTTTATGTATGTGTCTAAAAATTCGATGTGACGGAAAATTTTGAAAATTTTTAGTAACTAAACAAGGCCTAACTGCAAGTCTTTCTTGGGCTTGTGGGAGTCTCTGGATCTGGAGGGCGCCCGGCGCCGACCATTGCCTGCTCAGTTGGCCGGGTTGCATGATCAGCTCGCTCGCTGCTTTTGCTTCACACCTCCAATCCCAAGGAGCGACAGACAGACACAGACCATCAGGCAGCTAACTGTCTGGCGTGTTGTCGTCCTTTTCGATTTCGTGCAGTAACCATACATCTCGATCATTCCAATTTGCTTAGGGTGGGTTTAATTCGCGATTTTTTTGAATTTGAGTACTGTAGCATTTTTGTTGTTATTTGGCAATTAATACCCAATCATGGACTAATTAGACTTAAAAGATTCGTCTCGTCATTTACAGTTGAACTATGTAATTAGTTATTTTTTTGAACCGCATTTAATGTTCCATGCATGTGTCTGAAGATTCGATGTGAAGGATACTGTTTGAAAATTTTTATATTGCTTGTCGAGGACCTCCTGAATTATATTGCTTGCTTGCATTGCATGCATGCATGCAGTTGATTATATTCATGCATGAGCGCCTGCTGCCTGCAGATGGAGCGAGGATTGATGATGCATGCATGAATTCTCTCAGCCCTTTAATTTGTACATGTTGATTTACTTACTAGTAGTCAAGTACCCACCAAATCCATACATGCATGATATATATATCTGGCAACTAGCTAGCTAAAAATACCATAACAAGCAGTAACCCGTCCTACCATCTTTATGTCGTCTTCAATATTTTTTTTAAAAGCGTCATGCCTGCAGCATATATATTGCTAGGGTAGAGTTGAGCTTCATCTTAAGCTAGCTAGCTAGGGTTTAATAATTTGATGATGATGATGATGATGAAACAGGAACAACAGCAGCAAGCAGGGAACGTGATGACGACGCGTGCCCTGCCTGAGGACGTGCTCGCTCTGATCATGTGCAATCGACTACCGCAGCCTGTTGCACGCCGACCTCCTGCCGCTCTCCGTCGGAGGCATCTTCCTCAACCTCTGGGCTCACAGAGACGCCGAGTTCTTCTGCCCCGAGCGCTCCACGGTGTCTGGCAGCGTCGCCCACCTGTACCAGTGCATCGACTAAGGATGGTACGCCGACATGGTGCAAGACCACTGCAATGGCCTCATCTTGCTACACAGCTACGTGGCCAACCCGGCAACCGGATGGTTTGCTGCCTGCCTTGCCTCCATGGCCAAAGCCACAACAGTTTTTCCACCAGAGTGCTTACCTTGTATTCGACCCCACTGTGTGTCCTCACATTACAACGTCTTCATTGTCAACTATGCTCCTCTCTACCGTGAAGAAGAATCGCTGGACCGGCCGGTGGGAGGAGCGGCCATTCATTTACTGAGTAGAAAACAAACACTCTATGTGCATTGCCACAATTAACAATTTTTTTTTCAGATGCTTCATTCCTTCATCATCAGGCCCACCTCGAGCCCCGTTGTCAACTATGCCCCTTTCATTTAGGTTTCCACTAAGTAGAAGGACCTATGGGCTCTACTTCTCATCCTTTTGTCTTGTATTGGCACTCACGGATCATGTGATACGACTTAGTAATCGCCTACCATCAGCCTCTTCACAGCAGTGTTGTGATGCGCTTGTTGCTGCAGTCGATGTTAGGTGGAATGAGCCGCCCATGCCAAACGACATCAGATCCAGTGGTGCAGAATTCCATACTCAACAGGACTGATATCCTTCGCTTATACAGAGCTGATACAGGGAGTGCGCGGGAGACATGTTCCATTGGAGATTTACTGGGTCTCTATTTTCTTTCCATAATATGAACTTACTTTTGCCTCGATCATCTCATAATGTTGTTTTATCACTTTTTAATATATATTGCACAGATTTGCCCCCCCCCCCCCCACCACTCTCACCCCCTACCCTTGCTCATCCACCGGCACCTCCGCCATCAACTCCACCTCCGCCACCGCTGTCGCTGTCTCAACCTCCGCCCCCGCCTCCAACACAATTGGTTCCACCTCCACCAACTTCAGATGGGGGGAGTAAAGTAGATTTCTTGGCTCCTCAAGTTCCTATCGGTTTTGTGGGGCAAGCTCCTCTTCGGCTTTGGTGGTCTAGCTGGACTGGTTCTATTTGTGTTTTGCGTAGTCAAACACGGCGAGTTATAAAATTACTAACTCTCATTGTTGCTAATACTTGCTAGCACCGAGTCAATACTGTTACTTATCACTTGCTGAACATGCTTGCATTACACATGCTGCAATCCTCTACGCATGGTTGAATAAAGTGTTCAGCAACTACTGTCGCCGCCGCCTGGGTCTGGCCGCTTGAGGTCACGACATCACGGTTCACACAACCAGACCTACCACCCCTGCACCGACTCCACTCGACGACCTGCTGTATAAGGCGGTATCCAGGGTGAGGCCCAAGCACCAGTGTAATAGGCTAGTTTACTATTTGGGCTGAACTTGTGTTAGGCCAAGAGGCCTATTTTAGTCGTCTACCAATTCAGTATTCTGGGCAGAGGGCAGGATCAAGAAGCACTTAGGTTTGGTGTTAAGACAGCTGAGCTTGGTATCGTTCTCTTTCTAAGAAACCTTGTTAGAAGTATAAATTAATTTATCCGGATTTTTTTCTAACTACATTGACTTGTAGCCTATCCAACTCCAAGTGTACATGTGCAGTATTGTTTTCACACCATTAAACTCGATCAAATGACTGTATCCTCATATGTCAGAACAAAAGGAGTTAATGTTTTCTCAGATTTAATGTTGATGTGTAACAGATTTCAATTTATCATAGCATATATAGCATTTCAGTTTACAAGAACAATGACTTTATTGCAACAAAACAATACTACACAAAGCATACAACGACATCTTGCTTAGTGGCTAGTCTAGCACTCACCCTTCTCTCGCTCTCTCCTAGCACTATCACCTCTATTCTACCATGCTCATGGATGGATGCCATGGCAAGGGAGGAGGTCTTTATTTATAGGCCAAAGGGGAACATTCTAGGCCAAAGGGGAACCTCCAATAGCATGCAGCATCACGTTTTGTAAATAGAGAATTACTAAACATTGTAACATTTTCTAAATTTATTTTTACTAATTCTGGAGTCCTCCATAAAAAATATCTCATTCCAGCATTGCGAAGAATACTCTACACAAGTTTGTCTTGCACTCTTTCTCAACAAAGCCTATAAGATGCGAAACGAAAATCAAAAGATTGCTTGGAAAAGCTTGTGCTCAAACAGCAGCTAAGAAATTAAAAGAAGACGCACATCACGGATGCAACCGAACGAGCGAGTATATGCAGGATGCAGTTTCCACTGCCAATTATTGTCCGATTTGATGTTGAGGCTTGCCATGTTTCGCAAGATGGAACTTGTCAGAAAAGGGGGAACTGATTGACGAACTGAGGCCCCACTACCTCAAGAAACAGTCAAGAATAAGAGCAAATTATGCCTGGTCGCTGCATAGTACGTACTGCTCTGTTTTTTAGTTTTCTCTGTGAGTCAAATTCCCCCCCCCCCCCCCCGCCGCGTCGCTCCCTCGGGTGGGGGCGCCCCACGCCGCCGCCCACCTTCCGCCCCCAGGCCGCCTCCGGCGGCGGTGCCGAAGTCGGCCCTACCGGTCCCCTCGTCCTCTCCTCTCTCCCCTACCTCCCTCCTCTCGGCTTGCAACCTCGCCAACGGCCGCCGGGGCCGGATCCGGCGAGGAGGAGGCCGGATCCGGGCCCCCCGTGTTCGATCTGCCGCTGGGCGCGCCCCCGTCGGTGGCTTGGGTGTGGCACGCCTCCGCCGTTTGGGTGGTTGTGCGGCCACCGCCCGCCGCCGCCGCTGCCGTCTTCGGGGGTCGGGGGCCCTCGGCCGCGCCGCCGCCGTCGACTCGTGCTGGCCGGGGGGCCGCTGCCGCGTCGCCGCTCGCTGGGGGCAGGCCTCCTCTGGCGCCGCCACCCCGTGGTGGCCGGTTGTGCGGGGGCGCGCAGCCGCGTTGCCGTCGCCGGCGCTCACACCGGTCGCGGCGCCCTTCCTGGCCGGCCCTCTCCGGTCTCGTGGCTTGCCATGCCGTCTGGTGGTCGGGGGCCGCCGCCGCCGTCGGCTTGGTCGCTCCTGGGCGGGCTCCCAGGCGGTTGCATCGAGCGCTCCCTTGGCCTGGGCGCTGGCCTGCATCGCCTGCTCGTCTTGGGGTCCCCCCCCCGTTGGACGTTGGCCGCCCTCCTGGTGACCTCCTGCGGCGCGGTGCCCGCCGGCGTACCCTCCTTTGCTGCGGTGGCGTCGGATTTGTGGAGGGACTTGGGTGGAGGCGAAAGCCATGGACCCATTTGCGGGCCGATGACGGCGACGCCCGTGGGCGCCGCTCACCTTCTTGAAGGCGTCATCGTTCCCCCTTGTCCCTCCTCTCCGGTGAGCTCTCCGGATGAAAATCCTTGCTCTGCCCCGTTGGCCGTCCTCCTGGTGGCCTCCTGCGGCGCGGTGCCGGCCGGCGTACCCTCCTATGCTGCGGTGGTGTCGGATTTGTGGAGGGGTTTGGGTGGAGGCGAAAGCCATGGACCCGTTTGCGGGCTGATGACGACGACGCCCTTGGGCGCCGCTCACCTTGTTGAAGGCGTCATCTTTCCCCCTCGTCCCTCCTCTTCGCTCCGGTGGTGGTGGTCGTTTGCTCTCTTCGGAGAGTTCCTGCTTCTGCGCCTGCCTTCGCTCGGTTGCATCTACATCGTTAGGGTTGCGTCGGTCGTCGTCTGGCGGATTCTTTGCCGCCGTTGCTCTGGCGGATGCTTTGCCGCCATCGTCGTATTGGTTGAAAATCACCTCGGGCGGATGCTTTGCCGTTGTCATCGTATTGGTTGAAAATCACCTCGGGCGGATGCTTTGCCGCCGTGGTTAGTTGGTTGGGTGGATGCTTTGCCACCGTTGTTGTGTTGTAGACTTTTGCACCCTTGTCGTTGTAGTTTACTTTGCAGGTTCAGTTGTATGGTTGTGCTAGGTTCGTAGGTCGGGAGAGTCTCCTCTCCTGTCGTTCTTGCTGTTCTTATCTGTTGTGTTGTCGTCCGCCACTTACTTAGTGGCGCTTGTATCCGTCTTAATAGCCTCTGCCTATTAAAATTTGTAATGATCGTATTGCTTTCCTCTTAATGAAATACGTGCTCAGGCACGTTCGCGAAAAAAATAGTACGTACTGCTGAACACAAAGATCGAGCAGAGATGGCGATGAGGAACACCAAAACAAAACGTGCTGCTGCATGATACTGGAGGAAACCTGTCGTTTCAGTTCAATATAATATAATGGTGTGGGCACGACGAGCAATCTGAATCTCTCATGGACAAGTCACAAGAGTGGACAGATCAAGAGCACTACATACTGTGCCATAACATTACTGACCCAGAAGCTAAGGATCCAAGAAAACCGATCAAGAGCCAAGTATAAACGAGAAATTAAGCACAAGAACCGGAGAAGAAAAAACTAATGGCCGAATCTGACAAAAGTAAATTAAAAAAGCTACGACGAAACGAGGAGAGCAGACCATGACACACAGCACGATAAGACGAATGAATCAGACGTATCCATACGAGTCCACATACCAGGGCTAACTAGCTAGCTAGGCACGCATATGCATATAGTGCCTACCTGGGTTTCCTTTCAATATCAGATTTCAGAGCCGTTGGATCTTGGATCTATCTCTTGAAGCCGTTGGATGCAGGCATCTGTAGTGCCTCAAACAAGGAGGTAGTCGATCCGGTGGGGGCGGCAGCGGCGGCGATCATGCATGTCTCTTGGGTCCTTCAGTCGCCTCCTCACCCGGAGCTTCTATCCACGCAAAATCAACCGCGCCAAGGTGGAGTTCTCGCCGGGGATCGTCTCCCAGGCGGCCTCAATGTTTCTCATATGGAAACGGAGAGGCGTCGGTGCTGTGGTCGCGGCCGCGTTGACTGGAGGGGTAGGGATCCTCATCTTCAAGAAACGTCCAGATGATGATGGTATGAGTTGAAATTGCTTCTGGTTATTTGCTTTGTTTGATATGTGACCTACGCATAGGACCTGTAGATGGTGATGTGACCATGGAGGACATGAAGGATGTGGACAACAAGCCAAGGCAGGAGGACATCAAGAAGGACATGGGGAAGCACCAGACGGACGTGGACATGGAAGCAAAGTTCCACAAGTGGATGGAGCGGATGGGCAGGGAATACCCGAATCAGGAAGAGAAGGCATACCGATTTGAGCTGCTTCAAGGAAAGGATGAAGCAAATAGAGACTTCCACTGAAGTAAAGAGTCCCCTCCCAAACGGTTTCGGCGACATGACAGATGATGAGATCAGGGCAATAACGAATTGCCACAAGCCTCGTAGCAAAGAATATGAGGCATCACTGATGCAGGTGCTCCTCTTTCCTCGTTACATTTTGTTCCTACTGAGAATTATCTGCTGTACTGATAACAACAAACCACCTAGACATTCAAACCAACACCATAAGAATTACATACTCAGTCTTGTGGACGTTGATTACACCTGTTCAAATAGAGTTGACCCAAATTGTCCAAAATATCTTTTCTTTATTAAAGAGCAAAGCGATTGGTCTCCTCATGACAAAAACTATGATGGCATGCCATTTTACTATGCACTAGTTTCCTTCTAGTAGGCAATGGGATTTGCATATTGCCGCAGCTTCCTCTGTCTTGGTTTCAGGAATGCACAGCATACAGATGAGACATGCACAATCTGCATTATCAGTCAATAGTAATGTGATGAAACAATTTATATTTATACTTGTTACCTTTGAGGCAGGCACCCATGGCCCAGCCGCCACATGATACTACTACTTCATTATGGTACTGATACAGGCTTAGATCAGGGCATCCAATACTGTCAGTCTATACATTAGCTAGCTGCCTTAATGCAATATGTCTGGAACTTCATCGTTATTACCAACTTAGATCTTGATATCTTGAAGCAACTGCATGCTTTTGCTGCTCTTTTTTTTTCACGAAATTGAACCAGTATATGTTCTTGGGTGTAACAGAGCAGTGGTTCTCTCATGAAAACAGGATTATGAATTCTTGAAGAAGAAGATGGAGGAGAGGGCTTTGATGAAGAAGGCGAAAAGGAACGTCGTCAACTGCTCAAAACAGTAATGCAGCTGGCAACTTCTATGTCCAGCCATGACTGAAGCACCTACTACTTGGGTCCTCCGCATGCTGGTTGGAATTGAGGCATTCGATAGTAGTCAATTTTACAGAGCTGCCTTGTAATATCTTCTATCCTAATGCTATCTTTCTGAATAAGATACCTGATATTGGAACTGTTACTCTCAGTCTTCATGAACAAACTCAAAACGATTTCCTTTACAATACAGAGGGAGTACTTGTGCAACAAATAAAAAGGGGAAACAAATTACTGCATGCAGTTAGGCTGGAGACCAATGGCAATGGAAGGTGACAGGAGAAGTACAGGTCCCATCGATGATGCTGCAGAGAATGAAATTAGTACCTGTTTAATTACTCTAAACACCTGGAGCTTATTTTTGCACCCCTGCTAAGCCTGCTTTAATTTATCTCTAGCACCTAACCTCTCCGGCCGGTGTCTGGCATAGCATACTAAGATTCCCTTAGTTAGCGCCCTGTTTTCTTCGACACTGGAGCTGCCCGGGGCTGTTATCCACTGCTAGCTTAGCTAAAGTGGTGGGTTGGTCTTGGTTGACCCACCCACTTACTCTGTAGGTTCGTTCAATTCCTTTTGGGTTGGTTTGCATGCTCATGCTCCCTCGCTGCTTTTTGCTCCACACCACACCATCAGGCAGCTTCTTCCTTTTCGATTTCGTGCAGCATACATGCATCGATCTCTTTCCCATTTGTGCTGTGCGTCCAGCAGGAAAAGCCAGAATGCCCTCCTTAATTGCTACTGGAGTATTCAATTCAATTCAGCTGATCCGATCCGTCCTTAATTATATATATATTGCCCTCCGTAGCTAGGATGGTAATGGTATGACAATTAACTAGCAGCTAAAAATAATACCATAACAAGCATGCATGTAGGCATCTTCAGTTTCCTTTCACTGTTTCGGCGAAATCCTTTTCCTATGGGATCCAGATCATAACTTCATCTTAAGCTAGCTATCTAGGGTTTAATAATTTGATTTGATGATGACGGAACAGCAGCAGCAGCAAGGGGACGTGATGACGACGACGACGCGCGTCCTGCTCCTGCCTGAGGACGTGCTCGCTCAGATCTTGTGCCGCCTGGCGCCGCGTCGAAGTGCGCCTGCGGCGAGTGGAAGCGTGCCATCGACGGCCGCCGCCTGCTGTGCGCCCACCTCCTGCCGCTCTCCGTCGGAGGCATCTTCCTCAACTTCTGGGGTGGTCACAGCCAAGCCGAGTTCTTCCGCCCCTCGGGCTCTACGGTGTCCGGCAGCATCGACCACCTGTACCCATGGACCGTATGGCACGCCGGCATGGTCAAGGATCATTGCAACGGCCTCATCTTGCTAGATAGCGTCGTGGCCAACCCGGCGACCGGATGGTTTGCTGCCTTCCCTCCATGGCAAGGTCAAGCATACCACACTATTTCCACGACAGTGCTTACCTCGTGTTAGACCCCACCATATCCTCACATTACAGCGTCTTCATAATCAACTATGCTCCTCTCTACTACGGTGAAGAAGAATCGATGATATCGCCGGCGGCGGAGGCGGAGTGGCCTCCATCCCCCTACCTGTTTCACGTCTTCTCGTCGAGGACTGGCCGGTGGGAGGAGCGACCATTCCTCCGACAAGGGGAGGCCGCTGGGGCCATTGCAGACATCCGTCCTACTGGAAGCAAACGCTCTAGGTGCATTGCCACAATAACTTCTTCAGGTACGGTGCTCATCCTTCATTCCTTCATCATCAGTTTATCAATAACTATTAATTCATACATATATATTCGTTAGTGATGATCAGAAGCATGCATTCATACAAATACAAACATCCATACAATGCGATGATATATATACACAATTGTATGTGTTGCAGGATTTGCTTGTCAAAAGATGAGTACCGAGTAATCAAACCGCCACCTGGTATTAGTATACATTCAGAAAATCTTGTCTTGGGGAAATCTGAAAAGGGGCCACACCTTGCCGCCCAACAATCATTGTGCTTCAGAGTTTGGATCCTTGACGAATCCAACCATGAGAGGGGTGAATGGGTGTTGACGCACTGTAACAAACATCTAGGGATGATGTTGCCACGCTGCTAGCTACTTGGACAACACAGTGTTTAATTTGGCCCTTGGATCCTTGAAGACATCAACTATAATCAATATCTCATGGTGTATGCTGATAGTGATATGGGCACGTGCGTCTTTGAAGGTGCGACCGCCGCAGCACCCGTAGTAAAACAGCAATCTGACTGCGGCTACAGCTTCGATGAAGACGATTTTTCTCTTGATAGCTGTAGAACCACTGAGGATACGACCAGCAGCTGCTACATTTCTGATCTGTTGGTACTTGGATTCCATCCTTACAAAGAGATTGTCTTCTTGGGATCAGGAAAAGAGAGAGCCCTGGCCTACGATATGAATTCGTCCAAGTTTCAATACTTGGGCAATATATACCCTACAAGTTATTATGAGGTCGATTTCGAGGACATATTTCAAGGCATCCAGGAGACATTTGTCTACACGCCCTGAAAGTTGGATGGTCATCCGAATACATCATCGCAAACGCCCCATCCGAATACACGCTCTGCAAGAATCGCCGGTCTGGTGATATTTTAGCATCACCCCCGGGTCGTAATATGACCCGGCGGCGTTCTCCACCTATTTTAATTTTCCTCTTCATCTCTTTCACTTCTCTCCCTTAGATTTTTTCCCCTCTCTCTCGGTCCTTCTGCAAAGGCACAGGGAGAATAGATTGCCCAAATTGTTTCGTCCTAGGACTCTCTTTTACGAGATCTTCATGTTATCTCGCGAGGAGGTCTTAGGTTATATACCTGAAAATTGTTTCTACTTATCCTTTCTATGATTTGTGCCTAACTTGTCATGGTTAATTTTGATGTATGGGCTCTTTGTTTTAATCTTGATGTATGGACTCTTTCAATTAATCTCGATGTACAAGCTGTTTAGTTGAGTTCTGCTAACTAGGCAATAATTATACCCGTGCGTTGCTACGGATAAAATTGGTATAAGTATCGGATACGTATCGATGCCTGTGCATTAATTTGTAGATATCTACGTGATCGAGTCGTGGACGGAGGGGTAGATCCGACTAGTATACAGGATGAGTTAAGACACACCTATCAATAATACGAGATGGACCAAACTAAAAAATTGGATGGAAATCTTACTCGCTTTAGAAATAGATTATAGATATATGCTGTAAAAAATGGTACAATATTATTATACAAATATTCTTTTGATGGGAAAAAGGTCTCCACCGCCAGTTCAAGATACCAACCGGCGGTGATGAGCCCTCATCACCAACGCTTGGTACATTCAGCACCGCCAGTTCATAAACCGGTGGACCCTCCCATCACCATCGACATAAATCCAACGCCACTCCAAAACCAGCAGTGATAGCCATTTTGAACCGGCAGTGATGGGTGCTGGAGTAGTGTCTTGGCGTCCGATTGATTGTCAGCTTATATGTAACTCCACATTGTGTCCAAAAATTGTGTGTGATTCATGCCATGAATTATGACTTGTATGTGTAACTAGTTATCATTTCAACAAAGGCCATAGATTGTGTAACTCAAAACAAGATGATCGTTGTTTTGAATTTAACTCCAAAATTCAACTTGTCTTTGACATCTTCTCTTTTGGTTGAGTTGGAAAACCGACATGTTCCATTGGCAGAAAAAAATATCAAAAACCTCAAAAAGAATTTTACCAAAGGCCAGCAAATATATTAATCTCGAAGTTGAATGGATTACACGATTCAAGAAGCTCATCCACTTCATATTTAAAAGAATCCAAAAACAACCCAAGTGTAAGCCCAGCTTTCCAGTAATTGAATATGGTAATCATATTCCTGATCCTACCAAGAAATGCAAAGGACGCCCTGTACATCAGCGCACCAATACCCTCCACAACGGCAACAGCAAGTCCGGCAGACAATATATCCCAGTCACCTGTTTGCCCAATGACAGTAGCAAAGGCCGTCGCGCAATAGAATCCAATCAGAAAGAATAGGATCTTCATTGGTAACCCTCTCCTTGCTTTGTTTAGCTTGGCAGAAAACTTGTTCCAAAAGGATTGAATTGCGCTGAAAAGGCGAGTGTTATTGCCTGATTGGTCACTACTATCGTCTGACATGGTCTTGACGGACCATTGCATCTGCCTACATAAAGAATGAATCATTTCTTATTGAAATGCACTACGGCATTGCTGAATGAAATATGATAGGTTCGTTTTTTAGTCAGATCAGCAGATTGACAAAGGAAGATGTATAGCTGAAGAAAATGAGAGCACTTAGGTGTGGTGTGAACGGTCGCTGCTCAAACCATACTATTAACAGCGAACTGATCGAGATCGCACATTTAGGATTCTCTACTTGCAAAATGCTGAAAGCAGACACCTAGGTCAAGCACGAATAAATTTGAATATTTCTAGTGAAGGTGTGGAACTGCCAAAATATGTGAAAAATGAGATATATATACAGTTTGCAAGCATAGAGCAACTCACAGATTGGATTCCAACATTGAAACTTAGATTCCCTAGCAGTGTTTACATACATTATCTACACTCGGTAATACTACTTGACTTTGAAACTCAGTCACCAGAATTAGCATATAAAACAGACGCTGCAGCTAATTGTTTCAGTCGTGCGAACGAACCTCGAGTTTCTGCGCAAGGAAGGAGATGCCGTGAGCAAGCAAAAGGTCCCTGGCTTCTCCCAGCGGCAGGAAATGGCTCCCCTCCGAACGCGGGATGCAGGAAAAAGCCTCGATCCAGAGCATTCCGACCAGCACGGCGACTTGGCGGCTCCCTCGCACAAGGCGAGACCTGACATATGCGGCCGGCGGCTACAGGCCAAGCATCTGCGCTGCGCTGAAAAATTCAGAAAATTCAAGAATATTTTTAAAACATTCCATCCGCTGATGAAGTAAACTAAGCCAATCTGAAACAAATCCAAGTATCCTGGCTCGTTTTCTCGTGATTGACGGTGGTCTGAGCCTCTGAGGGGGGCCTCCCATGGCCAGCCACCGAGCTTGCCCCCATCTAGCAGCTCAAGAGAAGCGTAAGAAGGAGGAGGAGCGTGGCTGACCTGTAACTACGCTCCTCGTTGATGGGCAGAGGGTCACCGGTCAGTCACCACCGGAGCCGGCGGCCGCAGTCCCCGCGGCCCCGTGGTGGAGTGGAGAGAGATGGGGGGCGGTTGGATGGAGGGGAGGGAGGGGAGCGGAGCGGCCGAAGAAGACGAGGCGAGGGGTCAAAAGAGGTAAAAAAATGTTGGGCCTAAAGATGTAATTCATGGGCCTTATTCCAAGCCAGTTGGGCTTCCTTTCCTTGGTCATTTGCTCTTGCAGTTGCAGCAGCAGCCAGAGCCAGCCCAGCCTACTGACTCAACCCCAGCGAGCAGAGCAGCGACCGAGGCGGCGGCGGCGGGGGTGGCAGCGGGTTCGGAGGGGCCGCGTGGGAGGTGCGTCGGCGGCACTTCTCCAGGAAGCGGTCGGTGGACGTGCGGCGGATCAACCCCAAGGTGCCCAAGGAGGAGGCCGTCGCCATCTCCGGCCGCCTCCTCCAGATCCTCTCCGACCACGGCCCCCTCACCGTCGGCAACACCTGGAACCACGCCAAGGTACAACACCAGCACGCTACTATCCCCTATCGACCTAGCTGCAAATACCCAGCCTGCTGCTCTGCTCGTCATTCCGAATCACTAGCGTCGATTATTTATTTATTTATTTATTTATTTATTTATTCTGAAAGTGATGAATCAGTAGCGTTGGTAAGAGGAGCAACTATGCAGTAGACGCCTTGAAACTAGAAATAGTCCATCAGAATGATCACGAAAATGGTAGTTCCTTTCCTTTTACCACGCTAGCTCGTCACATTTGGGGAAACAAATACTAGGCACTGGGCAGTGAAGTTTTTTTCTCTCTCTCTTTTGAATAATTGGGCAGTGAAGTAAAAACAGAATACAGTCCTTCCGCTGCACTGTGCCATCCACCTGTTGATCGGAGCATGGTCCATTCCGGCAGCCAGAGAGGAATCCTTATCCTTGTAGTTTTGAGTTTAGCGACTTCTGTGACTGTTCCAACTTTGGAGCTTTAGAGCGCTGTTTTATTGCGGTACCTTTGCAATCGCAACTTGTCTATGTTTATTTCAATCCACGATTTGTGTAGCCCGTCCAGCCTTGGTTGAAGCAGCAGTTTTTATCGACAATATGTGTGCTCCTTAGCAGCACACTTAGGTTTCAATCCGCCAAAAAGTGATCAACTGATGATACCCATTGGGTTATATTCAGTCAGCTTGTACTGTAATAAACTGGAATCGCCGTGGAATGTATTTTCAACTGAATATGTTCATATCAGCACGATTGTACTATGAGAAACTTATGCTATCGAATAGGGATTTTTATGTTCACTGTGTAGGAAGTAACTGATGACGATTTACAAGTGTAGATAGATACCTAATATATCAGTGTGGGTGTGGAAAATACTACTAGTTATTATCGAGCCCTTGCACTGTTCTTGGGTCCACTGCACTCTCACTTACAATCGTTTTGCTCATTCCCACATGTTTTGCATCTCTTTATTTCCCAGACTGCAGTTTAGTTGCATCTTGATTAGACTTACCCTTGTCTGATGTAGCTTAGCTTAGCAGCGTGTAGCATGTTTTTTTTTTTGTATGATTGTCTTGTGAAGAGCTTTTCACTGATGTTTAGCTTAACAACAGGATGCTGGTATTAGCGGCCTGAACAGCAAGACTCACATGAAGGTCTTGCTGAAATGGATGACGGGAAGAAGGGTTGTCAAGTTGACGTGTGTGCACGTCGGCAACGCAAAGAAGTTCCTGTACTCCCCCTACACTGAAAGCTCGGAAGGCAGCGGTTCATCCGCGCTGGCAGAGGATAATACGGCCTCTGCCCAAGGAGGGAAAGGGCAGCGGAAGAAGCAGGCTGCGGCTTTGCAGTAGTGATGGTCGATGAGGAGAAGCGGGCTGGAAACGGTTGATTTTTGGGGGATTTTGCAACTTTGTTTTCTACCATGATGATGGTGTCATCCAGTCTGGGGGCTGGTGTGAATTGTCAACACGTTCGGATGGCTGGCTGATTCACTGTAGCAGCTGGTTTTGCGCCGCCGCGCCAGCCCAGCCGATCCCCACGCCCCTCCCCAGTATACCTAAAATCAAACACCACCACTAGCAACCAGAGAGACACCAAGCAGATCTGCTCTGCTTCGGCCGCCGCCCGCCTCAGACCATCATGGCGCCGGCATTGCCCCGCGCCGCCCTCCTCCTCCTCCTCCCGCTCCTCCTCGCCTCCGCCGCGCGCTCCCAGTCCCAGGACGAGGCCGCCGGCCCCGCCTCCGACTCCGCCGCCTCCCCTCTCCCCCGCGACTCCGTCGCCGACACCAAATCCGCGCTCTCGCCAATCTCCCAGCCCCCTGCCGCCTCCGCTGCCGACGCCGCCGCCAACTCATCGCCTCCGGCTCCGCCAGAGACCTCCCCCGTGGCGGCCCCCTCCGACTCGCCCGCGCAGGCGCCGTCCTCCTCCCCGCCTCCCACGCACACGCATTCCGCTGCTCCAGCGCCCGCCGCCGACAAGGATGCTGACGGCCAAAAGGACAAGGACGACGACGGCGACCGCAAGTCCGCCCCCGCGCCCGCCCCGGCGGCCCAGGAGATTAAGGCCTCCAGCGCCGCCCAGCAGGCCAGTGGCGCTGATGATGGCGAGGTTCGCGAGGAGATGAACGGCGGCAAGAAGGCCGGCGTGGTGGTGGGCGCCTTCACGGCGGCCGCGGTCGTCGGGCTCGGCTGCTTCGTCTGGAGGAAGCGCCGGGCCAACATCCGCCGCGCCAGGTACGCCGACTACGCCGCGCGCCTCGAGCTCGTCTGATGGATCATCTTCCGCTTCATCGGTGGCTTGGATCGGAACGGATCGGATCATACATACTGGTTAGCTACTACTACTACTAGCAGAGTACAATGGTCATATATACGATAGATACGCACTTGCGATCTCCACTGAAACTGAGAGATACAATGCAGCACTAGTACTGATTGGTGAACAGAAGCGCACGCATCCGTTGTTGGTGTGATGCGTCCGCCTTCTTTCTTCATCCATCGGTCGGTCTCATAGATTGTTTCTTGTTCCATTCTACTCCATTGGTGTGTATGTGTGTGTGTGTGTGGAGTGTTCATTCTTTGGTGGTGAAGACATAAATAAATAATCCGATACATATTCATATATATGGATGGAGACGAGGAGGATACATCATTTTTGTACACCACGTCATCATGTCTCGTTGCAATTGTTGATGCTACTAAAATAGATTGATTGGTGATTCAATAATCACGGCATCGGTATGCACAGCTTTCAGATCCAAAGCATAGATAGGTACTAGCAGCAGTGGATCTCTGTTTCCCCCACTGCATGGTTGTTGCAAGCCTGACCGAGATCTACTAGGTGGTGGGTTATTTAACTGAGAATGTGCTAGTTATTTTTTGCGTACCTAAAAGAAATGGGCCTTCTCCCCTCCGGCTCATGAGCAAGCACACCAAATACAGTAGAGCAGTTGTAACAGCCATTTCCGTCCATGGAGCAGTTGTAACAGCCATTTTCGGTTCATACAGTAGATGTTTATACAGTATGTTGAGAAACGAAACGAAACGAGCGGAGATTGATGCGAAAGCCAAACGATGGACAGACATGGCAACGACCAAAAGTGCCAACGCCTTTCTTGGTTGGCTGGCCCGTGCGCACACTTAACATTTGGGTTGCCATTTGGCCGCCTTGTTGACTCCACAACGAAATTTGGTGGTCCCAACTGTCTGCAGGGAAGACAGACGGTTGAAAATCTTGAGGAACAGTGTATCATTTTCTAATCGTGCAGTCAAAGATCTCATTAGATTCATTTCGCGAAGTAGAGCAGAGATTGTGAAGTTAATTTTATAAACTGTCTTTATTTAATATCTCTAATTAATAGTCAAAGTTTGCTACGAAATCCAAATAGAGCCTAGCATATTTTTTTAGGGTCAGTTGGATCCATGCCACTCTAATTTCTTGAAATTGGATCTCATGTTGAAAATCATGCCATTGAGTGGCATGATTTTCAACATGACACCCAATTTCACGGAGTTGTGGTGGCATGAATCGAATTTTCTTTTTTTTTTAAGCCTACTCGTCCGTATGATATGATTCTACTGTAGCACGCACGGGCACGGCATCCTTTGCTTAGTCGGAACGATTTTTGTTTTCCATGGACACCCACACCACCGTAACCAAACCAAATCGATGGTCTCCAACCGTCCAGCTGTTCGTTGGTTTTGGTTGGAACCTTGCTCTCGCGGTCGCGGCATCAGCAAGTCAGGACGTGCACGTGACCTGAGGGCCTGTGCCTCCACGGCAGCGAATCACCGATGCACACGCGTAGCTTTCGCTACTCCGCCCATCCGGACCTTTCCATCCAAGTAATAGGAATCGATCACCGGCATCGAGGCGTTGACACTTGGACACAAAGCTCGCCAGGTTCGCCTCCACAGCAAACGAGGAGGATGCTGGTGGAAATGGCGAACGCACAAGCTCTGCATTTTCTTCTTTTCTGGAGTGCACTCTCTTCCCGTCACAGCAATGGGCCAGTGGTCAAACTTCGACTGCTTACAATTCAAGTACCTCCAACATGCATGAAGCTCTTGTGCTCTACTTTTAAGTTAAGCAATGGAGTGACCTGTCTGTATGTAACTCGAAACTACTACGTACAACAGAATGGAGTGTGTATGCTTGTGGGCGCCGTATTCAGCTGCCGCCTTTTACTTCGGCCTGTTCCGTTTTCCTTTCCCGGCTGGGCCACCTGGCTGGCTCCCAGAGGCCAGAGCCGACTCCTTATTTCGAATCCTTTTAGTCGCAACAACTCTCCCGCAGACGAGACAGTTCAGAAGAACCTTCAAGCACCAATACTGTTTGTAATCCAGAAGAAATTCATACGATACATACACACAAACTTGGATTGGTTCTCTCCTCAAGTCCTACTCCTGCTCTAAGACTGAGTCCAACAAAGAGATGCAAAATGAGAGAGGCATTCCCCAATTTACTTCATACACAGTAGATGCATCCCGCCCGCAAAAATCCTCATCTCCAACACACGGAGGCAAAAGCAGATGCAACCCGCCAGCCGTTCCTCTCGCGCCGCTTGTGAAGGGAGGGAGCAGAGGCGTCGCTGCGGCGGCGGCGCGCCCTCCTCCGCCGATTCGGCGGGGCCAGGCGGAGCGGATGAGGCGAGCGGCGGCGGCTCCCTCCTCCCTCGCCACGCCGGCCGAGCAGTGGCGGCTCCCTCCTCCCTCCTCTGCCCCACCTCCCTCACTGGCCCTCCGCCAGGGCCCGGAGCGGCCGGATCTGTGCGCTCGGCGGTGGCGAGGCCCGGCGGAGGCGCGGCAGTGCCGTGGCGGCAGCACAGTGCGGTGGCGGGGTGGTGACGCAGCGAAGGCGGGGCGGGAGCGGTTGGCATCGGCCTCCTCAGAGGGGGGCAGGAGGGGGTTGCGCGCGGAGGGGGACAGGAGGGGGTTGCGCGCGGCCGCTCGAGCTCGATGCCATGGCCCTGCCCGACCCCGCGTCCTCGACGGCCACGCGTGGGGCGCCGCCGCCATCGCCGGCCTCTGCTCCCCAGCCCTCCTCGCGGCGGCCCGGAGCTCCCTCCTCCCCTGGCCGGAGCTCCCTGCCCCTCCCTCTCCTTCTCCTCGCGGCGGCCTGCGGCAGGAGACCAAGGTGGAGCCGGCGCCGTCCGAGGGTGGAGCTCCCTCAACGCCGCCTCCTCCTCCTCCTCTGGTCCTCCGCCGCCGCCTCCTCTGGTCCTCCGCCGCCTCCTCCTCCTCCTCTGGTCCGCCGCCGCCTCCTCCCCTGCCAGCCGGGGCGTCCTCTGCCGCCTGGACACGCCGGCCGGCCTCGCCCCGCGCCGGCCTTGCCCGTGGCGGCGATAGGAGAGGGCGAGGAGCAAGAGCGCAAGGACCGGGGAAAGCTGGCGACGCTTCATCTCCGTCGCCGCGGGCGGCGAGATCCGGCGGCGCACGACGCGGTGGGGCAGAACAGCGCGTGGCGCGGCCGGCGGGGCGGAGCAGATGCGTTTGCATTCCCTCTCTCCTCGAATGCAAATTGCCTCCCACATTTGCGTGATCTGTTGGACGGGATGCCTTCGTGAACAGTAGCCATCGGAGAGGCAAAAATACGTTTGCCTATCGCTGTTGAAGTTAGTCTAAGCATCTAATTTGCAGAGTCAAGCATTTCACAACATGCCCCAGCCCAGATGAAGCATTCAGTCCACCCTAATCTTCGGACTACTAGTACAGATCCCAGGTGGGGTATGGGGGCCATGCATCATCTGCCAATTGGATGGATATACGATAGTATAGAATTCAGTACCATAGGTTTACTCGCACATGTTCAACAAATAACCTACCATGCCTCAACACAAGACTAACAATCTAGCATTTGTTGCCAGCCGTTGTTGTCTTTAAAGCATCCACTGCTGTTACCCTCTGTGGTACAAAATCTGAAAAAAAAAAATGCAGGAATGAGCTGGTCAGTTCGTCTTGCCTTATACAGAAAAGCAGCTGTGTACCTTCCCAGAGATTTAAATGAAAAGATGAACATTTATTTACCTGAAAGAAACTTAAAACCCTTCTGGCTGCAGACAGCTGTTGCTGAAAATTGAGCAGAGGTGGCATCAGATACACCAACAAAAGAAAATGATACTATGTACAAACCCACTGCGAAACAGGCTTCATTTTAATGCTAAGATTAGTGCGAGGGGGAGCACAGCTAGGACTTGGATGAAAAATATTAAATTAATTCACAGTATCCGTAAAATTAATAGTTAATGTACATATAAATGACTATGTTTAGATAGGTAAGGGGTGGGTGTCTATTTTCCCAATAGAGCAAGCTTTAACAGACTCACAGCTACGCACTCCAAGAGCTCTTCTATGGGTAGCTAAAAGTCTAATTTAGCTATTATGTAAAACAAAATAGCTAGAAAAAAATTATGCAATCCAACAGTTTATCTAAAACCAAGCACGAGCAAAACTCTCTTCCTCCTCTGCCTCCAGGCGCCAGGGTCAAAATTGGCCGGCCGCTAGTTTGACCGGTCGATTCCTCACCGGCGGCGAGGGAGAAGAGGCCGGCGAGCATCCTTGGCACGAGGGGAACTCATTCCGCGTCCAGGCCGCCTCTACGCGCCGCCGCCCTTCTCCACCGCCCGCCTCGTCGACCACCTCCAGGCCACGCTCGCCGACGCGCTCGTCGCCTACTACCCCGTCGCCGGCCGCTTCGCCACAGAGCAGCACCCCAGCGGCGGCGTCTGCTCGGAGCAGCACCCCAGCACCCCCACGGAGCAGCACCCCAGCACCGCGCTCGCCAACCCAGGCCGCCCAACGACCACCGCACGGCCCGGCGGCCATCGCCCCTGAGTTCCTCCCCGCCCCTCACTCCTCCGCGGCACGGGCCGGCGTGGATCCGGCGGGCCTGCCCGCAGTGCAGCCGGCAGCAGCTCCGCGTGGGAGATAGAGCTGCGGCCTGCGGTAGCTGCGCCGCGCACACGAGGAGGAGCAACAGAGTAGGACCCGCGCGGGCGCAGGAGCTGCCAGGGAACGGTGGTAGCTGCGCCGCGCACGCAAGGAGGAGGAGCAACAGAGCTGCTCTGGAGCGCGGCCACGGGTGGGCGGCGGCGGCGCACACGGACGCGGACATCCGGGCGCGCGTGGCGGCGTGGACGGCCAATCCCGTCGTCTACACGCTGCGCTACTTCGACCCTAGCGGCGTGATGATGGAGAGCTCGCCGCGGTTCGACATGTACGGCTGCGACTTCGGGTGGGGGATAGCGCTAGCGGTGCGTAGCGGCAGGGCCAACAAGTTCGACGGCAAGGCGTTGCTGTACCCGGGGAGGGAGGGCGGCAGCAGCGTCGACGCGGAGCTCGTGCTGACGCCGGAGCACATGGCGCGGCGCGAGCACGTGGGGGAGAGAGGACAGCGGGAGGGAGGGAGCGTGGGGGTGGGATAGCGGACGGATGGGGGAGGCAAATTTGCCAGCGTGGAGGATGATTTACATGACAGGATACAATAGAGAGTATGATACATACACTGTTGGATCCAGTTTTTGGGTGAGTTTCTATTTTTTAGATAACCAAACCAGGATACAAGAGCTGTTGGAGATGCTCTAAGGCCCACAAGAACATGAAAAAAAAGGATCAAATTGATTGCCATCTATACGTTGTTTAAGGGACTAGTTGTCTCCCGCGCATCAGTGGTGTACTTATACAATCTACAATGACTGTTTTTGATATGGCTTATGGAAGGATAACACGAATGGCAGATTGATAACACCCTGGCTCGCCCTCGCTAGAGGCTCTGAGCACACAAGGGATTATCTTTTCTGCTTAACCTTAATGAGCCGCAGCCCTTACAATGATATAGAGTCTCCATGTAACAAACACTCCCTGAATTACAGTCGAATAAAAAGGAAACAAAACCAAAACTATCTTTCAGTTCCTCAGCTGTAGCCACGATTCCTTTCTTCTTGCGCTGGTATTTCTTGCCAATGAAAGTGTCCACAACACTCCCCCCCCCCCCCCCCCTCGACCAAAAAACTCGTCCTCGAGCTTCGACGATGGGTACTTCTCCTTGAACTTTGGCAGGTGCTCCCATGTAGCCTACGCTGGACTGCACCCCTCCCACTGCACCAGCAGGGCCCAAGAATTGCGCGCCGGTGTAGCCCGAAGGACCTTAGCCGGGACCGGTAGCACGCAGCCGTGAGCGATGGGAGGCAGGGCGACCACGGACGACAGTGGCGCGCCATGGTGCTTCTTCAGGAACACGACGTGGAAGACATCATGAATGCGCACCTTAGGAGGAAGACGCGGGCGGTACGCCATGGAGTTAATATGTTCGATCACCTGGAAAGGCCCATAAAACCATAGCGTCAGCTTCCCTTTGAGCGGTCGGTGATGCCGGCCGCTGTGCTCTGATGAAGATGAAGCCAGACCCAATCATCAACCTGAAAGCTGTAGCCGAACAACTTGCTTACCCTCATGTGCTGCGGAATGGTGGCAAGCCGCTGGTCCAGGAGGTGCTTGAGGCTGCAGTGATCGGTGCGGACGATGAACTCCCGCGTCCAGAGATACGGCCGCCAGTGCCGGACAACTTGGACGAGGCCGATAAGTTCGCGCTTGTACGCAGCAAGCTTGGCATGTTCTGGGGCGACCAAGCGACTAAAGAACGCGATCGGTCCGTCTCCTTGATGAAGCACCGCGCCAAAGCCCGTGCCGGAGGCGTCACAGTCGACGATGAAGGGCTTGTCGAAGTCCGGCAATTGAAGGCCCGGCGCCGACGTGAGAGCCTGTTTGAGCGCAAGCGCATCGAAGGCCGTTGTTGCCGCCGATGTCCATTGGAAAGCTTCCCACTTAAGGAGGGCCGTCAATGGCGCCGTAGTCGTGGATGAACCGGCGATAGTAGCCGGTGAGCCCGAGGAAGCCGCGAAGCGCCTTAATGGAATGGGGCAGGGGCCACGCTTGCACTGTGCTGATCTTGTTAGTGTCCATGGCCATGACGCCGTCGGCGATGACATGACCCAAGTATTGGATCCGTTGCTCCCCGAACGAGCACTTGGAGCGCTTAAGCATGAGTCCGTGTTGTCGCAGTGCGAGGAAGACAGCGCGGACGTGCTCTAGGTGTTCCAACCATGACCTGCTGAAGATAAGGATATCATCAAAGAAAACGAGGACGCACCGACGGAGGAACGGCTGCAGCACAGCGTTCATCAACACCTGGAAGGTAGACAGGGCATTGGTGAGGCCAAATGGCATCACTAGGAACTCAAAATGCCCGTCATGATTTCGAAACGCCATCTTCGCGATGTAGTCGGGGTGCATGCGGACCTGATGATAGCCACTGCGTAGGTCCAGCTTGGTGAAGAACACCGCGCTCTTGAGTTCGTCCAGCAGTTCTTCGACAATCGGGATGGGAAACTTGTCGCGCACCGTCTTGATGTTCAAGGCACGATAGTCCACGCAAAAACGCCACGAGCCGTCGCATTTGCGAACCAAGAGCACCGGAGATGAGAAAGCTGACGTGCTTTGGAGAATGATCCCTTGCGCCAACATCGCCTGGCATTGGGCTTCAATTTCATCTTTGAGCAACTGCGCTTAGAGGTAAGGGCGCACGGCCACCGGTGGTGTCCCCGGCAACAGATGGATCCGGTGGTCGAACGCATGCGCCGGCCGAAGGCCCTTGGGTTCAGCGAACAAGTCCGCGAACTCAGCTAGAAGGGCAGTCAGAAGGTCGCGCGCGTCGGCCTCCACCACGCGCAAGAGTGGCCTGGTTGCGGATGCCGCTCCATTGGACACGGTGGTCCTGCCGCCAAAACACCATGGCCAGGTTGGTGAAGTCCAAGAGGATGGGGTCGAGTGAGCGGAGCCAGTCGCAGCCAAGGACGATGCCGAAGCCGCCTAGGGGAATGACGAAAAGGTCAATCGTGAACTCTTCCTTGTCAATGACGGGGCGCACCGCCTTGCACACCCCCGCAGAGGTGACGTGATCACCATTCGCCATGCCGACGGAGAGGCCGGGACAAGGCTCCGGGGTAAAGCCGAGACGTTGCGCCAGCGACTCGTCGACAAACGAGTGAGTAGAGCCTGAGTCGACCAGGGCCATGGCATGAGTGTCGCGGGCAATGGTGGCCAGTTGAAGCATAGCATTCGTCTGGATGCCAGTGATGGCCGCCACCAAGACCTTGAGGTCATCATCAGATCCACTGCCGTCCGAAGCATCCTCGTCAGCGCCCAAATCTAGGAGATAGATGCCCTTGCCGGTGCAGTACTTGACGTGGTCGCGCGAGAACTTCTCGGGGCAGTTGAAGCACAGGCCGTCAAGGCGCCGTTGTGCCATCTCTTCAGGTGATAGGCGTTTGAACCGCCTGACGGCAATAGCCGCCAGCTTGAGTGGGGCGCCGGACGTTGCTGGTGTTGAGCCTGGCACTCCGGCCGTAGAGGGCGCCTTGGAGGTCGACGTGGGCGTGCATTGGATGGGGCGTGACGGAAGGTGGCTGCTGGCGACACATGTTTCCGTGGGCACGGATTGGCGGCGTTCGAACGCCCATGCCAGGACACATGTTTGTATGTCTTACGTATTTCTTCAACTTGTGTATGTCTTACTAGACAACCTTAAATGAAGACACAACGTCCACCTTGAATTGCGTTTTTAAGCATAGATGATGAAGAGAAACTGTAAATTGAGAGGAAGAAAGGGCCAACTTACAAAGATTATCGTAAATAATTGACTTCTTACGATCCTTCACAGCATTGCGATAAGCATCCCATGCAAACTTCCCCAAGAATAACTCCTGTGTTTACAAGTGTGAATACAACATCAATTGAAATTACAGAAATATAGCAAGAATCGAATGTCAGCAGGTATTGCCAAATTTATGAATGGTATAGAAATGCATGCTGCAAGTTGCAATAGCAGTACAACCATTGTTTTCCCCAAAAGTAATGAAAAACCTAATTCTTTGTTGCATTCTATGTTAAGGCAATCTCCAACAATCTTTTTATGATTCATGTGCAATCATCAACTTTACAGAAACTCAAACCAATTTCTCCAATAACTAACTCACAGAGTTTTCTGCCAGTGTATGAATTGTGAAATGAAATGGTGTAAACAAACGCCAGCAGAATCAAGCCTAGACAGTAGGTACTGGGCATTCCATGGGGAATGCAGTCAGCTAAAGATGGTTTATTACCATGGAGACTGCAGACTAGTTGACAACGTAACGATTTAAACAGATGAACATGAGCTAAAAGTGGCATGAAACAAATCTGGAACCCCATACCTGGCCACTGACATTTTGGGTAACCTCATAGTTCCTCAAGTACAATTGGCAGGTAAGAACTACTAGGCTAATATAATCTGATTAATGAAACCCCACAACTCAGTAAATGGTAACATAAACCTATATTTCAATACACAAGAATATGATAGACAACAGTACAGCACCAATATTTCAGTCCCAGGAAAACAATGAAGTCACACTAGGAAAGGTCTTCATAATTCCACTAGCTACCAAGTTTGAAGGCAACCAGTTTCATGTATGGTGTTGGTGTACACAGTAAAAACATACAAATAGGGAGACGTGGGACTGGTGGTGTGTGCGTGTGGGTGGGGGGCACATGTTCCTGATATCACAACTGCAGTGAGAATCAAATCATCCAATTGGTAGAAAATGGACATAATGATATGATGTTTTAATCCTCCAATATCTAATTGATAGAAAATGTTAATTTATCCAGATCAGCTTAAGTGTACGGTTCATGTCCAATTACACCTTGTAAGTGTAAATTATCAATGAATTGGAACCTAAACCAATTTCTTCAATATCTAACTCAGAGTTTTCCACCCAATCAATACCTTGTGAAAGGAAGTATGTCAGTTGTCAGCAAACACCAACAACAAGCCTAGATAGTGGATGTTTTGTGGAGAACCAAATCAGCTAAAAAAAATGGAATGTTATCATGACAACCAGTAGATAATGCAATGTTTCAAGCAAATGTACAAAAGTGACAGACAACAAATCTGGAAACCCCACACAAGGCAATGAACATCTCTCTGGATGGCATTCATAGCTCCTCTAGTGCACTGGGTAGGCAAGGATTTCTAGCTAATATAATCTAATTAATGAAATCCTGCAGCTCAGTAAAATGGACCTAATGAGTCAGAGAAGTCCCTGCAAAACAGTGAAGACGCACTAGGACAGGTCATCATAACTCCACTAGCAAGTTCGACGGCAACTTGTTTCTCTTTCATATACGAGGTAAAAGGCGCACCCATTCACAGTGCAGAAACACAAATCGGGCAGGATGGATTCGGGTGACAATTTTTTTAAGATTGAAAAATCCCGGCCTTGAACATTGAAGGTGAATGTCTACAGCCAATATCTAAGGCAATTCATCAAACATCTTGTCTGTGCCGACAGCATCACCAAAGTAAATCAATCTTAATAACTCAATAGAAATCAATCCTAATTACTAAACCATGGCAATCCGGAAAAAAAAAAGGATACGATGCTTTAATCCTCCATTATCATATCGAATTGCTAGCATTAATCATTACATTTGGAGTAGAAATGAGGAAAATTGGAGGGGTCGTACCGATGCCTTATTAATGAGGAAGACAGCCTCATTGGATGCGCGGATGGTGGCGTCCTCGGCCCGCATCAGCTGCCGCACCCGCGCCATCGGGAAGCTGCACGAACCCAAGTCGGCCGCAGCCGCCTTCTGGTCCTTCCGCTTCTTCTTCAGGGGCGTAGATGCGGGCGCATCCCCATCGCCGGAAGCTCTCTTCGGGCTCCTGGCCTCATTTTGGGGCTCATCGTCGCCGCGCTTCCTCTTGGTGGGCGTGGGCTTCTCGCTCTTGGTTTGCTTCTTCGTGGGAGTGGTCGCGGGCGCCGCAGACTTCCGCGCTTTGCCGGGTGACTGCTGCTGCTTCTTCGGCGTGGGCGCGGGCTTCTCCGCTTTGCTGGTTGATTTCTGCTTCTTCGCGGGCGTCAGGGGCTTCTCCGGCTTGCCGGGTGACTGCTGCTTCTTAACGGGCGTCGCGGGCTTCTTCGGCTTGCCGGATGACTGCTGCTTCTTCGAGGGCGTCGCGGGCTTCTCCGGCTTGCCGGGTTGCTGCTTCTTCTTCGCGGGCTTGGGTTCCGGGCCGTCGCCCTTCTTCCTCTTCTTCGCGGGCGTCGCCGCGTCGCCAGACGCCTGCTGCTTCTTACGCTTGCCGCCCTCTTGGGGCTCCGGCTTGTCGCGCTTCCTCTTCGCGGCCGCCGGCTTCTCCTGGGTGATTTTGCGAGGTTTCGGGGCCGACCGCGCCTTGGCGCTGGCGGCTGAGGACTCACCCGAAGCTTGCTTTGGCCGGCCCTTGGAGCCGGGGGTGGCGCCGCCGTTGCGCTGGGTGGAGGGAGGAGCGGGTTTTACTGGGGTGGTCTTCTTCCCGGCCATGTTGCGCCGCCGCCCGAACCCTCGCCGGGAGCTCAAATGCCGTGGTGGCTGGCGTGGCAGATCGAGGGGGGAGTTCAAAATTCCTCGGAGGCGCCTCGGGAAACAAATGGATGGATGGCTGGGAAACAAATTTAGAGGAAACTGAAGGCGTGTTTAGTTGGTGAAAATTTTTGGATTTGGTTACAGAAGCATTTTTGTTTTTATTTGGTAATTAGTGTCCAATCATATACTAATTAGGCTCAAAAGATTTATCTCATCATTTTCAGCTAAACTGTGCAATTAGTTATTTTTTAAAATTATATTTAATACTTCGTATATGTGTCCAAAAATTTGATGTGACGGAAAATCTTAAAAAATTTTGGAAACTAAACAAGGCCTGCCTGCTCGGAGGAAATTGCTTACTTCAAGAAGATCTTTTAAGGGTTTTTTGGATTCATGCCATTAAATTTTTTAATTTTTGAGATATGCCATTACAATTAATTTATTCTGAAATTTGTCATTATAATTTTTCACTTCTTGGAACCATGCCATTTTGTACGTTTTTGATGCTCTTGGACCCACTTACAGACCCACATATTTTCGTATGACCCAAAATACCTTATGCCTTCACTCACTGACGCGTTGGGCCCACACGTCAGCTTCTGCTTCAACCTCAGGTTCTTCGTCTTCCTTCTACCTCCTCGCCTCCGCTCCACACCCCCACGGCGCCGCCGGCCTGCTCCCTCGCTGGGCGAGCTCCTCCCCCGCCTGGCCTTGCTCTGGATCTGGGGCAAGCTCGCCCCCCGCGCGAAGGCAGTCCATCGACCTCCTCGGGCCCTGCATACATCCCTCAAGCGCTCCCCCCCAACGCTGCTCTGCGTACCCCCGCCTCCTTCATCCATTGGGAGGTCCCGGGGCGCGCGCGGCGGCGAGAGGCGGAAAGCCCACGCATAGCCTCCGCATTCGGGCGGGACGTGAGGGAGGAGCTCGCGCGGCGGGGGAGCAGGCCGGCGGCGGTGTGGGGGTGTGGGGAGGGGGGCGGAGGTGAGCAACGGGTGAGACCAGAGGTTGAAGGAGGAGCTGACGTGTGGGCCCCACGCGTCAGTGAGTGAAGGCATAGAAGCAGCAAGGGGTATTTTGGGGCATACGAAAATACGTGGATCTGTAAGTGGGTCCAAGAGCATCAAAGACGTACAAAATAGTATGGTTCAAAAAAGTGAAGAATTGTAATGACAGATTTTAGAATAGGTGAATTATAATGGCATATCTTAGAAGTTGGAAAATTGTAATGGCATGAATCTAAAAAACCCCATATTTTTTAAAAGATTTTAATCAAAATTTGAAACAACTCAAATCAGTCGCCTTCGATTTTTACATATCTAAACACGTGTAAGATATAAGACTATAAATGCAGTTTGGTTGAATTGGTGCAAGGTGCTCAAATGTGAGATAAAAAGGTAGGAGTATTCTCTATTTCTCTTGCAAGAAAGAAAGTGTGAGTTAGAGAAAACATTCATATTTCAAAAGAAGGTGTCACCGATCAATCGAATTGGTGGAAGAAAGAGAACACTTATTGAACGAGCTGATTTTGTTTTAATGGAAAAACAAACCGGCTTGTCTCTTAACTACTAGGTGGAGTCATAGTACCGTCCGATTCCTCGCCTGCCAACTCTAATTCCGAATCTCGATTACTTTTCTACCCGTCTCGTTTAAAGATGCAAATGCAGTCTCCATGAGCGAGGCTTCTTGTTTGGTTCTCATTTTAATGTAGCTAGTCCATTTCAAATACAGTAATTGATCGGTTAGCTGCACTACTATCATGAGCAGTTTCTATTTGGAAATTATCGGTATTCGAAGATATAGGTTGTGCACCAGGATCGGATGGAGTACCTGCTCCACATAACTAATGAAGGCTCCGTTGAAGTGAAAAAGAAGCTTGAAAACGTAAAGTTGTAGATACTAGATCGAATACGCAGTGGCATAATAAAAAGTTGAAATTAAGTGCGGAAAGAAGGAATTCGTAAAATGATGAGTCGGCATATTTAATTGTTTTTAGCTTACTTTAATTTATTCTCTCTCGTAAAACACTTTAAATCAGCCGAAATCAAATCAACCGAACGGAACATGGATAGAACCGGTGTGGAGGTCTTTTCTCGACCGTCCGGCCATCCTCCGCACCCAGATCCTACGTGGACCTCAGACGTGGCGCTTTCTCATTGGGAGGACAAACGTCATTGCTACCGACGCAGCTGCCAGGTTCGCTGGTTCCCGCTTGGGGAGCCCACAGGTCAGTGAGACGCCGCAGCCACTGGGAAAAGGATCAAGAGGCCGTCGTCCCCTCCATCTCCATCTCCACCCCCATCTCCATCTCCATCTCCTTCGCCATCCCCTAGGTCGCCTCTGCTCCAACCGCTCCTCGACTTGATCACGGGCCGATTGGGGCCGATTAGAGTTTACGAGAGTGAGGGAGAGGTAGGGTTCCGCTCCCGCGGGAGATGGCGCAGGCGGTGGAGGAGTGGTATCGGCAGATGCCCATCATCACGCGCTCCTACCTCACCGCCGCCGTCGTCACCACCGTCGGCTGCACCCTCGACGTACCGTCTCTCCCTCTCCCTTGTTTTGGAGATTCTTCTCCTGCTATGTTGCTATCATCTCTAATCGCGTGATTTGGCACCTCTCCTGTTCGAGTGTTTATTTGCTCGTGTGCTCATGGCCCGTTGGCTCGTCCGCGCAGATCATCTCGCCCTACCACCTCTACCTCAACCCGAAGCTCGTGGTGCAGCAGTACGAGATCTGGCGCCTCGTCACCAACTTCCTCTACTTCCGCAAGATGGGTACGTGCGTGCTCCTTATCCTTACCTTTACCCTAGCCCGCAAGTGCAAGTGCAAGGCGATGTGATGTCATGTCTGAACTACTCTATGTTGGATAGAATGGTATAGACGCCCGCGCGTTGCAGGGGACACTTGTTTTTCAGCTTTGAGTGGAGATGTGTCAGTTTGTTGAATATATGCCAGTCCATTAGCCATACCATACACATTTATTGTATTCCGTTCATGGTTATGGAAATCAGTAACCGACCGCTGTTTAGTCAGCCACGTTGTAGCAACCGTACAGCTCTACCAGACTGATCGATGATCGTGCAGGTTGGCTGTTATGTGGTTACAAATAGGTGCACTGTTTTCTGTATACGACATAGTACTCTGTTACATCATTGGTTACTAGGGTGTTGTTAATCAAGTGATGCAAGGTGCCACCGTGGACATGTTACAAGGGAAGCATTGCGCACACCCAATGAGGAAGTAGTGTGCCGTGTGCGCCTTACAGCATCCCATCCATTTATGTTCGTCGGAGCTGTGCATGTGCATAACGACAAGTTAGACTCATGGTCACCTAGGCGACAAGGCGCTCCCCTTGTTTTGGGCTAAGGCGTCGCCTTAGCCCGCCTAGGCGGCTGGGCGGTGGTGACTCACTACGCCTCGCCTTACCCTCATAAGAACCATGTTAGACTCAAAAGAGTATTGACCTGTTTCTTGTGTCCTCTTTTGTTAGCCTATGTAAATTCACCAGCAGCCTAATTATTAGGTTTCTAACCTCAACCTTTAAGCTTCGGAAAAAGTTGGAAGAGCCTCTTTCCCTGGTCCGTTGAGCCTTTTTTTTTAATGTGAACGGGATCCAGTGCCATCAGTCTTAATTGTGTGACATGTGCTGCTTTAGGTGTCATTCTTATGAAGAGTTTGTACGTTGTGGTGCACAATTACATACTTTATTTATTATTATGTTGTATTTCTGATCAGATTGATAATGTTCGAAAGCTCATTTCGCCAATTCAAGGTTAACTATAGTTTATGTATATTCATTTAGAGTAAAATCCACTGTAGGTTATTGAACTTGTCCCGAGATCTCATCTAGGTCCATGTACTTAGGAAACCAGGTAAACAGGTCCTTAAACTTGTTTAAATGTGTCATCTAGGTCCAAAAACGGATTTGGCAGGCGGTTTTGCTACAGTAGGTGGTTTTTATCTTTTTTTTAAAAAAAATTTAGATTGAATCTTTGAAAAATCATAAAACGAAAAATCCAAATTTTTTGGACTCAGCATGAGTAGATCTACAAGTGAACATATAATATGGTATGTTTTAGTACAATTTTTTTTGTAGCTTTAGATTTATACTTTTCTGTAATTAATTGAAATAATTCGTAGCTGCAACTTCTAATTATTTTATTGGACTAAAGCATACCATCAAGGTTTTTAAGGCGTCCGAGTGGAAAAAAAAAAGCTGGGCGTCGGCGTCGACTTACCATTCCTCGCCTAGGCCGGCGTTCCAGTGCCGCGCCACCGGGGAACGGAGCTGCGCTGCCGCCTCCTGTCCTTCCTCCCCCTCCTCCTCCTCCTCCGGTCTGGCATCGGGTGGAGGCAGGGGCTGGCGGCGAAGGAGGCAGAGGCTGGCGACGGAGGAGGCAAGGGGTGGGCGGCGACGGAGGAGGCAGAGGCGGAGGCAGAGGAGGGCAGCGGCAGTGGCTGAGGTGGAGGAGGAGGCGGACAGGCGGCGGCGGCGGCGGCGGCGACGCGGTCGGAGGAGGAGAGGCAGCGGTGGCTGGATCTGAGGAGAGGCAGAGCGGCGGGATGGGGGATTGGGAGGAGAGGGCGAGAGGCAGAGGCGGCTGTGGCTCGTAGGGTTGGCGATAAGTTGGGAGATGGATTCAATTGGGTCGGGCTGAGTTCAGGGGCCTGTTTTAGTGATTATCTATTTTTTCTTTTTTTTTACAGGTAAATGTATGTGTTTTAGAGGTAAATGAATGTGTTTTATAGGTAAATAAGGCGTCGCCTCGCCTCACGCCTTATCGCCTAGGCGTCCGAGCTGTGGCGCATCGCCTCGCCTCGCCTTACCGCTTTAAAAACCTTGCATACCATATTATATACTCACTGTGTAGACATGCGCATGTGGATTCTAACAAAATTGGATTTTCTATTTTATAAATTTTCTAAGATTTACTATGATTTTTTAAAGATTCAGCCAAATAAATAAAAAAGAAAAAGATAAGCTTTGTAGCAAAAAATTTTGTACTAAAGCATACCATATTATATGTTCACTTGTAGATCTACTCATGTGGAGTCCAAAAAAATTGGATTTTTTATTTTATGATTTTTCTATAATTTACTATGATTTTTCAAAGATTCAATCTAAATGTAAAAAAAAAAAGACAAAAACCCCTTAGTGTAGCAAAACCGCCTACCAAATCCGGTTTTGGACCTAGATGACACATTTAAACAAGTTTAAGGACCTGTTTACCTGGTTTCCTAAGTACATGGACCTAGATGAGACCTCGGGACAAGTTCAAGGACCTAGAGTGGATTTTACTCATTCATTTAATAGCACGGAGTGGTTATGCATTCTTGGCTTGTTGCATGTGTACCTGTGCACTATTTCCAAACTTGTAAATTGTAATTATTGTCAGACTAGCATTGCTTAATATTTTTCTGCATATTTTAAATTCCTCACTCTTATAATTCAATCTTACTCTTTTCTGCAGATTTGGATTTTCTGTTCCACATGTTTTTTCTTGCACGGTACTGCAAGCTTCTTGAGGAGAACTCATTTAGAGGGAGAACTGCGGACTTTTTCTACATGCTCTTGTTTGGTGCTACTGTCCTAACTGGCATTGTTCTAATTGGAGGGATGATACCTTATGTTTCTGAGACATTTGCGAGAATTCTGTTCTTGAGCAATTCACTGACGTTCATGATGGTATGGGACTACCAGTGTTTATAGTTTTAAATAAAAATTTTCAATTCAATAGCTAGGGCATATTTGAGCAAAATCTTACATTAAAAAAATTCTTCTCCTTTGGGTGTCTGATGCAGAGCATTAGTAATAACTCTTGAGTTTTGATATGTGATGGCAGGTTTATGTCTGGAGCAAGCACAACCCCTTCATCCACATGAGCTTTCTGGGTTTGTTCACCTTTACTGCTGCCTACTTACCTTGGGTAAGTGTTCATCTGCTCCATTTCTTTAATGCCACATCACTGTACCAACCCACCTGATGCTCATCTTAAATTATTTTTATGGTGACCATATCTGTATGAAATCAATCATTTTTCTCACGTCTGAATGTTGCACAGGATGTGAACTAATAATTTCTTTTGGTTGCACATATCTAGATAGGGGAAATGCTGACATGCTGGCATTTCTTTAAAAACATCCTCTACCTGGGTTTGGAAGAGCCATATGCCCGAATTCTCACATCTACATTCCATGCTTTTTTTTAATCAAATGATCAAAATATATGCTTGCAAGAGTTCTAGCTTACTGATGGTCTTTGTATCAATTTGATTGCTCTATTTCTTTCATTACAAAATACTAGTTTTCATCCACAATATAAGTATGGTTTTGGCACAACTCAAGAACACTGAACTTTATAGAAGTTTTGCTTACTGTGTTATCTATTTGTTTCAAGAGGCGCCTGTGGTGTGAGATAAATGAATGCCATAACCTCTTAATTCATTTGATTGAGGATTAAATGCTCATAGAAAATACATATTGGAAATCTATATTAAGAAAAAGGTTCCATTTTACTTCAAAACGTACAGTAAATTTGGCTAGGACAACTTGGAAATTGACGGAGCTCTATTAATTTGTTTCTTAAAGAACAGCTTTGTAATATAGTTGTACTTGGTGAGATTTAGCTCCAACCAGGCAGAGCATGGTCATTGTCTCAATTGTTTTCTCTTGAATTGCAGGTCCTTCTGGGGTTCTCTATCCTTGTTGGAAGCAGCACATGGGTGGATCTCTTGGTATGTTTCTTCTTGTTCTGACAAATTTACAGTAACTAGTGTAAAGATGAAATTTGATCATCAAATCTTGTAGTGAAAATCTTTTCTTGATGAATTATTTTTTTCATGCATGTCAAATCTTGTAGTGAAAATCTTTTCTTGATGAATTATTTTTTTCATGCATGTCTATAGAAATAATACTTATTTCCCTATTTTCTGTCACCCACTAGCTGACTAAATGAATGTAGCTGATGGCCATTAGCTTGCCTGTGTGACTTTAGTTTGGCATCAATATATTATATTTTGCTTTTGAAGCTTTTGAGTTGCTGCTAAATGTCTGGAGTCCATCCCACTTCTGCATTTTTCGGCACAACTCCTGTCGTCAATAGATGATGTTGAAGCCTGTTCAACTTGTTTGAAAAAAGGGTCTGTGCGCTACAGTTTGTCCATTTCTCTGCATAGGTTGGGATCAGGAAAAAAAGAGGGTCTGTGCAGTACATTTTGTCCATTTGTCTGATTAGGTTTCGATCAGAAAACTAAATCAGTGTGACACAAGACCTTGTATTGATGTTAGGAAAGTGGAGCTACAGCTCTCACTAGATCTACCTCTTGCACTCTTGATAGGCTACTGTCATCTTGATTCAAATTGTCGGACTGCACTGAATCATGAGCTTCAATCGAGCACATATGAATGATTGAACTGGCAGAGGAATGTTGTGTAATTTGCCTGTATCGTGTTCTGACTATCATCTTCATCATTCTCTATTTTTGTAGGAATCAGTGATCCATATCTAAATGATATCACATTTCTTTGCAGGGTATGATTGCTGGACATGTGTACTATTTTCTGGAAGATGTATACCCACGGATGACTGGCCGTCGACCCCTGAAGACTCCATCGTTCATCAAGGCTCTGTTTGCTGATGACAATGTTGTTGTGGCACGGGCGCCCAATGCTGGGGTTGGTGCGGGTGCAAGGTTTGGCGGTATGGGTCCAGATCTCCAGGTCCAATGATGACCCGAGTCTGCGACGGATGTGGGAGGCGGCAGTTTGTTTATCTGCTCAAGTTGCGAGATTGTACAAGGATCTTGTGTATTTATACAGGCTAGATGAGAGTTATTGTGCATAACAAAAGATTAGTAGTATCTGAGGCACCTGAGTTTCTCACCCCTTGGCAAGGCCTACCGAAATGATTTATGATTGCCAGACAGACAGGCCACCTCATTTTTCTGGAACTTGTTCTTGCAATGGCTAACATCTGACCTGTTAGGCTGGTACTCTTTCATGGTACCAGTGTAGTCTAGGAAACTCTTTCAACCAGAGATAAGTTCGCCACTTTGGCTGTGAAAATTTCATTGGAGAGTTGTAATTTCAGAATGGTGCAAAAAAAAAAAACTTAACATTGTGGATTGTTGTGGTTGTTTCTTTGCCCTCCCGATTCTGTTGTTTCCTTGATCTGAATTTAACTTTCTTGTCGTTTCAAGTGCTATGTGAGTTTTTCATTTAAATTTTAATCTGTGTTGATGCTCAAATTTACAGGATATGGGAACCTTTAGTTCAAAACTGAATTCCTTGCACATCTAGAGGAAACGATATATGTATGCAAGAAAGAACTTTTGGATCAGATTTTTTCCTCTTTGAAAGAACAAAAATCCATCAATCAACTATACTCTAGCGCGAATTGTTGTTCAAAAAAAAATTACTCTAGCGCGAATTGAGTGAGAGACTTGCCGAGTTGGCAGCTATTTCCAGGTTCTCCAAAGCTGAAAGCGGAGTCATCGTCGTCTTCACGGCGACCTCAACTCGATGTCCTCCCGCCACCGCCGCCTGGCGTCGTTGACGAAGCTGCTGACCACCCACGTGAATGCCGCCCGCCACCGCGATGCGCTCTCGCTCTTCTCCCGCATGCTCTCCGCCCCCGACCTCCCGCCGCCCACCGACCCCTCCTTCGCCCACGCCTTCCCGCTCGCCATCAAGTCTGCCACCGCCCTACGCCTCCCCCGCGCCGCCGCCTCCTTCCACGCGTTCGCCTCCAAGTGCGGTCTCCTCTCCAGCCCCTTCCTCTCCTCCGCCCTCATCGCGTCCTACGGTGCCGGCGCCTCCCACGAACTCGCCCGCCGCCTGTTCGACGAATTGCCCGTCCGCAACGCCGTCGTCTGGAGCGCCATGGTCTCCGTCCTCGTCCGGGCGGGCGACCTCACCGCCGCGGCGAGCGCGCTGGACGCCATGGACGTCGCCCCGACAGCTTCCTGCTTCAACACTCTGATCGCCGCGGTTGCCGAGTCAGGGGAACATCCAGCCCGAGCCATCGAGATCTACCGACACATGCGAAGGGTAGGCGTCGCGCCGAGCTTCATCACTCTGCTGGCGCTCGTCCCCGCGTGCACCGCGATGGGTTCCTTGACGTCAATCAAGGAGGTGCACGGCTTCGCGGTGCGGCATGGCATGTCCGCGCTATCCCACATTGGCAGCTCCCTTATTGAAGCGTATGGGCGCTGCGGTTCACTAGCCACTGCACAGAGGGTTTTCGACCAGGTTCAGGATCGTGATGTGGTTGTTTGGAGCTCTCTCGTCTCAGCTTATGCTTTTCATGGCCGTGCAGAGGTTGCAATGTCGCTTTTCAGATACATGAAGGACCAAGATGATGTTCGGCCTGACAGCATCATGTTTCTTAGTTTGTTGGCAGCCTGCGCCCATTCTGGCCATGCAGATGATGCGTTGCAGTATTTTGATGTGTTGACCAAGAGATATGGAGTGCAGGCATGCAGAGATCACTATTCGTGCTTGGTTGATGCCTTGGGCCGGGCAGGACGGTTGCATGAAGCTTACGAGCTTATACAGACAATGCCAGTAGAGGTTACAGCAAAAGCCTGGGGAGCTCTTCTTGCTGCTTGCAGGAAATATGGGGAGGTGGGGTTGGCAGAGGTTGCTGGGAGAGCATTGTTTGAGATCGAACCAGAGAATGCCGGAAATTTTGTTTCGCTCGCTAACATCTATTCAGGTCGGGGCATGCATGAGGATGCAGAGAGGGTGAGAAGGGAGATGGAGCAGCGAGGTGTGCAGAGAATGCCTGGTAGCAGTTGGATGATAAATCGCAAGTCAAGTTGCTAATGCAATGTCCTGATGATTTTTTTTCGCCCCTGATGATGCATTGTGGATGCTAGCCAACCTATGGTTTTAGATTCTTTGCTTGCAGTGATCTTTTATGAAAAATCAGGGACTCATTTGAGAAGTGTCATCACTGGGCACTGGTTCACAGCAATGTTTCTTCAGATGCAATGGTCTCTTGTGCATGGAAGGTAAACAGAAGAAACTAATTTTCTTTTGCTTTGTATTTATTCGTTTCAAACACAACCGTGTTTAATTATAGCATTTATGGGGAAAAACATCTAACTTACCTAGGGTCCTAACTCCACATTTGTCTGAAAGATGCCATATGCCACATTTATCTAAATGCAGCAGAAACATTTATATGGTGAAACAGTTAACTGCAGTCTGTAAATCCTACAGAAACATTTAGTTTTCTTCTGTAGCGGTGCAGCAAATCAGGCGTATGCATACCATCAACTGTGACCCTTCTGAGGCTCCAAATCAATCTGAATTCCTTGGCTCTTGTTTGAAGACTTGAGATTAGTGCTCCCTCCATTTGTTGCATCATAAGAATTTATAGGTTGATTACTAATTATCGACCATGGCCATGCTAAACAATTAAATTATCCTTGGAACTAGGTTAGGACTGATATTCAGTGTAAACTCCCGAGTTTCACCAAAGCAGTTAGCTTTGTACTATCTTATTCATACATATCCGATGTCATTTTTCAATCTGATATGGTGTGGACTTATACTCTTGGAATACAAGCTTAATACGATCTTTGTCAGCCAAAAAGTCTATGCAATGATTGTACTCAGTCCATTCTTTTTCCTGGAATATCATTTCCCACCAGCACACATGGTAAATTGGTAATTCATTCCAATGAACAGCAGAGAGGAATACATCATTCGTACTGTTTCCACTCCAGTCACATAGCTATAAATTTCTATATGTGTTGGTTTCCACAATCCTCATTACAATCAGTGAATATTAATTTTACTGAATTTAGCTGACTGCTGGAAAATTCATGAAGGTTTCTCCAAGCGTCCTTCACATGATGATCAGTCGACATACTCTTTATTCTTTGCTGCCCTATTCAGTCGGCAGAGAGAAAGGCACTAAGGTTAATATTCACATTTGCCCACTGAATTTGTTAGTTCTTCTTCTGAAGTTAAAAATTAATATCTTATTAGGTCAGTTTCTATGGACCGGGGGTACTACCTTTAGCTTTCTAATGGAACTTTGACTGCCTTTAGCTGAGAGTGCATATGATGCTAACTTTCACACATCTTTACCGAAAGCATGCCCAATTAGAAAAATGATATAAACATAGTTAGTCAAAGTTGGCGCATTATGCAAGATCCTTTAGTATCTTTCTGGTTATCTTTCATCCATCTGATCTAGTTTCAAATAAATTATCATAGAGTAAAGCTCTCATATTCTTCGTATGCAAATTGTCCATTTTTTTTAAAAAAAAGGATGCAACTATTCTCATGTGCTTTAAACACCTTATTTTTCAATCAGAATCCTGGGCCCTTGGATCAACCTGTAATTGGATGCTGATCCAAGGCTGGTGACTATTACTTAAACACTTGAATTAAAGCAAAATTCTTGCAAAAAGGGTTCTTATACTATTTAGTATCTCTGGCTTCATGCTAATACCAAAGTATGAATCTGAAATGTTCATCTGCAGCACATTAAAGTATAATTGTTTTACCATTTGTACATCTTTCATATCTTCATATTTGGGAAAATCAATCTGTGGCATTTACTATCCTATACTATATGTTAATTATAGTTTGAAAGTTTGGGATGTGTCTGTATCATCTGGAAAAACCTTCACCAAACTTTTATTTCAAAGATTAAGGATTTGAAGTAAATGAGATAATTCAGATATAAATAAGAAACACCTGTATTCATTGGGTGGGGTGTGGGGGGGGGGGATAGTGGTAGGAACTACTATTTGGTTAGCTTCAGCAAGACATTCTTATGAGTAGTAACATCAGGTATTGCGATTCTTATGAAATAATAAAAAGAAGTTAATATGGTTGATGCACTACTTGGGATAGTACATTAATTTGTCCTTATGTGACAAGCTAACTGTCGGTAACTGTTGCTCTTAACCTAGTGAGTGATTCGAATCATATGGAATAATTACCTGGAAGGACACTTACCTAACATCCTACACGAGAGATCCCTCTCAACTAGCTCTGTTGTATCATTGTGGCTTGTAGGTGGGCTAGTGTGGATCACTATTGTTAGTGGTGCTAGGCCCCATTTCATGTAGCTTATTGGCTGATGTGTAGGTAATTCTGTCGACCTAATTTCGCCAACAGATCTTGTTTGCCTTCTGCGGTGGAAAACTGGAGATTGCTACAGTGCTGATATTTATCTTGAACTTCTTGAATTTTTTCTTAAATAAATTGGACCGAGATCTTTCATCATACGCGTACCATGATATTGCTACGGACCACCTTTTTTTCCCACTGGACAACATTCTACACAAACTACACTCATAATTTCTGGTCCTTTCTACTGCTTGTTTCGATCACTAAATTTGCTCATTTGCACCAATCCTTTTTCTGCACTGAGATCTTCTTTAAACATATGGACAATGAAACCTTGGTGATTCCATATAGTTCACGAACCATTGAAGAGTATCCGCACACTAAGTCACCAACGTGTACGTAAGTTCAACTTGCAGGAGGTGATGTGTTAATAAAAGGGGTTTATATCTGTTGTTATTTTTGCATGTGGGAGCCTCTAAGTGGAGGTTTATCAGATTTGCTCGTCTTTCTTAAACAGTTGAACATGGCTAGAAAGGACATTACTATGCTTCTGAAACGAAACATTGTTGGTGTGCTCATTTCGGTTGGAAATGGTACAGCCTAATACAAATTGCTTTGTGCTGGACTGCTTTGTACTTAAGTATGCATTTATCTTTTATTACTGTTCTTTTACACCATATACTTGGCTTCTCTTGTAGAGTTTTGAAAAACTGTCCAACTCTTTGATTTTCCTTCTTTGAGCCTAGCTTGTTGGCTTAGCCAGGGTAATAGCTAGTGCCTAGCAGGCTTACTGTTGTTTTCTAAGATTAGTAGACATATTTTCTTGACAACTTTCAACTTTGCATATGTGCCATCCGTACACATGTGTGGATTGCGTCAAGGATACTCAATTTGCTGGCCTTTATCTGTGGAAAAGCATATACTTTTCAAAAGGGTAATGATGATGCACACTAGAGAAAGTGCTTCATGCTCATCTCTTCTGTCCTGCACCGATTGCACAGTAGATTTTCTGTTGTGTTCCAACTTTTGTTTACTTGATCGAGATATATGACCTCTTTGGTTCCATGGATTCAATCTGAACTCTTTACTCAGTTAAATTGTTAGTTGCTTCCAAGAACATCATACCTATTGATGCTACATCCCTTAGAGAGGCTTAGAGCTCAGTAAGTTTCTGTTTCTCCTTATATGACCTTTACAAGGAGCCTTAAATTGCCACGCCACTTTGTCAGCCTGAACCTGTATCTTTTTCCATTCTTAAGCTAAAAGCTCTTGATGCATTGGTATTCGTTTTTCCTTTGTACCTAATAAACATATCCTTGTGGACATACCTGAAACTTCTATCCAGAAGAGTGAATATGTCACCTCCTTGGGTACCTTTCTTCCCACCCTCCAAAAGTGTATTTTATGTGATTTAACAACTTTTTCTTGGTAAAGACAGACAGTGAGATCAGCGTCAAGCAAGCACTACTACTACTACCAGCAGATGCATGTGGACCACAGCACTGGCCAGTACCACGGACGGTTTTGCCGACCTGACCGTGCAAGTCAGTCCACTTCTCATCATCTCTTGTACGTGCAAGTGCAGCTCCCCAAGGTACCTTCCAAGTATATATAGACCCAGTCCCTTCACCTTGCAACTCTGGGCTCTTCACTAGATAGGCAGAGTTATGCAAATGAACAGGCTACAAGATCTGACACCTGCTCCTTCCATGACGGTGCCGATCGAGCATTCCTCTAGGCCGACGCTGGGGTTTCCCTTGGGAACTGCGCTGCTGCTTCTAGTGATCTTCTCCCTCAGTGGCATGTTCTCATGTTGCTACCACTGGGACAAGCTCCGCTCCCTCCTTCGGTCTCGGCATCCTGCCATGTTCCAAGAGGGTGAGCATACCGTGATCTCTATCGGGTCATCACCAAGCAAAACAGCTTCTGATCACAAGGTAGCAGCACCCTCTGCGCAATATCTCATCTTAACATCTTCCCGCATACCTGGAATTTTCATATCTTGTAAACTTCTGATCACAAGGTATGTGTGTTGTTTGCAGCTGGAGAAAATGGGGAAAGAGTGTGGTTTGCCTGTTATTATGCCCGGGGACAAGGTCCCCAAATTCTTTGCGAGGCCCTGGCCACACGAGCTGTGTTTGCCTGAAGCAGAGAAGACTGAAGCTGCGTTGGAAACCAAATGTTCGGGTCATGAGACCATTTGTATCTGTACATCAGTACATGAAAGCACACTTAGCCGTTAGTGATTTATGATTGGTGGATTGGGTGTACATATGCATGGTAATAGATTGTTATCTGAACATTGGGTCTTGTGCTGCTATACAAGGATCTGGCTGAGATAGGTGATTATTATTATTATTATTTGTTGTTAGAGTTTGAAAGGACGATTTGTTCTAACAATTAAGCTTGTTGAATGTTATATCCTTGAGGCTGCGCTGCTCGATCAGTGTTTGTGAATACTGCCCGTCTTGAAGCCTTGAAAGCCACGGGTTTTGGATCTGTCGTACGTTCTGGGATTTGTGAGGCACCCAGCTGGTAAGCAAGACCTGAACCATGTTGGAAAATTAGTTGGTTGTTGGGATTGGATACTTTGGAGGAATGGTTACCACGTGAGTCGTCAGTGATGCGAGAATGAAAATTGGGTGGAATCGGCGCGATTTTGTTTCAATGTTGCTGTTTAATAGCTGGTCAGGTAGCGATCGACGAACAGCAGTGTGTGTGACGCCATGTTGAGGTGGTGGTGGCGCCAATTGAAGAAGGTGCTTTTGCAAATGCATGATGGTGGTGCAGCTATCCTCTGGTCGTCAGTGCTCGAGGAGCTGGACTGGACTGGACCGTGCATTGGTAAGAGCAGGTAGGCAGGTACGGGTACGGCGCACTGTCTGAACCGTACCGGTGGGGACGTGGACGTGACGTCGAACGAACGAGCGAGCGAGCTAGTAGTGCCGTGCCGTCTTCCTCCTTCACCAACACCTAGGAATGCTCCGTTTAGTACGCCGCATTGCATATTGGGTGGAGTGGAAACAAGGAAAGAAAAACGCGGTGCGCACGCTGCACATGCAGCACAGCAGCAGCATTGGAGTACCTAGCTATCGTCAGCAAGGATTGGGTGGATCTTGTACTAGCTAGCTTATTGTCCTACCGCACTCAATAAGAAATTCAAAAGGATGAAAAGGGAGGGGACAGTGGCCTAACATAACATGATGATGCATCTAATCTAATCTAATATATCTATCGCTACTACAACTACAAGGACGGCCACTGAGGGAGTGCTTCCGTCTCCGATGGGGCCCATCAACTGGCTAGTGCAGCAGGCAGGGCCGACCGTCGACATGCATGTCCCCGTCATGGAGGCCCATCAACTTGATGCGATGATGATGATGATCCAAGACTGAAATCTTCATTACTGGATCTGGTCATGGCAGCTCAGATTGGCCCAGCAACACACGGCCGACATGGAGGCCTGTTTACATCGTCACATCATGGGCCGCCTAGTCCAAGCCTCTACCTACCTACCTACTACTACCTACTTTCCCGAGGCCCAGCGAGAGCCCAAGCGTCCGTGGTGACTGGTGGTCAGGAAGGAGGCCGCGTCACCCGAGACAAGCCCTTCCCTCTCCCTCCGCAGTTATTACAACCGGAACCCGCCACCGCCGCGCTTCGCCGCCCCGGGACCCGCCACCGATGATACTCCGGCGGCTACATCTACACGCCTGCGCCTCCCGCCGATCCCTCGCGTCCTCCGCCCTCTGCGGAACCGCGCCGCGCACCTTGCCTTCTGCTGGGCTCCTCCGTCGCCTCCACGGCGCGGCGGGAGATGGCCCTTCTTCGGATTCCGACCACGCCCGCAGGCCAGGTAGGCACCTCGTCATCTGACCCTCCCCTTGCTTCAGGCACCGACTGCTCGATCGTTCAATTATGAATTTCATCTTAGGCCGGAAAACAAATTGGTTCCAAGTAAGTAACTGCTGCATTTCATATCATACGAGAATTACAATCTGCCACTGTGTCTCCCATCTCCGTGCAACTCAAACCTTGCAATGATTTCTTGTGTTCATCAGAGTTAGCGCTTGCCAGAGTTGGGGGGGTTTCAACCCCCACATGCCTCAAGCCCTCAACAAACAACACACTTTAGCTAACTAGTACTGTGATACCTCCCCTCTGCCAATTCTGCACCTATATATTTGTACTACTCCATTCAACACGATGATACAAAAGGATCATTTCATTGCTCAAATTAAATTTCACCGTAACATCTTTCTCCACTTCAAAGTTTGCCTTCTCATTCTTTTTTCAGATTAATTGTTTGGCTTCTCATACTCTTGTGTTTTATCTCAAGGTCCCCTTACACTCTACAGGAATCTAGTAAGCCAAGGGAAACTCACTTATGACAGCTACCAGGAAAATGTAGCTTCCGAGTTAGACAGCTTACTCAGAAGACTCCAACAATATGAGATGGAAATGGAGGATTACCATGTAAGTCACGTGTTGCTTCTTCTTTTTTTTTTCTTTTTAAAAAAAAGACCGTGTTGCTTCTTCTCAATAGTCAATACCTCGTTGTGTTTTGCTCTGTAAAGTAACTATATCACCTCTAACTTATGTAAAGTTCAGGCGCACCTGTACATATGGGAGAATAGCAGGGAGAAAGAGAGGCGAAGGCTTCTTGTTGAGGAAGCTGAAGATAAGCAGCGTGATGGTGTATGGATAGATGAGAAAAGGGGATTTCTTGACAAGTTGGTTACACGGTAATATTTAGTAAGCTACCATGCAGTTCTAATGGTTTTATCATTCATTGATGTTGATGGGAGTTCTTTTATCATCTCTCATGCAGTTCTATTGTTGTTATCATTCATTGATGGGAGTTCCATCATCATCATCTCTCCATTCCTGCAAGAACATTAATAGTGAAAAGCATGACAATATAATGAAGCATGTCAGATGTTAAGTTTGCTCTATATATGAACTGAATATGCTGTGTTTATTTATTTTTAACCTGTATTTTGTTGAATAAAACCAGGAGAAGAAGAGGAAGCATAGAACCTGGAGTTGGTATGTGGGTCTCATACCTGAACCGAGAGAAGAAATTAGATAAACTGGTGGGCCAGAGACCAGTTGCTCCTGTTGCTCCTAAAGGATTGTATCTCTATGGAAATGTAGGAAGTGGTAAGTTACCGGAATCATATACATGCATGCTGAAAATAAGCAATTTCTACAACATTTTTTGTGAAAAGTGAAAACTACCACGAGTTATTTACCGTGATAATATTTTATGTTTTCTGAATGACTATTATCTACCCCTTATACGAATCTCAAGGAACTACCTGTACATAGGAAAGACAATGTTGATGGACATGTTCTATGGGGCCACTGAAGGTGTTATCAAACACAGGAGGAGGTTTCACTTCCATGAGGTAAACTTCTACTGTTTAGAAACACTAATGACTGTTGTCATTCAATCTTAACCTGATATAATATTGTACCTTAAGAACAACCTATATGATTGAAGATGGCTAACAATACGTGTCGATCCTATCTCAACTCTATCTGTAATCTGTTACCTGTTGGGACTTGTAGTAGCATACCCATGCACATGCACGTCTATCTGAACTGAGTTCAACAAGTGTGGCTTGTCAAGTCAGCAATAACATAATCTGATAATCCTATAAATTAATTCCATGGAGCGTTCGAGACAAATAAATTTACTTCATAGTTGTGCTGCCTAAGATTTGCATAAAATTGGAGGTACTCTTTGATGCAGGCCATGCTTGAAATACACGATCATATGCATGATGTATGGAAGAGACGTGATGATGACAAATCTGTTCAGTCAAGTGCTTTTAGCTGGATATCAAGCCTCCCTTTTGATGCAAAAATTAAGGAGTGGCTGATAGGGGAAGAGAAGTACAAACAAGAGACACAGCAAAAGCATATCCTTTTGGCTGTTGCTGACAAGTTTTTGGTTGATAGACAAGCAAATAAAACTGGAGCAAGCATTCTATGCTTTGATGAGATACAGGTGCCTAAACTGTGAAGTGTCAAGGATTGAAATCTTTCTCTCTTTTTTTTCCTGACAAAGAGGATTGGCATTTCTTTCATTACACTTAGTAGCTTGTCTATTGGATTACTTACAGAATTGGGGAAGTAAGTAACAAAAAACTTGGATGGTATAGGCTAGTTGATCATGTTTTGCCATTTGTTTGAGCTGTGAATGTTCTATTTTTTCACAGGGTGGACTAGTTATCATTGTTAATTAATGCTCTGCTACCTAGGGCTTTTTTAAATACACTGAACGGGTGCATTTGTGCAGACTATTGATGTATTCGCAGTTGTGGCCCTGTCTGGCATTCTAAGCAGATTGTTAACCACAGGAACTGTACTGGTAGCAACTAGTAATAAAGCACCCGAAGATCTGAATCAGGCAGGTCCTTCGTCAAATGATCACATTGTTTGTTTTCCTTCTTTCTCTATTTTATGGATTAGCTGTATTATCATTTATTACAACCTTTTGAAGTTAAATTCTGTAGTACTACATTTTGATCTTTTCATTCTTTTTTCTGTTGGTTTTGCAGGACGGGATGCAAAGAGACATCTTCCTTGATTTATTATCAAAATTAGATGAAAATTGCAATAAGATTCTTGTGGGAACTGAAAAGGATTATCGTCGCCTAATTCCAACAGAAGGCTCAACTCAGGTCTACTTCCAATTATTTTTTAGTTAGATTTCGAAATTTGGCTGGGAAAACCAGCATTCAGTTAAGGAGTTGGCAGGCACTTCAGTGAATCCTATGATTTGAACCCAGGTGGATGATGGGACAATGCAATCTCTTGACAATTTTTTTAGCAATGTAGGAAATTAATGAAAGAAATGCATAATTTTCCTGTTTTTTTATAGATAAACCTGGTGTTTGTACTGGTCCTGAAGAATATATTCATCTCATTGTTATCCAGCCTTAGTGGTGATGCTTTAAGTATTGAGCTATGAAGTGTGTTTAAGGGCTTAAATTAAGTTTTTTTAGTTGGTATCAAATCCTGGTATATAATAAGCTAAATTGTGATAGTGATCTGTTTCCTATTTATAAGTTAGTCATATATGTTCTCTTCTGAACCCCTGCAGCTGCAGGTTTACTTCTCACCTATTGTATTTTATATTATAAATGTTTTATCTTGATATAAAAAACTAAATGTTCTCTAAATTATTGGCAGGTTCACTATTTTTGGCCTGTTACTTCTGATACTTACAGCATGTATGAGGCTATGTGGCGTGACATAACTAACCATGTAGGAGGAGACATTATTTCTGTCACCATTCCGGTAATGTTTGGGAGGTATGTCCATTGCATAAAGCATCTCTGTACCAGTGAAAATAAACTAGATTAACTTCAATCGCATGTGGACAGATATATTGAGATTCCTCAAAGCTGTAATGGTGTGGCAAGATTTGACTTCGAGTATCTATGTGGTCGCCCAGTAATATATCACTCTCTTGTTTCATATCTGTGACCTGTCTAATAATTCTGCTGGATGGATAAAAAACAAACATGTTATTTTACTTCATTTTGACAAGTTGTGATAGTACCTTTGATTTCTATACCTCTTTTATTCTTGAACTTTGAATTGTAATGTTATTACATGGGAACGATAACTGATCTTAGACAATGCATAAATGTACAAGGTGCTCAGATCATATAATTATAGTTGCTCCTTTTGTTATCCTGAGAGCATAGTAGCACTTTTCTAATCCAGTCACTCTGTTCTTAATTTGTCAGGTCGGTGCTGCAGATTATATAGCAATAGCCAGGAACTACCATACTATTTTCATATCAGAAATTCCAGCTATGAGTATGAAGATCTGTGACAAGGTATTTCTTCTCACACTGTTTTTTTCTGCTTTTAATCTGTTTGGTCAGGCCGTCAGGGTGATAGATGCAGGGGATGAGGGGAATGTGAATCTAGCAATCGAGGCTGAGTCCTTGTTTTGTTAGTGGGCATGAAAATTCAAATGCTACTGGCAGCCTGGTGCCTTTAGAAGCATAACAAAGTGAAATGTGAAAAAAAAAACAAAGTGCTGATGAGTAAGCAATCACTCTCTAGATTATGTGGGCAAATTGGAAATTTAGAAATTAATACAGAAGGATGGAATGATAGATAGAATAGGCTGATTTGAGCTGGAGAGCTTTTAAGGAAATATTACAACATGGAAAAACAGAAAAGTTCCATTTGTTCAGTTTACTGTGGCCATTTAAATTGCTATGCAGCCAGCATTAGTTAGTACTCTCTACCTTAACAGTTTATGGTTGTTTTTCTCTATGTTTGCTAATATCATGACTCATTTAGGCAAGAAGGTTTATCACCCTTATTGATGAGCTGTACAATCATCACTGCCGTCTTGTGTGTCTAGCTACCTCATCCATTGATGATCTTTTCCAAGGAACTGAGGAAGGGCCCCTCTTTGATTTAGAGAGGTAATTTAGTAACCCTTCCCTTACCATGTTAAGCCCCCTTTTTTTTTTGTAAATCTCAAAGACCATGAACTGGAAATATGGTTCGAATGTTCAATGAGCTTTGCCACATATGTTGGTTACTTGGGTGAGCTGTGCTTGCAGCGAAAATGTTTCTGCTCGTCTGCAACAGTAAAATAAATAAATATAGAACATTTTGCTAGAATTGCACTACGACTGAGAATGAATTTTCACATGGATGTCATGTTACGCAGTTTTCAATTTGAAACTGAAGCTGAGGGGACAAAGCTAAGGAGGGATGTTTTAGCAGAAGGCAATGTTGGCTTGAGGCCTTCTAGTAGTGGGCTTGTGGCAATACTGTCTGGTCAAGAAGAGATGTTTGCGTTCCGAAGGGCGGTAAGTGATGCACTTTTCTTTACCTTGTTATATATGAATAGTTGCTCGAAATAATTCATGAATAAAGCTGGAAAGTTGTATTTGCTTGAGATAATTCATGACTACTGCTTAAAGGTTGTATTTAGACTAGAGAGTTAATGTCCTGCTGAGAAAGCTCAACGGCAAGTTGATGCTCATCCACATCTAGGGAAATTATCTAGCTCACAAGTCACAATGATCTAGGCGCAGGGCTATAATGGCGCGCCTATTTTGTTGAGCCTTGTTTGTCCTGGAAGCAAGATGTAGGTATTCCCTTGCTTGCTTGGTCTAATCGAATCTGATGGTGCATCTTGTTTTTGCAGATATCTCGGCTTATCGAGATGCAGACCCCACTGTATCTGGAGCGTGTGCAGCATGCCCATCCCTCCTTCCAACTGCAGGCTCCTGCTGTAGCAAGCAACAATATATAGGACTTGTGTGTTTCTCAGTGTGCTCCATCGGTGTGACAAAAGGCAGCAGCTCTTACTGGATGTTCCATAGTTAAGTTGTTTGTTCGCCGGAACGCCGACAATTAATAAGAAGGGAAAATCTAAAACAATAGCAATGCTGATACCCAGCGCCCATGTAAATGATAAGAGTAAGCATAAAGAAACGCCCGTTGCATAAAACATGTATATGGGGCACAGCCCGTCTCGTGGCTATGCCTCTGTGAAGACAGAAAAAAAAACCCTTTCGTTGCTTGCTTAGATGAAGAAATGCAGCTCTCGTTGGTCGATGGATGCTAAACTAATCATATACCAGCAACAAAATTTTCCTTAAAACAAAAGAAAAAAAAACGATGGCGGAGTCCCACAACTTGTACTACATATACAGTACTAGTGATTTGTACGTAGAATGGTAATAATGGGCACCATGTTAGGTTCTGTAAGAAAAAGCTGGATGGATCCTAGGAGAGCCATCGGATTCTACCTGTTTCCTCGTGCCCTAGCAGAATTCCTAGCTCTCTGATGAGGAATTATATATTTACACTCTTCACGTGTTGATGGCACCGGCCATGAACCGTTTGAATGTGAGCCAGTCAGTGATCATGGACGGCAGCTCGATCTCTCATGTGAGTCAGAGCATCCCGAGCTTGAAGATTTTATTTCTCACTTTTTTATGTACCTTTTTTTCAGTTTTCTTTTTTATACTAACAAGTGTAGAAGGCATACGTACGACGTAGATCATATTGAAGCTGGGCGCACATGGCCTCTCCATGTGACCTACACTACTTGATTATTATCGCTGTCTGTACGTCTTTCAGCTCATGCAATTTTCTACTGCTATAATTATTAGTCCCATGTATTATATGTGATCTTAATCCAATGTATGTACTGTAAAGGGGTTAATTAAGAAACTGAAAAAAAACAGGTTAGGAGAGGAAGAAGATGAGAAGGTTTCAGTACTAGCTAGTAGTGCTTATTAAATAGCAGTGAGCCATCAGATGCATGCATTGCAACTTATTGCAGTAGCTAGCTGATCCATCAAGTGAAGTATACTACGTACGTACGTGAATGAGCTAATAATAGCTAGCTAGCTGCTCCCTATGCTTATCATCATAGATATTTCAATGGTGATTCTTTATTTTTTTTTTAAAAAGGAAAAAGAAAAAGAAAAAGAAAACTGTGAGTTAATGATTTTCTTATTTGATCTAGCTAGGGAAGAATCTCCCAGTAAGTGGCTATGTGATATTCTAACTGAATGAGTTTATTAGCATTTTAGCGGATACAGCATGTATACAGGACAAGGGAATATACATATATATGACGCGATTCAAAATTCAAATTTGGAACAGGAACAAGCCAAAGGCAGGAGCGAAGAACCTCCACGTGCGCATGCCTGTATTTAATTTTGTGAGAGATGGAATCGAAATATAGCTAGGTGCGCGGCCGTTTGCCGGGCGATGCAGCAGAGCAGCTTGCATTATATTGGGCGGTCCTCTGCATCCTGCTCCTGCCTCCCAATGCAAACACCACGCATGCGACGCAACGCAAGAACAAGCACATGATGGACGCCAACGTAACTACTCTAGCTATTTTCCACTGCACGATCGATACTCTTGCCGAGGATTAAGCCAGCAGAATGCAAGTGGACGAATGCAAACCCTAATAAGAACCTGATGAAGAAAGAATGCAAGTGGAATTGAATGAATGTGCGTCGTCATCGAACAAGTAAGGACAATGTTGCTGGAGGCAGATGGATGGATATACAAGACCGACCGAAACTACTTGTTTGTTCCCTTCTTTATTTTGTTGTGTGCATGTTTCTTATTTCTTCTCCCGAACCCACCACTTCCAATATAGCTGTAAACTAGAATATATATATATATAATAGTATTTTAATATTCTTTTCTTATATCATCCTTGCGAAAAAGGGGTTAGGCTAATTTTTTCTTTACCGTTCCAATTTTATTGGATGTCTCCGAAGAGACATAAATGATATATCAGACACTGAAACGTCAAACAAAATGTAACCTTAACTATACAATTCAAATATCTAATTTTAACTCCATCTTATTAGAAAAATAAGTAGTGGAGTAATTCATTCATCAGAGATTGCTGAACCCACCACCAACCAAAACCAACCAAATCAGCATGTTTAGGAGCCCCATCTTCTGGTTATAAATGGGGGAGGACAGTTCACCCCCTCACTCCCTGACAGGTGGAGGTGGAGGTGGAGGTGGAGGTGAAGGTGAAGGTGGGAGCCAAGCCACCAGCCACCAGCTAGGTCTCGTCGTCTCATTCCCTTCTTCCCTTGCCATCCCCTTTGTTTCTTAAACCTTTCCCTTCTCTCGGACTCTCCCCTCCCTGGCGTGGCGGCGACGACTGGGCGAGCGGAGGCGCCATTAGTCCTGTCTCCGCCCAGCCCTTTACCGGCGACGAGCATCCTCCAGGTATGCCGCGCCTGCCCCTTCTCTTTCCTTCTGCTGTGCGAGACGGAGCGCCCCAAACCCTAACAATACTATTTGTATTCGGATCTGAATCCAGTTACAATATCTATTACCTGCTAACTTCGATTTCGTTTGTAAGAATTATCGGGTGTACACCCACCCATGTCCGCCATGCCTTGAAGCTAGGGGCATCTTTCCTTTTTATGCTGATGAGATGACGTTTGTTTGCAATAAAATAGGTGCAGAGATTGAAATATGGACAACCTGTGGCATCTTGGAGACGAGCTCCGTGGCCAGCCAAAGGTTGTGGAGGACCGCCAGTGGTCGCTCATGACCTCCAAGCTCGCTGAGATCACCAAGTCCAAGGGCGAGAGGATCAACGACCTCGACTATGCGCGCATCAACACCGTCCCTGAGGTCAAGCACTGGGATAAGATGCCCTACCACCACGATGAGCCCAGGATGGATCACATCAATCTTGGCCTCATGAACCTGGATCTGAAAATGAATGATCTCAAGATGAATGAGGCTGCCATGAAGAACTCTTTCCGCAACATGGGTTATAACATCAACCCAATGTACCCCAAAGGAAACAATGCCAATATTAATGCGTTCAAGATGAATGTTGGGGTCACCAAGTATTCCAACAGTCCTAGTAGTGTCAAAGAGGCCAATGGAAAAAACAATGGTGGCAACAACAACGGAAGCAACAGCAATGGGAACACCAACAGCAACTCTGCTGTTGACAAGCGCTTCAAGACGCTGCCAACGAGTGAGATGCTACCAAGGAATGAAGTCCTTGGTGGGTACATCTTTGTCTGCAACAACGATACCATGCAGGAAGATCTCAAGAGGCAGCTTTTTGGTATGTGCTACCACTTCTCCTCATAAATCATCTGATTTATTATTCTGAAAAAAATAACTTTTGATATCATCTTAAAAACTTATTTTGGTAACAGCATCTCAAGATCTTTTGCTCTTCTGCAGGGTTGCCAGCAAGATATCGGGATTCAGTCCGAGCGATTACTCCTGGGCTGCCTCTTTTCCTCTATAACTACACAACTCACCAGCTTCATGGGGTATTTGAGGTGCGTCATTATATCTGGTTTGCTGATGCCCATTGCTAGCTAATAAATGATGCATCTAACTGATGTTGGGCTGTCATGCAGTATTACTATTATAGATGGACTACTTTTAGTTTGCCTTCATCTTCTTCCTTTTCCTTGTGCCCTTGTATGCAATTTCTCCTAACTAAAGATTCGGTAATGTTTAAAAATAATCATTAAACTAGAAAACGTGGTCCTGGTTTTCCATAACCTACAGCATATGTGAGTATGTGACCAAGAGGTTCATTTTAGGTGGATGACTCCACATCCAGGAATTGCACTCTTTTAATGTGCAGCTAACTGTGCTTCGGTATACATCTAGCTCCATAGTCTTTGCTATTTACCATTTTACCCATTTCTGTTAGCTCACTGAATCATCATTTTAGTTGGTTTCAATAAATGAATGTCTACTTTGATTCCACACTGTTTTTAAGTTTAAATTCCATAGTATGCTTCAGTATAAATCTAGTGGCTAATTATATTTTGGTTTTAAATGAATTTGCTTAGGCTGCCAGTTTCGGTGGGTCAAATATTGATCCCACTGCATGGGAGGATAAGAAGTGTAAAGGTGAATCCAGATTCCCAGCACAGGTACTGACAATATTTGGCATATGTTTATTTCTCATTTCCTTCTCAGTTCATGATCTGACATCTTCATGATGTTAGGTGAGGATCCGCATTCGGAAGCTCTGCAAGCCGTTGGAAGAGGATTCTTTCAGGCCAGTTTTGCATCATTATGATGGCCCAAAGTTTCGCCTTGAGCTCTCCATCGCGGAGGTATATAGCTTATCCCAACTGCTCGGTGCACATGAATTATACAGTGAAGGCTCTCTTGGACAATGAGACTTTATCAGCAATTGTATTCATAGCGACTTTCTCAGCACTCTGCATTCATGCTGCTGTGATGGTTCCTGTTCATCTTCCTTTTACATGCTCGATTAAGTATTTAAGTTCATTTACACATGATTCATTTTGACAGAAATGAAACCAAGAAAGTTTTTTTTTTTCCGTTTATGTGTGTAAGTATGTGACAAAGGACAACTACTTTTTTAAACCATAGTCTCAAGTCCCATAGTTGAATTGCAGTGCTATGTGCTGGGATGCACATTACCCTGCACCAATTACAATATGTCCTTGTTTAAAAGCATATATTTTGTTTGATGTATCCTCTGCAGTTCCATGCAAATGTCATAGGCATTACTTGTCTGAGGTTGAACATGAACGGTGGACATCTGCTAGTCAGCCTTCAGACAAGCATGTTAATTACCTTCTGCTGGTCACATGATGACATTTCGTTATGCATGTTTTCTGTTACAATAAAGTTCTTAGAGCATAAGAAATGAGAAGTTTATTTTTCTCCTAAAAAGTGTGGTCATGTCAATCATTCCCATGAAATTTAATTTTGCAGACCTTGTCACTGCTAGACCTGTGCGAGAAGGAAGGCATCTGAGCTGTTGGTGTTGGGCAGGTGGTTGCTTTGAGCTTCAAGTAAATATTAATCATCCTTGTATGTTTTGTGGATGGTGGTTGGGCAATGTTGTTTGTTTTAAGCGCAAGCTGCTGCTGGTTTCATTTTCCCTACCTGGAAGGAAGGAATGAGAAGACCTGGTACTTGGAAGGCCCCTCAAAAAAGCAAGCTGTGAGGCTGTCTGTGTACTGTGTTGCGTCATCCTGAACCGAATCAATCTTGGGTTGGAGATGTGTATGTTTTGCTGTCTATGTGTCGTAGTAGAGTGAGTATACCTGGGCAGAATGGGACCCCAAAAGATGGGGGCCTGTACACTGTGTAATGGTTAAGATGCATGCATCATGGCGCCCCAAAGTAAGGGCCGATGATGTCGTCGTTCCAAGTGTGTATTTTGTGGTGTTGTACCTTGAACCTCTTTTGCATTTGTCCTAATGCTCCCTTTTGCACTGTCAGTGAGTGTTTGCTGCTTGTTCTTGTTATGCTGTGAATGTTTCATGGTTGATTCAGTTTGGCTAAGCAGGTTTTGGGTTGCAGGTGCACCAACCAAACTTGGTGTGTGAAACAAGAGCAACAGATAAGGTGGTTGATTACATCGGTTCAACTGCTCTCGGTCAGTGACAGGATAGGCAGGCAGTAGCAGCACCAGCACCAGCACCAGCTGTTTTGTTGGTGCACTGTCTCGAGGTGGTTTTCAGCTGGTGAGGTGCCTCCTGATTCCCGAGCTGAATGCTGCTCTCATCGGATGGTATAATGTCAGCACTCAAAAGCTCAGGACTATAATGTCAGCACTCAAAAGCTCAGGACTCCCAGTCGTAAGCCGTTGAACAATCGACGCTTCAGCTTTGACGACGACAAGAGATTGAATCGACTGCATCCGATCATCTCTCTGATTCCGAGAGCAGAATGAGTAAAAGCAGTCTTAACACGTTAAGGTAAAAGAAGCAGTCTGCTGCAGATACATACTTGCACTAGTCTTGTTCCATTCTCATCCCACTGGATAGAAATCGCCAATCTCCATTCCTTTGAGGTTTCAGTTTGATTCCAGCTCATTCTGAATGTGCAACAGCAGACTAGCAGCACATCCCTACTGCACCAGAGATGCACTGCCTGCCAACCAAAACAAGTGGGCTACCTACATGCTCATTTACTTTACTCATTGTTTTCCCAACCAAACCAAGAATATTACACCAACGGTATAACAAAATGTCTCCATGCCCAGCACAAGGCCATGGACATGATGGGTAGTAGCTTCTTGGCGGAGGACTTCTTCCCCAACTGCCCGCCAGGCACCAGCAGCGTCGTAGCACGAGATCTCAGCTGTTGTAGATCTTGTGAAAAGAGTCAAAACCAGCGCACGCAACGCAATCAGGGTAGCAGAGCGGAAATGCTGATTTGTTCAGGGTAGCAGAAAGAGAAAGGGGGGCACCTAAGAAGAACATAACCTGATTCAGACGCTGAGATTCCCAGGCAACTCAGCATTACAACGGTAAACGGCCCACCGAGCCAACACAGTCATCATTGGGTCACAAAAGGATTAAAGCAACTACAGAAAAAAGCCAAAGTTTGCTGTCGGCAACCAAACATCCGCGACACTTCCGGGCGACCAAGGGCCCTAAGCAGGGGCGGAGCCCTGTCCTCGTTCATATGCCTGCTCGTCACCCGGGCCGGCAGTGCTTTTGGTCTTGTAACGGTTTGCTGCACCACAAGTTTGCAAGTTACTCCCATCATCATCTTGATGCCTCCCGCCACTCTTTCTTGAAACTCCGAGCTGTAGAGACTAACCAATAGGACATAAAAGAGAAAGCATGCATTATGATTTCAACAGGGTATTTCATTCATCATCTTCTTGTCGAAACAGGTTCGTTTCTAGATGGCCCGACATACAGAGATTTGGTTGTGAACCTTCCTTTTTTAGCCCATTTCCACCCCACAGAATCATTCATATCTTCAAAAGAAAAGGAGTAAGCCAGATCCACCACTTCCATCCATTGGTCAAAAAAGGAATTGGGGTACCCATCTTCTGAAAGTCAGCTGACCATTCAGAGCTATAAAAGACTTAACTGTGATATCTTTACAGCACAGGATACAGACGGCATAGAGGTTGGTCTTTAACCCAGGTTTCCTTCCAGAAAAGAGTTGAACATCCAATTAAGTGACTTTCAGAACAATGGGTGGCTACTAGCTATCTATACGTGGTTGCATGGTGTACATACATACAGCAGCATCACCATTATTAATCTAGACAAAAAGTTAGGGACCGAAACTGCAACAGCACTCTGTTTGGTATTGGTACAGAACAAGAAGCCACCCTCAATGAACACATATTCGTTCGAGGCTCATCCGATTTCCAAATCTCACGATGGTGCCTGGAGCTCGATATTGTCAATCAACCTCACCTTCCCAAACCATGCTGCCACACAAATCACAGCAGGGCGATCGATCCTCTCAACTGGCGTCAGGCTTTCTTGCTCCACAATCTGCATTCACAACAGAGATTCCTTGCATGTTATCGGTTACTTGACCATGGGCCTAATCAACCAACCATTCAGTCTTTCCAGATACAAAGCATAAACCCCCCTCAAAAAATAAAGATACAAAGCATGAACACTTGAAGCTTTCAAAGGCTCTCGAGGACAAAACCAGAATAATTATACCACAAAACAATGACAACAACAACAACGACCATGATGGGATTGTAGATAACTCAACTGCAAGAGAGATAAAATGTCAAAGAACACAGATAGATTGAGCAGCCAAGGAAAGGCCAAGAACATTACCTCAACATAGTCAACCTGACCGCCAGCTTCTGTAAGTGTCTGCACTATTTGATCTTTTATTTGTTGGCCATGATTGTTTCCATTCAGCACAGAGGTTCTAGCATTCACCAGTGACCTACTAATGGATAATGCCTACATAGGAGATCATCACACTTGAAGGACATGTTTATTTTGAGAAAGGAACAAAAGGTATTTACAAAAAGTATATACAATGATCAACACTTGAAAATACGGTATCTTCTAGGAAACATGGAGCAGCCTGCCATGTAATAAATAAAATTGTTATGTCTCAACCTCTCACCTATTGAGTCATAATAACCACATAAATGTTATTGTGCAAACAAACTGATTACTGTTCAAATCAAAAGAGGAGAAGCATGGAAAACAGCGGCGGCGAGTAATTCCTGCTGCATGGCCGAAATTTTGATTCACAACTTTTCACCTAGAGCCAGTGAAGAAGAAAGTTGGTTTATTATGCACAAGGCTTGTCTGAAAAGTTGTAATGTGAGGCCCAACTAGATAAATCACTGAACAAACTGGACCACAGATCTGCTGAACAAACAGGCACAACCATAACAGGTTGATCCAGGAGGGAAAGGATACACTGGACAATCCTAATGCTAAAACACTGAAGGTAACATCTATGGTTGTCTGTACTTTGGCGATAGCAACCACAAACACACATGGTCAAAATAAAATCATTACAAAACCAAGCTAAAAGGTTTTAGAAAAAGACAAACCTTTTCCCTTTCCTCACACGAGAGGTGTACATTGCGGGAGCTCATGGCAAGACCATCAGCTTCTCGCACTATTTCTGAGCCAATAATCTCAATGGCGAAATCAAGATCACGAACCTGAAAACACAAAGTTTATCTCAGGAGCAGAAGCCAACTATAGCTGCTCTGAGCTAAACGGATAACACACATTATCTGGGGCTGCAACTGAAGAGAAGCATCAAAACAGAAATCAAATCAAATAAGTTTAACCACTGAAGCATTAATTCAGAATGGATTTTTGGATGGAGCAAAATGTAGTCTCTAAATAGTCATCATGTCCAAGGTTGTCAAGTTGGCGAATTGGGCAGCAAAGAGAAGCAAAAATTACTATTCTGATAGTAGTTACCATCATTCAGTGGCCAACTTGAACAAACCTGACAGATGCCAATTATAAACGAAACAATGTAGTATGTCAATGTCAAACAAGTTACCATCCGGCGGAGGACGAGACAGAGAAATAACCTGAAGAAGAAACCACTATTCTAAATACTTAACATGATTGGATGATTGGATCTGGATGGCCTACTCTTTTTGGAAACTAAAATAAACTGGATGGCCTATTTTGTTCTTAGTACTTCGCAAGACTATCTAGGAGTGGACAGTTGAACCTGACAGATGCCAATTAGAACAAAAACTGCATGCACGTGTGTCACAGTCAATCCAGTTACCATCCGGCAGATGACGCGCCACTGTTGATAATCCTTCTTCCCGAACACCGCGATGTCCGGCTCGACGATATTGAACAGCTTGGCGACCACGGTGGCCACGCCGCGAAAGAAGACGGGCCTGCTGCTCCCGCACAGCCCCTTCTCCAGCTGCTCCACGCGAATCCACGTCTCGTGCGCATGCCCACCGGCCTCCTCCAGGCAGGAGGCCGCGCCCCCGGATGCGCTGGCGGTCGGGCGGCCAGCGCTTCCGCGGACGTAGAGGTCCGGGGGGCAGAAAACTGCAGCAACGACGCCGGTGGCGACGAGCTTGCGAAGGTCCCCCGCGAAGTCGGAGGGGTAGGTGGCGAGGTCCTCGGTGGGGGCGAACTGGCTGGGGTTGACGTAGATGGATACGACGACGGCGACGGGGCCAGCGGCGGCCGCCCTCGCTGCGGAGACGAGCGAGAGGTGGCCGTCGTGGAGGAAGCCCATGGTGGGGACCAAAGCGACGGCCTTGCCCTCCGCGCGACGGCGGCGCGACCAAGCGCGCATCGCTGCCTTGTCACGGATCACCTCCGGCTCCTGCGCCGCCGCCGCCGCCATGGGAGCAAAATGGAATCGGACGGCAATGACTCAAGAGAAACAAGCGAAATTTGTAGACAAGAAATGGGAATGGGATGCGGCAGCAGATAAGGAAGAAAAACCTACTGAGGAAATGGAATCGAGACCGGCCACGGAGTGGGAGGGAAAAGAGAGAAGGATTTTTCTTTCTTTCTGTTACAGCAATTCAAAAACAAAGCAGCCAGGGTAGACTCTTTCTGGACATGATAACGACGTCTGGATATAGTAGTCGAAGCCGCCGTCGATCGTTGGATTCGATGCTCCTAAAATTGCTGCTACCACATTCCTGAAGTGGTTCCTCTGCATCCACTAAATCAAGGGCAGCCAGCTATGATCCCTTCGTCAGACAAAAGTACCAATAAACTTTTTTTTTTCTTTTTAGGTCAAGGATCTCTTTTCACTATGTAGATGCAGGATTACAATAATTTTTCAAGCTATCTCAAGAGAAAGCAGGTGCTAACATGCCACTCTGCTGTCTACTCAGAAGATGCTCGCTTAGCACATTGGTGTGCAACATTATCAATTGAAGAACTGAATTTCCTGCAGATCTCCTTGTGATATCAAAGTAATTTCCACCAGGTTCTTACACGTACCCACAATGAGTTGACATCCGGTTTCAACAACTAATGCAGACCATGGGTTACACCACACCACTATCATGATGTGGTCTCTATGCCTAGTAAATAGTTGGATCGGACTGGAGAGCATGTACCCAGAATCCCGTGCATGGTGAACCCTTCATCTGAGGAATAACTGTGTCATTCAGCATTTCATATATTTCAGCACATTGTGGATGCTCTTGATCCCTAGAGTAGAACACATGATTCCTCATGCTCACCTCAATCTGACTAAAACCAGGCGCCTTCTTCGTCTTACTGCCCCTCATGATCTTCCACACATTTGCTGTTTCATGCCGCATTCCATGTGACGCAAATACATTCGCCAGAAGTGTGTAGTGTCCTGAATCAGGGGTTTCAAATTTGACAAGATCCTCACCCACTTCTCTTGCTACCTCTACCTCGTTATGCATCATACAGGCCCCTAGCAGCGTCCCAAGAATGGCTTCATCATGCATGCCCTGCTGGATACTGTCCACAAGTTCCTTGGCCTCCCTCACATACCCTGCTCGCCCTAGAAGGTCCACAAGGCAAGTATAGTGCTCAATGGTCGGTTCTAATCCGTAGACATGGTAGATTGATTTGAACATCTTGCGACCTTTCTCGACCAATCCGGCATGGCTACAAGCTGACAGAATGGCTGTAAAGGTAGTTGAAGTGGGCTTATACCCATGCCTCAACATCTGAGCAAAGCCCTGTAAGGCTTGGTAGCCACAGCCATGGTTCGCAAAAGCTTGCATCATCGACGCCCATGTTATGGTGTCCTTCACTTCCAATCTCTTGAAAGCAAGCGAAGCAGAAAGCAAATCTCCACTTCTCGAGTACATTGTGAGCAAAGCATTTCCTAAGTCGATTTTTGACAGGAGTCCAAGTGTGACAACCAAACCATGGATCTGCTTAACTTCCATTGTGCTCTCAGAAATAACTAGGATACTAATTAATGTACTGATATCAGGAGATACCTCTGAGCGGCGCATAAGAAGAAATACATTTACAGCTTCATCCTTATGCTCGTTCTTGGAATATGCCTCAATGACGGTATTCCAGGTTACCAGGTCTTTTGCAGGCATCGAATTGAATAGTCTCCGAGCTTCATTCAGCTGGCCATTGTTGGCATAAGCGGTGATCATCGCATTCCATGCTGCAGTATCCTTTGCTGGCATCCTATCAAAGAACTCTCTTGCTCTGCAAAGAAAACCATTCTTCGCCAAGCCAGTGACCATTGTAGTCCAAGAAACCACATTCCTGTGTGGCATCCTCTCAAATAATTGAACTGCTTCATCCACTTTTCCAGCAGTGAGAAAACCAGAAATCATGGCATTCCAAGAATATGAGTTCCTCTTGGGCATCCTATCAAACAGTTCCCACGCCTCCTGAATCTGAGCACTGTCAGCGTAGGCCTTAACCATGACTGTCCAAGCGACCACATTCCTCTCAGGCATTCGATCAAACACGTCCCTGGCTTCCCTGAGCATCCCATTGCTCGCGTACCCCTGCAGCATCGCCGTCCACGTGACGACATTCCGATCAGGCATCGCTTCAAACAACTGGCGCGCCTCTCCAAGACGGCCAGCCCGGCAGTAGCCAGAGAGCATGCAAGTCCAGGAGACGACGCTCTTGACCGGCATTCCGTCGAACAGCTCGCGCGCGCGGTCGACACGGCCAGCCTTGACGTTGCCGTCGAGCATGATGGTATCGAGATAGAGGCCCCGAGCAGGCGCGGGCGCCGCACGGAAGAGCGCCTCTGCGCGCGGCAGGTCGCGGTGGTGGAGGTGGAGGGCGACCTTGGCGGCGTAGGAGACGGCATCCCGGTTGGGCGTTTCTTCCAAGACGGTTCTATGGAGGCGGAGGAGGGCGAGTGGGTGGTCGCTGCTAGAACGGATGTCTCTTAGAGGCGGACGTGATTGGGCGAAGGAGCTGCGGTGGCGCACAGGAGAGCATTGGGAGAGGAGAGGAAGGACGAGGCGGCGCCGGCAGCGGCAGCTGCGAAGCATTCCTGAGCAGCTTCAGTTGAGGCGGCCGGCGATGGATCGCGAATAATTAAACTCATTGGTCCAAATTACAAGTCATTCTAATAATTTTGAAGAGTCAAATTTTTTTAAATTTAATCAAATTTATACAATAAAATAATAACATTAATGATACTAATTAAATATTATTAGAATCTTTGTTAGTTATATTTTCGTATTATACCTATTTGTTGTCATAAATATTTGTGTTTCTCTCTATGATTTTGATCGAACTTTGAGATGGTTTGATTCTCCAAAATTTTTGAAATGACTTATAATTTGAAAAGGAGGGAGTAATTTGGGTTTCGGGTGGCTTTTGAACCATCCGATCCGATCATCACTAGGCGGCCCAGATAGGGATTAAAGTTGGGTGCAGCCGGCGACATGATGCCCCGAAAGATCACCGGCACGAAGTATGGATGCTTCGCTCTTCTATTACCTGGCTCAGCTCCGACTTCTTCGACGGTTGAACCCTACCAAATACTTAAGAAGTGGAGCAGCTCTATACCATAGCATATGAAAAGATGAAAGAACGACTTTGACTATGGGGAGGAGGATTTGGTAAAGCCACAAAACCTAGCTCCACTTGCTCCAGCTTCTCCACCCTTTTTGCAGAGAGCCGGAGCCCTTCCAAACAGGCAGTGTGGGAGAATTTAATTTCCTATACAAATTGAATCCTAGAGTGGATGATGAAATGAAAATCTCTTCCTTATTCAACCTTAATCACGCAAGCTAAATCTGGCATGCATGGCATGGATAATCTCAGTACATACATACATACACTGACGACCGAGCTATGTATATATATAATAATAAAGAAAAGAAGGGACTTGTTTGGGCCGAGAAAGCAAAGCAAAGCAGGGTGCAGCAGAGCAAATTAAGGAAGGAGGGCATGAAGCAAGCAAGCAGCGTCTATACGAAGGCGTGCTTCTCGAGCAGCTTGAGGACGTCCTCCTGGTTGTTGAGCCTGGCGACGTCGATGGGCGTCTTCCCGTCCAGGTTCTGCAGCGTCCTGCGATGATGCAAACACACCACATGGCATTCAGGTCCATCTAGAGCAGCAACGAGGATCTATCATCGGCTGGAGATGCATGCTCATGAGCTCTTACACGCCGGCGCCGTTCTCGACCAGCAGCGCCACGCATTCCTTGCGCCCGTAGCCGGCCGCGTAGTGCAGCGCCGTGTTCTTGTTCTTGTCCACGGCGTCCACCGCCGCGCCGGCCTCCAGGAGCACCTGCGCGCACTTGACCTCGCCGTATCCGCACGCGAAGTGCAGGCCTCGCCGCCCTTCCGAGTCCTCCTCGTCCTTGTCCACTCCCTCCTCCAGCGCCTTCTTCAGGCCCTGCACACATGTTCATTGTTCAGCAATGTGCAATGATCCTTCATCCACGAGCCCGCTGCAGACAACAAGGCGGACCTCCACGTCGCCGACGCTGGCGGTGTGGTGGATGACGGACTCCTCCTCCTCCTCCTCGTACTCGCCATCGCCTTCCTCGCCGGCGGCCTCTTCCTCCTCCGCGCCGGCGGCAGCCTCGCTCGACGGGCCGACGCCCATGGCCCGCCCGAACTTGTGCAGAGCCTCGGGGTCGTTCCAGTACTTCATCATGGCGGCGGGGCCGCCGGCCTCGATCTCGTCGAGGATGGGCTTGAGCGTGGGGTCGTCCTTCATGCGCGCGATGCGGGCCTCGAGCTGCTCCTTGTGCGCGGGGTTGGTGAGGCCGCCCAGCATGGTGGCCATGGCGGGGTCCTGCATCAGCGCGCTGCCCAGCCGCTCCGCCATGGCCACGAACTGCGGGTTCTGCATCAGCTGCTGCATCGTCGCCACGTACTTGTGCGGGTCCAGCGCCGCCGGCGCCTCGGGCGCCGGCGCCTGCCGCGGCGACACCACCGTCATCTTCTGCAGCTGCTCCGCCATCTCCGTGAAGGCCGGGTCCTTGGCGATCTGCTCCGCCATCTCCTTGATGCTGGGGTCCTGCATGCATGCTCCATCGATTCGACTTATTTCCAAATAAAGTGAAAACAAATCGTGTTTATTTGTCAAAATCAAACCAAACTCGTGCTTTTTCACGCAAGGGATGAATATATCCAAGACTAAAAACGGCATGGCCTTTTTCGCATGTACTACTACAGTACTACTGCCGACAAACCCCGGCCCGGCACTTTCTGTTATGACAAGGTCGATGAAGCTCAGCCTCAGCTCAGCTGAGTCTATGTATGAATGCACCGGATGAGCAGCTAAAGGAAGATGCATGGTGTAGGCAGAAGATGGCTCAGCAGCGTACATTGAGCAGGTTCATCATGGTGGAGAAGTCGAAGGGGTTGGCCGGCGCCGATGGCCCAGCCCTGCGCGCCGCCCCTGCTGCCGGTTGAGGCCGTGGCTGCTGCTCCGCCTCCTCTGTCTTGGCAGGAGCAGTCTTCTCCTCTGCACAAACAACACTAACAGCTCCTGGTTGGTTGGATAGATATTCTTTGCAGTAAATTAATAGAAAAACGACGAGACGAAAGCCCTGACCTTGAGCAGCCATGTCGATCGACGGGGAAGAGGAAGGAGGCGCTGGCGCTGCTGTTGACGATGAAGCAGCCGAGGAGGACGATAAGGTGCGGCAGCTGTGGAGAGGAAGGCACCAACACCCACCAGGCGTGTGTCCACGGGGTGCTTTGGTTTTTATACATCAAGCGCACGAGTGACTGCGGTTTGGACACATGGATGGATGGAGAATTGGAGATGGAGCAAGTAGCACTGTAGCAGTAGCATCTCCATTTTGCTTTCGATTTTCTCTAGTAGAATAATGCAAAGTCGTGCACTGTGTATTAGGGAAAAAGTAAATGATTTTTTTTCTGACTGAGGTGCCAATCAAAAGGTAGTTAATTCGAAAATTCAGAAGCTTCTAGGAATTTTCCTACCGTGTGAGGTGGGTCAGTACATCGGTGTGGGCCTAGGAGAATTGAGGTGCCAAGCTTCTTGCATGGCATGTGTAGTCCAGGACAGGGATTGGGATAGCAAATATGTGGATGGAGTTGCTTCACCTGGAAACGCCCCTTCCATTGCGACAAAAATCCTCCATGATGTTTGTTGTACTTCTGCCACTAATATTTGCCACCTCTCATCATTATTGGACAGTAAATACTCATCCTAATTCTACCACTCATAATGTTGTGTTTTTCACTCAACTATGCTTTCTTTTCCCTTTTATACACAACGTATTATTAGGTTACAAATTCCCTTCATAAGGACATTTAAATTTGGAATTATTCCCACTTCTCTCTATATGTTCATAGAATTATCGCGGCAAGATATAGGTGATGCCAAATTCAGGGGAAAGAAAAAAAAAACATAGCATGGTATGGTCCAAACATGAAGGAACCCGTCATAAAAAGAACGGGGGTAGAAGGTCAGGTGCCACAATAGAATACAGAATCTAGCCGGAGGCACCTTCGTATACATTAGTATTTTCTTCCTTTCGCTCGACACTTTAGCCTCCAGTAAACCACCCAACAAGGGCAAAACCGCAAAACCACTGCAAAAATGGAGCCACAGATGAGAGCAAAACATGTAGCTGAATGTCTTCAGATGCATGCCACTCTGGCAGTGTGGCACATTGGAGAACACAACAGCCTAGCAATCCCTGTCTCGGCAGCTCAGAAGGCGGAAATGTTTCAACCAGCAGGATCAAAACTTCCAAACTGTGGGTCTCTTCCTCAGCTGCATCGGTCTGCCAAAACTGAAACCCAACGGGCTAGCAGGGCCAGCGAAACTAGCTCGAATTGCACCTAGCACTGAAAATCCATGATGTTGTACCTCAATTCTTCAACTGATCCTCTACTTCTCTTTAACCAAGATCAGTACAAATCCTTGGGGGAAAAAACTTCCCATGCCTTTCTGGAACATTACTATGTCACAACAAAAGCCATTTTTGAGCAGCAAAATCAGAATAAAATGTGATGGCACTTCATGAATATTTGTGAATTCCAACATTAAGGTCTGATGATATGGAGGTTAGATATGGCAATGTTTGGTGCCAAACAGCCTTGAACACTCGCTTCTGGTGCGCCTGAACAGATTGGCAAGGGTTCTGGCCATGATACCTGATGTCGAAGATGTGGATCACAGGGTCTGCAGAGCCAGATGACAAATACCAGCCATCGGGAGACCATGACTGGTTAATTAGAGCTGACTGAGACTCGCTGCTCTCTTGCTTCCAACCAAATGCATGAATCTCAGTCTGCCTAAGCCTGATGTCAAACAAGCGGAGCTGCCTGCCTGGCACCCTGTCAGCAAGAGAAAACATACAGCTTGTTTTAAGCATGCACCCCCATACATTAAAAGAGAACAACTGACAGACAGTGCACTTAGAACTATGCGTCTCAACTAATGAATGGATTTTCTTCAGCTAGAAATTCAACAGTACATTGACCTTATAATGAAAGAATAGGATGAGATGAGTAAAAGGTTAAAGATTACATCTTTGAAATGAATATATTAATCTAGAAACAGCATTCTTGAATTTAACTTACCCTGTCTGTACCATGTATAAGTTGAAATCGCATGGATTTGCTAATACGCTCATGCACTTGCTATCAATTAGGTTCTTGAACTCTGTCCTTCCAACAGAGAGATCAAATCCTATTATCCTCTTGTCACAGCCAACTGATAATATTGTTTTTTTCTGTTGCAGTCCAGCAACTCCCATGACAGCAGAAGAATGTAAATCCTTGTGCACTCTCTTGGGTTTCCATGAATCATCTTTGTCTTCCCAAAGTATAACAGCATGGTCACTTCCCGCAGTTACAAAGCATGCATCAGACCAGGGCATGAAAGTTATGTTGTTTATGATTCCCTTTGTGTGAGGTTTCTCTGGTAGGAAAGTAACTTTCCTCTGTTTCAGTTCAGGGGTCAAACAGTTGAACATCCTTTAGTAATTTTTCAAGTAGACCATCAGTTACTCACAAAAATAAGGCATATAGAAGTATAACCTAGGGACAGCGGAACCGATTCTTTAAAGGTTATATCATGTAATAACAAATCACACTAAGGCATTGATGCCTACACAGGGAAATGGGACAATAGCATGAAGATGTCACTGATGAAAGCATTTTCAGGTAGTCATGTAAGAACTACAAATCAGTTACTTAAAGGCACACCACATCAACAGCCTATAATTATTCCCATCACACATGATAGAACAAATTCAATCTCTTAACTACAATTTGCCGGGATTAAATAAATGCATGAACAGAAATGACAAAAACAACCACCTCTAATTCCTCCCTCTAATAATATTGTTAAAAAACTAATTATTTGAAATCAGATATGCAGAGTTTGATAATTTAGTTTCATTACAACAACTGCTCACTGAATCAAGAAAGCTGTGTAGCAAGATGTAAGGGAATGCACTAGTTTTAACAGTCCTTACTTGTCCTGATATAAGGTTTGCCATTGAAACCTGAGAATCGCCATTATCAGCAGTGTATACAGCAAATATTTTGTCACCATCTGGATGCCAAGCTATATCTTCAGGCCATCTATGCTTTGGGGAAAAGCAATCTGTTTTACCACGAAATGAAACAGAAGGTCTGCAAGTACAATAATGTGAAATTGTCAAATGGTGCTAAAATTGAATAGATACCCACCCAACAAAAGTTACCTTTTCAATAAAGAAAATAGGCTTTGCACCAGTGTGGTCCCTCAACCATACAAGATAAAGTGTACAATGTACTCAAACAATAAGTTACCTGTACTATAAATTTAGCATTGACATGCTACATCACAAACGATGGTACTGTGGCATTTTTCCTTCAGAAAGTACTGGTATGGAACTTGGATATACCACATACATAAATAAAAATTCATAAACTTCTAGCAGGTTGTACCTATACTCAAATTTTATCCATTTCCAAAATCATCTTTCCATGTAACTTACATATTCTGAACCCACATTGGGTTGAATTCCACTGGGACATGGCTAGGTGGAGTAGGTTGCTAGGGATGAGATGCATATAGATGGGCAACTAGACTGATGGTTCTTGCCTGCCTCACAAGAACATGGCTCCTTTAAATAGCCATGCAACTGGATGTGCCCAATGCAAATCACTAAGAAACCAACTAACGTAGCAGATAAGTCACGCTATTGCTGCCCTGCTTGGATGGGGAAGCCATGCTGCTTGGCTGACATGTTCAGCCAAGCCCATCCCATGACAATTAAAATACTTTACGAGATTCAAAAGGCTAAGATCATTTCATGTTAAAATGGTATATTAGCCGCCACGCCCATACCAAGTTCACTTTAATTAGAACAAAATGCTAAAAATTTGCTAACACATGTTGAAGGAGAGTTGTTGGATGTTTGACCATAGTGGTGTTCCCCCTGGCACAAGGTAACGTGTTGAAACATCCTTTTTGGCCACTAATTGTGTTGAACTTTCAGTTTTGTCCCACAGCAGTACAACATTTTGGTTATCTGAAACTGGGTTGCTGAGTTTAATATCTAACTGTTGAGGAGATGCAAGCGAGACAGAGACAAATAATACCAGGGAGCAAATTAAATTGCCTTCTGTGCTAATGAATGTAGCAAGGTAGAATGGTAGGCTAATGTGGGTACTTACTAAGAGTCTGTTTGGTTCATGGGACTTTTGTATAAGTCCCTGGGACTTTAGGGGCTAAAGAATCAAACAGGAGGGACTTTTTGGGGCTAAAATGCTGTTTGGGGCTAAAGAATGAGAAGTTCCTCTTGAGGAGCTTTTTGGGACTAAAAGCTTACATGAGGCCAACTATTCCACCCCTACCCCCGGTCCCCACCTCTTGGATGCATGCAGATTAGGGGTAATATGGTACTTTGTGCACTCATTTAATGACTTTTAGTCCCTAGAACCAAACAAGTAGAGACTAAAGATTTTAGTTCATGGACTAAAATTAGTCTAGGGACTTTTGGCAACCAAACACCACCTAAGTCTTAACTGTTAAAATCCACACTTGAGCTTCATAAATGCAATAACTGTTAAAATCCACACTTGAGCTTCATAAATGTAATATTTAAATCCAAGTAGTTAATATCATGGTTCAGCTAGGCGCTAGTCGGATTCTAGGCGGTGACCCACTGCCTAGCGCCTAGGCGGGATTAATCGCGCCTAGGCGGTCCTAGGCGTTTTTCTAGGCGATGAATAATACATGCATAAATAGTTAAAAAAAGAAAAAAAAAGAGATGAGTGGTCTAAAAATAGGGATAAAGAGGAGAAGGCCCATTAACGGCCCAACTCTCCACGTACAGAGCTCTCCTGCATCCCTCTCTCAGCCACATCTCCACATGTGCCAACAGCCGTGCCTCTCCCGCATGTCTCTCTCATCCCGTCATCCGCACAGCGCCCGCCGCCACCAGTTCCTCTCCCTCCCCCGCATCTCTCTCTCACAGATCTCTCTCCCTCCCCTGCATGTCTCTCTCTCTGGCAGATCTCTCTCCCTCCCCCACATCTCTCGCGCAAATCTCTCCACCGACGGCCTCCTCGCTGCCGCCTCCACCACAGACGACCTCCTCCAAGCCTCGCATGCCACCTCCACCGCCCAGATGCCCGCCTACCCCCCTAGGCGAGGCGATGGGCTTCGACTAGCGCGTAATCGCGTGTAATCGCCGCCTAATCGGCGCCTAGCCGAACCATGGTTAATATAAAACCTCGTGTATGCCTTTATTATCTACTTAGTGTCAATATGAACATTTTGGGAGTGGGACTTCAAGAAAAAAAGCATTGTCCAAGACTATTGTTGGCACAAATCTTCAAAACTAATGCAAAACCCTCACATTTCCTGCTGAGATCCCAAGTCTCCAAGTGGGCCCTCTTGGCCACCCACGACCTTGGCCCAAGCACTGCTGAGTCAGTCATTAAGACAAATATAAAGTATGACTTTCAGTTTTCGCAAAGCCATAAGTTTGTTTCATCAAGTAATCATAACCACCTATGCTGAGCTCATTGAAAGTATCATGAGGCACACACTTTACCTAGTTCATATTTCACAACTTTACAAAAACTAGTTGCATATCGCTGAAATATGTTTGAAAGCTAAGTTAAAAAAAATGTTAGCAGGAATGAAAAAGAAAACGGCATGTTGAAAATTCAGAGTAACGTGATGCCTACCCTCTTGGCTCCACCTGCCACAAAGTAACCAATCCATCCAACGCGCTGCATCACAAGAAAGTGTAAGATTAATGTTGTCGAAAGTTGATCAAACTTCTCATATCATTGGAAATTCAAATAAAATATTTCATGAAACTAAGCATATCTTGGAACAGGGGTTGAGAGCTTAGTGCGTCCTCCCAGTTTACAATGATCTCAATGATGCGAAAGCTGAACACTAATAGTACGTTTTAGTGCTTCTCAGTGCATGTGTAATTATTCATCATTCTCGAACTATAACCTACACCAAAATCGCCACAAATTTTCAATAAAATGAACAAATATTTGATAAACTAGCTGGACATATTTCTACAGCTGGTGAATCTATAGCACATGTTTACTAGTATTGATTATCCTGTGAGCCGTACCTGGTTACAACAAGCTGATCATTAGAAGGGCATAGCTCAAGACACCTAAGCTTACTCTTGTGTTGGCTGGAGACCAAAGTGCCACCTTGAAATTTGAGCGCCGTTGCAGACGATTTCTTGACACTCGGAATCAAGTTCTGATGCTCCTTCTCTTCTGAATACCAGATAAGCACAGCAGCACGTCAAACATCAACAACGATCAAACCTCGGGTAGACTACTCCCAAAGAGGAAAATCTGTAGAACGTACGAATCTTTCTCTTGGGCTTCTTGTCCTCTTTCCTTGACCGCTCCGGCGGCGGCACCGGCGATGAAGAGGATGACGAGGCCGTGGCCTTCTTCAATCCAAGCATGGGCTCTGGGCGCGATGCCGGTCGGTTGTTAGCCCCGGGGATGACAAGCTGTGGCCTTCCCGCTGGCTGCGGCGTGGGCGCGGGCGCCTTCTTTTCTGGCGGCGGCGAGGGCTTGGGGTCACTCTGGATTGGCTGCGGCGGTGGCTTGGGTTCCCTCTGGCTCGGCGGCGGCGGCGGCGGCTTGCGATCTTTGTACCGGGCGAGCCGCGCCTGCGCCTCGGCCAGCTTCATCTCCGCGGAGTCCAGCTGCGGCGGCGGCCACGACCAAGATCACAACTATCAATCATCAGCATCATCGCAAAAGGGGGGAGAAGGGGAGGAAGCGGGCGCGGGCGCGCGTACCAGGGACTGGTAGTGGAGCAGCTTGAGCTTGCAGCGCTCGACGTCGCGCTCGCGGTGCGCGACGAGGGCGACGACCGCCTCCTCCGCCATGGCGTCCTCGTCCTCGTCGTCCGGCGGCGCCCCGCTCGCGGCGGCGTGGGGTACGGGCGCGGTGCCATTGGCGGAGGGGCGGGGGCAGTAGGCTGAGTCGTGGTCGTCGTTCTCGAGCTTGGGCCTCTTGAGCGCCGGCGGGTCGCCCATGGCGGCGGACGGCACGAGGCGGTGGGGGTGGGGGGCAGGGGGGGAGCCGCGAGGCAATCCGCGACCGCGCGTGGGCGTGGCCTTCCTCTGCCTGTGTCTCTGTCGGTCTCGTCTCGTCTCGCCCGCGGACCCGCCTGTATTTGCGAGCGTGCGCCGCGCCGCGCCGCGCCGCGCAGGCACACACCCACATGTTCATTTTCCGGCACGAGCACGCCAAGCAGCAGCGGCAACGTCTCGTGCGGCTGCATCTGGCAACAATGGTCGCCTTCTTTCTAGAGTAGTAGATCCGTGGCGCCATTAGGGCCATCCTGCCATTTGCACATCATACTTGTTTACGTTCCCAGGGTTGTGTGATCGTGTACATTCATTCATTCATTCATTGTGGTAAATACTGTAATAAACAGTACACATTCACAGTTGCATAATCCGTACCAGATGTATATAACTGAAAATATTTGCAAGCTTTGTGTTCCAAATTGATATGCAAAAATTGGGTAGGGATAAACAGTACACACGCTTAATGCACCGAGATTGATAAACAGTACACACGCTTAATGCGCCGAGATTACAACAGCTCGCGTGCCTAGCAACTTGATTATGCCTCTCCATATTTACAGTGCAGCACGGATAATACATACACCATCAAGGTAGAGATGACTCGGCAAGGCTTAATCTGATACACTGGCGACAAGCCAAGCGCAACATGGAGGAATGCTACGGCGCCTCGTCTTCGTGGTACAGATACAGGCCGAAACCAAACCTTGCGCAGGCCTTGCAGAACGCGGCTTCCTCTGCGGCGGCCACGGGATCATCAAACCGTGCATCACTCAGCGATGCTGTTCCAGCAGCCTCCCTATGAACCTGCATCAGTGTAGACAGTTCAGAGAAGGCCATCAAACAACTAATGTTGTTTTAGCGTGCCAGTGATTAGTTGGTTCTATTTCACGCCTGCACAACAAATGCAATGTCTCCTTCACAGCCCAGGTTGCTTTGGTAACTGAAGTTTATACTGCACACGGCAGTTTCCAACATTAGAGGCTGAGCATCCCCTGGTGTACCATAGGCTGCAAGAAAGGTTATGCTCCAGGGATTTTACATCTCAACCATAGAACCTTAAGCCTTCTGCTGATACACCATATACTAGTACGCTGGTAACCATAAGCGGCCTAACTGAACAAACCAAAAGTTCCTAAAGCCAATTAAGGGCTCTTCACTTGATAGTGTGACTTAACATGTATATGTATTGTATTCTGACTCAATTTGCTGTGTTGCTGTGCAATTATCTTTATAAGGAAACAGTCAGTAGTAGAATCCTAAGATATGGTTGGTTGGTTCTTACTAATGCCCCAAAACAACAGAGCAATGGTTAAACTACACCTTGGGTGGCTAAAACTGACGAAGCCTGAACAACCTGAGATTAAACTCGTGAACTAACTGAATACTGCACGAGTGGCTAAAGTAGTTGATAAAAGCACCAAAGAGCTGTCACAAATGAGATAATAGTGAGGTACCTCTCCATCTGTTCCTCGTACGGTCACACGGTATACCACAGTCACCTTTCCCTTGTCAGTGTAGATAACATCACGGACCTCACCACACCAACCTGAACACAGAGACCGAGAGTAAACCAAGTTAAATTTGAAAGGGGAAACAGTTGGTACATGAAGACAACCAGTACATTTCAAGTCAAGAGCTGAGACACACGATCGATAGAGCAAGGAGCTGGCACAATTGTACAGGATAATCAATCGCAAATGCTGAAAATTCATATGAGGAAAATTGGATTGTTGCTGGCACCCGAAATTCTCCATATGCATTCATGTATACTACTACTAGGTTATCCACCATTCATGCTGTATTACAACTATCCAAGCTGAATGAAAGCAAAACAGTGTGCTGTGTATGCAGCACATTTGGATGGGGATGCAGAATTAAGAAATGGTGATGCCTCGGTTGTTAACAAGATCACATAGTCAGTGAGCATTAGTAGCATGGCTTACGATTGTAGCCTCACCTGGAGCATAAAAGCTGAGCATCCTGTTGGCATGGTACCTGTAAGCAAACAATTGTCAACAATCAGGACGCCGACAAGCTTCGTCTCAAGGGTTTGACAGATCATCGTTCTGAAAATGAGATGATCCGATCCGAGCATCATGCGCTTTTAGATCCGCCTGAATTCTGGTGATGGCTTAGTAGTTCGATTAACTGCCTACGCTGAGATCTGCAACGCTCTAGCTCCGAAACGGATCCCGAGCGAGAAGCCTGCAGCAGGCAGCAGAAGACGAGCTAACGGAGGTAGTTGGCGTACCAGGGGATGACGGGATCGGAGGCGGAGGCGCGTCGGGAAGGGGGTCGCACGATGGTGTCCGGGACTCGCTTGTTGAGGTCGCGGAGGATCTCGACGAGCGGGCGCGTGATCCCGGACGGGGCGGCGTCGAGCGGCACGACGTAGTTGGTGGTGGACGCCACCGCGCCCGGCGTCTTCCGCTCGGGCGCCGCGGCTGTGACGACGGCCACGCGGGTGGGGCGGCTGGAGGCGCGGGGGAAGGCGGCGGAGACCCGAAGCGGCGGGGCGAGCGGGCGCGCGAGGAAGGTGGACTCCATGGGTTGGCTGCTGCGGCGGTGTTGGGGCGCTCAGGTCAAGTTTTGCTCACCCCGCCCGGAGTCGACGGGGTTGGTGCAGGCAGACTGGCAGAGGGAGGGGGAGGCAGGTGACGTGTCACCCTTCTCTTCTCCCTTGGCTGATCCGAACCGTTCAAAGCTCATCCAACGCTGGCAAGCCTGTTGAGTAAACTCTGTTGCACTTGGATTCGGATTTCATCCAATCACAAATCAAGCCCACGAGATTTGTTTATAGATTGTTACTGCATGTATACTGAAATTAGAGGTTATCTTTGACTGAAATCAAACAACCATACAAATGCATGCATACTGATAAGCCTAGCGTCCAAACTTTCTGGCAATGTCAACAAGCCTGCTATAAAATGGTTCATATTAGAACAAAACTAGAGCATTCAAACAGAAACTTCTCCATCTCCATCTGCGCAAAACACAAACATCAAAGTTTAAACACAGTGGACAAACCTGATTGCAAAACTAGTTGCCTTGTCAATTCACACTGGTTGAATAAATAAGTGCAGGAAAGTGACCAATTGCAACAACCGCTTTAACATCCATACATCATAATGCATCCAGGAAAACAACCATTGGAGCAAAGTTAAAATGGGAAGGAAAAAAAACTGACATTCAAGCCATAACTCTCAAAGGGCACGAGGGTTACAAAAATATTATAAAATATGAAGGCTTAAAATAAATATAGTTAAACAAACCACATTTTGTTTCAGTATTACGCATAATAAATAATAAGTTAAAAACAAAGGCACTCAATCATTCAGGAAAAGAAAAACATGCCATGAAACATGTCTTGAGATGCAGCAAACTGAGACCATATTTCATTTTCTCTAGGACCAGGGTGTCAATCCCTAGCAAAGCAAACTTGTCGAAATAATCGAAGTTTGAGTAGTACTTAGATAATTTCTTGCCTCATATCACATTTTCCCTGCTGCATTAAGCTAAACAGAACACAAAAACTAAAGATGTGTCCGGTTTACAGTTTCATTGACATTCCAGAACTTATTCATAGCATGTTCCCATGGAAAAAGGTGCTTCACAAGATTTTAAACACTACTTAAACAGTACAATTTGAGGTACCTAGTCTAACCCCAGTTGAATTAACAAAAATGCTAGAACCTGTAACTATGCCAACATTTATATTGAATAAATGATAAGAAATAAACCAAACAACTAGAATAAACCACTTGTGATGTATTTATATCAAGCCAAGCAAAAATGATCATTTTTTATACTCAAACTGATCATCACAAGGAAACAAGAAAAGGATGTTGCTCAATTTAAACCCAAGCCAAATTAAACCTATCTACGACAAACAACCAAAACTGGGTGGGTCACTTCGCTAGGGAAATAGCAAAATAGGTCAAGCTCATGTTTAACCAACATTAACCTTCTTACACTCATACTAGGTTCTGTGACAGAATTGGCCTCTTGTAGCACATATGACCCATCCTTAGGAAGACTTTCTAGGTTCAGGAGCACATACTAGGATCGGGAGGCTATCAGGAAGACTTTCTACATGTCTATAACATGATGGTTAGTCCGCATATAATTTGGACGGCTGAAACTATTTGACCTGGTGATTTCAGGATGGCGTATGTGCCCCTGATGGTGGTTCTATCTGGTACAATGTGAATTAGGTAACGCACATTACAAGCAGCTCAACCATACGGGAAGTTAGGTTCTAGGATGCAATCTACTCGACACAGTCCTCTTCTGTTGTTCTCTTCCGCTTTATTCCTGCAAAGGCTTGTTTTGGCTTCCCAACACGCTCTTCTAACAACGCAATCCTCTCAGCAAAACTAGGAAATTCCAAGAGACATAATTTGTGATCCTCCATGCATTTTGATATTGACCTCAAAAGAGCCAACTCCTCCTCGTCACCCTCCTGTGCAAAAACAGTTACATGTGCTCTTTAGGGATAAGGTTTGGAACATGTACAAGATCTCATCACAGTTATCAGATATACAAAGAATAATGGAAAAAAAAGTCGCCAGGCAAGATGTACTGAAATCATGTGAACCATAAGCATGTCCTTTAGTTAAAGTAGAAAACAACATGAGAAGATGACAAACATACCGATGCCCCCTCATTCTCATCTTTCCTATCGTGCTCAAGTTTCTCCATGATGTGAGTGAGTATTGAACCAAGAGGGAAAGCATTCTGAAACTCAAATGCAAGGATACTGTGAATTGCCTGAAGATACATGTCCTTATTTATCATTTCGACAACGACATCTGCAAGAGAAAAGGAGTTGCAATTAGGCACGAATTAAGCAGGCTAATTAGGTGAGGTCGTGCCAATGTTATTGGGGTTCAGCAGAAGAGAGGTAGATTCTCTCACCTCGCATCTTCTTCAGAAAGAGCTTGGAGCATTTGAGCACCTTGGCGCAGGCAGAGACGTCCGCAGCAACCAAAAGGTCGTAGAGCTCCTGCACGGGGAACTCGACAGGCACTCCGAAGGCAGCCATGAAGAAAGCGAGGCCGCGGGCTCCCCTAGCACCGGCGTCGCCGACCCGGCCGCTGACGCGCAGAAGGCGGCTGCGCCACGTGAGCGCCGCCTCGCGCGCCTCCTGCCGCAGCTCCGCCTCCGCCTCCGCCTCCCTGTGGGCTCGCCCCCGGGCGCGGGGGCACCCGGCGCGCACGTAGAGCTCGAGGAGGAGCATGCACGCGGCCTCCGCGTCGCCGCTCTCGGCGCAGATGTAGTAGCGGCCGACGGTACGGAGCACGAGCGAGGCGGGGTCCTCTGCGCTACGCAGCGCGTCCGGGCCGACCTGGCGCAGCCACTCGCGGTCCCGGACGTGGGCGGTGACGAATCGGCGGAGCTCCCTGAAGTTCATCTGCTTGCACCTGAGCTCCAGCTCCGCCGCCGATGGGTCGCCGTCCTTGCGGTCGCGGACGGGATTGGGTGCGGGCTTGCGCTCGGGCTCGGGTGCGGGCTCCCGCACGGGCTTGGACTTGGACTCCCCCTCCGGCTCTGGTGCGGGAATGGGTTGCCGCTCCGGCTCTGGCGAGGGACTGGGCTCCCGCTCCTGTTCCGATGAGGGACTGGGCTCCCGCTCCCGCTCTGGCTCCGGCACGGCATTGGGTTCGGTCTCCGACGCGAGATCGGGCTCGGGCTCCCTCTCCGGCTCCGGCTCCGGCGCGGGGCTGAGCTGGGCCTCGGCGGCGGGAAGGGGTTTAGGGTCGGATTCGGGGCCGGGGAAGAGGACGGCGAAGGTGGCGGCGATGGAGGCGGCGTCGAGGATGACTGAGTTCCACTGATCGAGGAAGTCGGCGAGGGTGTCACTGTAGGAGGCGAGGCTGTGGATGGACTGCAGCATGGCGGCGCGGGAGGCGGCGGACGGGGGAGGCGGCGACGGCGGCATGGCGGAGGGTGTGCCGACGCGTGGCGCCGGGGAGGACGCGACAAAGGTGGAGGGGTTCGCCGGTTCGGGTCAGGGGGTTTTAATTTGGTTCGGGTCCGGGTGGGGTGGCCGCCGGTGGGCCGGGTGCGTGACCCTGACTCGGCAGTTGCGCTCAACTCAACTCAGTTTCTAGGCGTGTTTGGTTTGTCCTCAAAAAGTTTTCGGCCCTTTGACCACTAATTACGAGTACTAAATAAAATCTAATTACAAAACTATCTGCACAATTATGGTACCGTAGCACTTACTGTAGCTAATGAGGACTTTGATCGTACAATTAGAGAATAATTAGACGCAGTTGCTGTAGCATCACTGTAGCCAATTATGGTGGAACTTGGCTCATTAGATTCGTCTCGAAAAATTACACTCATCTGTAAAAAAATTTCGCAAATGAACTTCGTTTAGCACTACATGCATGCATTCATCTTTTTGTGAAAAAAATTTCATGGAAACAACCAAACACAGCCTAGATTTCTATTCCCCCCCCCCCCCCCCCCCACATAAAACTCAAGATTTATTTAACCTCCTCTTCTTCCCCACCTCCGGCGTCAGCTCCTTCTCAACATGCACGGCACTGCATAGCACGCAAGTTTGCCTCCAATGGCCGATAAATGCTGCAAAAGTTCGAGACGAGATCAGGTTAGTAAGGTACCAATTTTTTTGGACAGTCTTGGTAGACAGCCTATACACAGCTATACTAAGTCACCATGGAGTATAACAATACATCCAGGTTCTAGCAACAGATGATGATCATCTGCCCAAATTCAAAAGGGATTTTAGATTTAAGCCTGTAAAGATTTCAGATAGGAGGAGATGCAACAAAAACATCTCTGCGATCAGTCACCGAAGCATTGCACGCAAAGAAAGGTTCGCCAACATTCACGACTGTATGGTTTACAACAATCAACAGTTCTCTCCTCACCACAGCAAAGCAATACCATCTATCGAAAACTCTTGTTAGCATCCACAAGATACAAAACTACCTCGACACTAGCCATGCGATCCTGAGAGGGTTTTCCGCAACAGTGTGCCTTTTCTGCCCCCATGAAAACTGGCAAACCTAACTCAAATAATGGCCCCGGGGGATACAGCCATGTCCGCATGCCTTCAATCCTGCAGAGATATAGAAATGCAGAGCCAGGGCTATGTTATTAGAAAACACAAGGGGGTGCTTTCGCCAAATATGGAACAAAATGAAGATACAAGGATGCACTACCTCTTGAATTGGGGTGCTCTCGTCGTCTTGCTTCTGCCCATCAGCCTCGCTCTCCTGGTTCTGGCCATCTGTATCCATCTTCTCAGCTTCCTCTGAAGCTTCAGCCATGTTTGTATCAGGTTTGGGCATTGCAAATTCAGCAGGCACTTGACCAGTGTTCAATGCCTGACCGCCATGATCCACAAAACAAGCTATCAGCACACGGTTATAAGCTCAAAACTGGGGGGGAGGCTCAGAACAAACTCATAAGAAATTACCTTCTCTAGCCTTGCAGCCTCCTCAAGAGTGTGGGTATTCGCAATAGCAGCCTACAAATATACAGAATCTGTCAGCAGATAAAACATGCAATGGGAACTATTATCCATTACAAACTGAACACCAATCAAACACTATACAAAAAGCTACTAACACATTTGGAAAAGGATTTGCAATGCAAAAACTAAGTTAAGAGGATCCTGGCTAAACTTTTTAAGCATATGAACATGTCGTATTCATAGTATTGTGTGATAATGCGCGTACCTTGATAGCTGTGATTTGTTCAGGAGTTGGAGCGACTACTTTAGGAGCCTGCACCTCGTTTATGGTGTCTTGAGCATCTGGCTGTCCAGGAGTAAAGGTTTTAACAGGTACCTTCTTTGCCTCTTCCTCTGCCTCCTTCGAGTGAAACTTTTGCGCTGCTGCAACTCTCTCCTGCAAAACAGAAAAAATATCTCCCAGGGAAATTCAGAAACAGAAAGAACAGCTATACAGACTAGACAATGGAAAAACATGTCAGCCAAAGCATTCCATGGTGTTCATGCATCTAATTCATGAAAATCCAAAGTAAAAAGAGCTGCTTGTTTGTCCTTTTTGCTGTCAGCAGTCCCATGGTCCATTCCAAAACATATTTTGGAGCCATTCCAAAGGAAATGAATAAACAACCTGTGGGGAATAAATCAACTAATCAAGCGGCAATGCAGGTTTTGTCTAGGTTAAGTTTATGTTCCAAAAAATAATATGTGACTAATTGTAGCTGAACATAAATCAACTAAACTACTAGTCCTATTCGCACAAACACAAACAAGAAGAGGGCACCAAAAGGATGAGTGACGCATCAAAACTATCAGATGAAACTATTGCTTGCTTGCTTGCAACAGCAACTACAGACGTCTACAGTGCTTTTCTCACATCATGATATGGAGGATTTAGCATAACAGTTGGTGGTTTGTATTAGATATGTCCTCCTTCATCACATGAACTTAACTGAAACATGGCTAAGTTGGTTATAGACCCAACATTGGCTCAAACCACATAGGATGATTGCAACACTGTCAATTGTAAACTCCTTTTAGTATCTTATGTTACAAAAGTTTTTCTCAAATGACAATAATATTACCAAAAAAATTTAATGAGTAGAGTGCATGCAAAATATCTCATCAAATGATTAAGGTTAACTGCGCATTATGATTCATTGGTATTACCAGAAAAACAGCAAACAATTGAGCAACTAAGGTTTTTCATACTTAAAAACTAAATGATTGAGGAATTAATAAGAAAAATTGACTACAGATAAACCATTAAAAAACAGAAGCATTTGAAAGGTACACATAAGAATGTCTGTATGGCAGATTTTCAAGAAACCAAATATGAGTGCAGAGGATAATCACATTTCTAAATCTTCATAGGATAAACGACATTGCTAACCTGCTGTTTCACTTTCTTGAAATCCAGCAAACGCAAATGCTTCAATTTATGGATGACATATAGCCTGTAGTCTGGCTGCTTAGTAACAGTATTATCCAGTAAACTGAGATATTGTAGCTTTGGAAGAGATGCCAGGGGATCGATCTCCGCAAGGTTTGTCAGACGGTTGTTTGTGAGCACAAGAGTATGCAGCTTTGGCAAAAACTCTACAAGCAAAAATCCAAGAAAAAAATAAATAACTGCCAGGTGTGGAGCAGACTACGGGAGTGAGGAGTCACAAAACACAGAATAGAGTAGTTCTCTTACCACCAAGATTGGGATTGATACGCGTGATTCTGTTATTGTTAACTAGTAGAGTGCCAAGACGATTCAAGTATGGGAAGTTTTCAAGCTTGACAATCTCATTGTCCGACAAGTCAATCGTGTCAAATTGGTCCTGTAGAGAGAATAAAAAGAAAATCCTGTTAAGAAAAAGCTATAGAAGGAACAAATACAACTACATCAAATGAGTTCAAAAAATCATTGTTCCAATTCCAATCAATACAGATAACCAAATATCGAATGATTGCTAAGTAAATGAATGAAATATTCAAGATGTGGATAACCCAGAGTAACAGATATTGGATGGGCACTATATTAACACATATAAAACTTATATATGTTCTTTATAACCCTCAAACTAAAAAAAAAGGATGACAAACAGTATGATAGACTATTAGACGACATATCACGCACAGAAGAAAGGATGTATATAGAACATCAAAGATGTGATGCTCAAATCAATGTTCACTACTGAAACGTTGGCCTCTTGTAAAAACATACAAGACCCTTCGATACATCAGCCTCCTCACTACCTTGCTAATAAGTTGCTTGAGCCTCTGGGATCAGCTTTTCCAAACAGTAAGTCAATATTGAAAATACAACCCTCTTTGGTTTACCCACCAATGCTCACAAATTTATAAATGATACCTACGCTAGGGCAAAAGGTGTACCAGCCAATATGCCAAGGATAACCTATCTGACAGACGATTTAGCTACAAAATTAATATGTGATTACTTAGCGCCAACCGTAATTCGACAGTTAAAGCAATACTGACGAAAAATGAAATTCCCAGAATTTAAGTATACATGTCCAAACGACTGAAAATGAATCCCAAACACTAGCATTGCTCGTGAATTCAAAAGGAATCGGACCACACCCCTACCAAGCACATGGATTGCAGGGCAGCGTGCATTGTGTACCTAATCATGTAAGCAGGTAGTGTGCCAATACAAATGGGCATAAAAGGATTTTAAAGGTAGCAGCCCGGCGGAGCTCACCTCAGTGGCTCCGACGTTCTCGATTACGGCGATCTTGTTGCCTGCAGCGAAGGAGAGAGAGAGCAAGAGCGTAAGCTTTCAAAGAGCAAATCAGAGAACCCTAGATCTACCAGGCGGTCGAGCGAGTGAGCAACCTCGGAGGTCGAGCTCGCGCTCCTTGATGGCGTTGAAGAAGTGCGGGCTCTTCCATATCAGGTCGGCGGTGAGCCTGACCATGGCGGGAGGTAGGCTGCGGCGGCCGCCGCGGCTTGGGAAAAAACGGGGAGAAAAGGGGAGGGGGTCGGCGAGGCCTACAAACGAAAAAACCCTAGTCGACTGTCGAGCAGAGCGGGGCGGGCGCGGGGCGGCGCGAGATGGAAGCCGTGCGCCGTCGCCAGTCGGTCCCGAACGGATCGTTGGGCTGGAATTTGATGCAGGTTTGTGAAATTACAATATGCCGCTAAGAGCGACTGTTATGATATATTTGTTTTGGCATTAATAGCAACAAAGATTCAACATGTCAGTTTTAGTATGCTCCATTCTATATAAAATTATTTTTAGACATCATGTGAATTTGGATTAAAAGTTAATTTGGTTGGGAAGCGATAGAATTGATGATCGTAGTCTAGCTTTGAAAAATATTGCAATGTTATTATAACATGTTAGATTTTTAAAATGAAAAGGCCATTTTATGATTGCAAGCAATTGTACGTATCTATTCAACTAGCAGAACAAAAAATTACACCAATTTATTAGCTTAAACTATTATAATAATTTCAAACCGCTCCTAGGTGGAATTTGTCTCTTTTGCTTATCTCTGTATATTGTGTATAAGTTAATCTATTAATTTTAATTTTGCAAGAAATTAATATAGCGTGAATGTTAAACTATTATTAGATTCTCTTAACCTATAAATTGAGCCAATTTACATAATTCGTAGGAATAAATCAAATCAAACTTTTATTTGAGGCTTAAGTGGTCAAATGGATTGTTCATAGTAGTATAATAGTATTTTTTCTGCATTTTTACAATGCATTTTATGAACTATGGTTAAAGTGTTGGAAGAGAAATCTTGCAAGTGAGATAAATACCTACTCTAATTCTGAGAAAATTAGTTTGGAGGTAAACTAACGCAGATTTGAACTCTGTTGTTCAATTGAACTTCTTAAGTTGACATATATCGGTAGGAATGGTTTGTTGCGGTGTTGAGATGTCCATGAGAAAGAACTAGTAGCGCAAAGCAGAATATAAATATATTTAAACTAGTGTAATCACATAATAACTGCACGACTATTTGATTTTAATCTGCTGCAACTGGGAACAACAATTGCCTGGCCAGTATAACGTCATCAAATCGCCGTCCACTTGTTGTTAACGGAGAACTAACGCCGTTTCTATACCCGGCGGCGTAGTTGGACATTCTGGCTCTTCTTCCCCTGTCGCAAGTAAACAGCAGATCTCGCCGCCCCCGTCCTCCGCCGCATCCGCGATTCCGACCATGGTGAGCGCCCCATCCCTCACCTTGCTCTCCATCCCCATATCGTCTCTCCACGCTCCGGTCCTTTTCCTGCCCTGCTCTCTGGGCCAGCCCCCTTCCCTAGGGTTTCGATCTCGCAGTCTAACTGTGCTGTTGATGGATTGGTGCAGGAGGGCGACAGTACCAACCTCGATGCGGCGATAGAGTCACTCCTGAATGTCGAGAAGCAGATGAGACTGGCCGGCGATGTCGCTGCCACGCGGAAGGCCGTCATCGACATCGTCGAGCTTTGCTACAAGGCCGGTGCGTGGAAGACGCTCAATGACCAGATCGTTCTCCTCTCCAAGAGGAGAGGCCAGCTCAAGCAGGTTGGGTTTATTAGCGACAATTCACCTCCTTTCTCTCCCGTCTTCTATCTATTGTATCATACAACATATCTATTAGACCTTTTAGATGTGGCCTAGCAATTAGTTTACTTCTGCAAGGTCTATTGATCCGATGTTGAACTAATTATCTGTCAGAAATATTTCTGAATCAAAGTCGCCTGCTTAAACTATCTATGGTTAAAAGGAGTTTGGTTTATTCATCTAATAATATATCTGCTGCCTCTGTAAGGATTACAAACAATAGGAGCACATTGTACCATACTTTATAACATTGTAACTATGTGTACACAATTCCTGTCACCACTCTTTTAAACGTCAAGCATGCGCACGCCTTGCTTATTGCAGTATTATATTTTCAATTCATGTCTTAGGGTTGCACTCTGTAGCTTGAAAGCCCTCGTCCATTTCCATAGTGGTGTTTAGATTATGCTGATGCAATTCTATTGAACTGTTTTTATTTTGTTGTTTGTTATGGTATAATTATTTTCCTAGGACCAATGAAGAATTGCACTTAACGGAGTATCTGTATTGGTCATCCATTGTTGAACAACCACAATGCTATTTTTATCTGCAAGTAGTTTTCTTTAATCCTTCTTTGTGTCCAAATTCAGTGGGTTCTTTAGTTACTTGGACATATAATTGTAGATTCCCAGTCTTATGTGCAATCACCTCTGAACAATGTTTTGCCCATGATCAGAATGCTTTATTTAGATCATTACAGTATGTAGTTCTTTATTTCCTTTGGTTGACTAAAAAAGAATAAAAGTCTGCTTATGGCATATACCGCACCAAAGCAGTACAACTTGCTTCACTCTACTATCTTGTTTTTTCGGATTCATATGCCAGCATTGTTTATTTGTTTAGTTATTAGTTATGAATTGATAAATGTATGTAAAGCAGGGCAAGCTATGTATTCCAATTGCTACTTTTTTTTTTAGTATACACTTATTATCTAACCGTCTCTGTTATTTCTCGCAGGCCATTACCGCCATGGTTCAGAAAGCAATGGAGTACATTGATTTGACGCCAGACATGGACACACGCATTGAGCTAATCAAAACATTGAGCAGTGTCTCTGCTGGCAAGGTGAGAACTTTCCATCTTGATAATTTTTTATTTCTTTATGATTCATTGTCTTTGTGTGTGTAATCTCACAGTTGTGAATGTATTGTAGATATATGTCGAGATAGAGCGAGCAAGACTTATCAAAAGACTTGCGAAAATCAAAGAGGAGCAGGGGAAGATTGATGAGGCTGCTGATTTGATGCAAGAAGTTGCTGTAAGTTTGCACTGCACTAAATTTGAGGAAACGTACTTGTGTCTTCTGTGGCGATGTTTCTGTCACTCTTTAGATTGTTTCTCAGTTCTCACCATATGTGGCTAACAATCTGTTTATCAGGTTGAAACATTTGGCTCTATGGCAAAGACAGAAAAAATTGCTTTCATTCTCGAGCAGGTATTATGCCAATCCATGATGATAGTACTTTGGATTGTCACCAAATGCTGGTTCATGTTAAACTTACTGCTATTGCTGTCACAGGTCCGGCTGTGTCTGGATCGTCAAGATTATGTCCGAGCACAAATTTTATCCAGGAAAATCAGTACTAGAGTATTTGATGCAGATCCATCTAAGGAAAAAAAGAAACCGAAAGGTGACAGTATTGTTCAGGATGCTCCTGCAGAAATACCTTCCCTCCTAGAATTGAAACGCATCTACTACGAACTGATGATTCGGTATGTGATGCTTCTGCTCAATTATATTTATGCACCACTGGCCTGTTATTCAATTGGCAATTGCTATTGTTAGCTCTGTCACCTGTGGGAATTGCTATTGTTAGCTCTTTCATTTCCTTTTCTCCCACAATTAGCTGCCCAGTTTCTTTGTTCTGTTTAATTTTATGGTTCACAGTTATGCTTCGTATGGAGCCTATCATAATTCTTCATTGTCTCTTCCCAGATATTACTCTCACAACAATGATTATTTGGAGATCTGCCGTTGCTACAAGGCAATCTATGATATTCCAGCTATAAAAGAGGATCCAGCAAAGTGGATACCGGTACTCTCTCTTTCTGTCTGCACACACACATTCCCCCTTTATTATCTGGCTAACTGAATTTCTTCGCAGATTCTTAGGAAGATATGTTGGTACCTAGTGTTGGCACCTCATGATCCTATGCAATCGAGCCTTCTCAATGCTACTCTAGAGGATAAAAACCTTTCTGAGATCCCAAATTTCAGGTGCAGCTGTATGTTTTCAAAATTGAGATATCGTAACTCCTGGCGGGCTTATATCTTAATAACCATTTACCCTTTCCTGTCGAAATGAATAAAATTGTAGATTATTGCTGAAGCAGCTGGTTACCATGGAGGTAATCCAGTGGACAAGTTTATGGGATTTCTTCAAAGCTGAATTTGAGGATGAGAAAAATCTCCCTGGAGGAGCTTTGGGTGACAAAGCTGCAGCAGATTTGAAGCTGAGGATAATTGAACATGTATGGCTTAGTTTGGTCAATGTTTATTTAATCGTTTTGCTTCATACTTGTCTATTGAATCTGAATTCTTGTTCTGTTCAGAATATCTTGGTTGTCTCCAAGTATTATTCAAGGATTACCCTCAATAGGCTTGCAGATCTCCTTTGCCTAAGTTTGCAGGTTGGTATTTACTCACCTTTGTGTGATATTGTATTTTGTTCGTGTTACCAACTGTGGCATCTTGTCTTTTGTGAATCTTCCAATGCATGACAGTTACTCCCTCCATTCCGAATTGTAGATCCTTTGAGCAAATCTAGATACATAGTTTTGCTATGCATCTAGACATAGTGTATATCTAGGTGTATAGCAAAACATATGTATCTAGATTTGCCAAAACAATCTACAATTTGGAACTGAGGGAGCACCTATTTTGTGAGGCATTTGGTAACTGTAGTCTAACTGGTACTACGCATTACTCTTTCAGGAGGCAGAGAAGCATCTTTCAGACATGGTGAATTCAAAATCTCTGGTTGCAAAGATCGACAGGCCAATGGGAGTTGTGAGCTTCGGTACAGCTCAAGACAGCAATGGGGTACTCAACTCCTGGGCCACAAACCTCGAGAAACTTCTTGACCTTGTCGAGAAGAGTTGCCATCAAATCCACAAGGAGACAATGATCCACAAGGCCGTGTTGAAAGCTTAGATTTGGCTCGTGGCTCTAGGTTCCCTTCATAGGCTCCCTTTGAGGAGAGGTGCCACCCCGCTTCATAGGCTCCCTTTGAGGAGAGGTGCCACCCCGAGAACGATGAATACTACTCACTGTCCTCCAAATTTCTTAACTCGTGTATCTTGCTGAATATTGTTTGAATTCCTAGACCTCAATCAGACATCTGCTCTTGAAAACTAGAACTAGCTTCTTATTGAATTTGGAGAAGAAAAGAACGACCCTTTGCAGAGGTTTTTATTTCTATCGAAACAGTGTTCTAATATCGATGCTAGTCCTCTCGGTTTTTGTTTTGAAAAATAAGTCCTCTCGGTTTTAACACGTTCCTCTCAGAACAGGATCAGCAATTCAGTTGTAAACTTGTTGCGGTCGAAATAGTTGGGGGGGGGGGGGGCGCTTAACCGCTTTTACGGAGGAGGTTAAAGTGTGAACACTGAACAGCAAACTAGTATACGATGGCTTGCACATGCTGCTTGGAGTTGAAGATGCACCAATCCGGTAACATGACATTGGAAACTTGAGCCATTATGAAAATCACAAATTGCAGAAAATCTTCATCTTATTCCAATCAAAGAGCACTGAGCATTTGGAATGAATTGTCTACAGCTTACCATCTCCAGTTCTTTAACATGCCTGAATTGTACAGCAAATACTACAACATTTTGGTTAACTGTATTTCGTGTGGTCCTGATTCAATAGTCTCTAAGAACACATTGCTTTCTCTAGAGTTTCCTGTAGTTCTCCACTCTTGTATGCCTCTGCAAAAATAAACTGAGATGTTAGCATTAAGCTCGGCTCAAACACCATTGAATCGTTTTGGAAACAAACAATGAACATATCTCACGTATGAAATTCAATTGGTCGAGTATCTGAAAAGGGCCGAACTGATGAAAAGTTAAGGTAATTCAGTTGCTCGCTGAACTAATGAAAAGTTAAGGTAAATGTATGTATAGGGGCAGGGTGTATATCCAGTGTTTTCTACTTAAATGCAATTATTGCCTTGGCATCAAAGATTTGTGCACTTTTGCATATTTTCCTCCTGGTCCAGCTCAGTATTGCAAATTTCACACCACTCACCATTACTGCACTCGATAAAATTCATGGAGATTATGTTTAACTATGTGGAGGTCTGCCAATACCTAGAATTGATGTCCTCCCCTCTCTTTTCCTGAACATTCAGTCTTGTTCATTAATGTACTTTCTAAAACCATCACATCCAGGAGTGGAATAAACCTATAACATCAGTCTATCCAAGCCTGCAGGACACCATGACTATAGAGTATCTAGGACTCTAAAGTCGCTGAATCAGTAAAAAGTTGAGCCGTTCCTCTGAGTTTACTCATACAGCTGGGAAGGAATTATTATGAATGGCCATGGATTGGAGTTACAAAATGGGAAATGTTTTGCTTTGCTAAAAAAAATGAGAAAATTGGTGTTCTGATAGAGTGGTCATCATAATGACCGTTTGTGCCTAGGCACACTGAGGCATGAACATGACTGGTTCATGCCTAGGCTTTGACACCAACCAAACCTCTTTCAACCACAATAAACAACAGGGATGGCAGATCCTATATACAAAACAAATTGGAATATAAACACAAAAATGAAATAAAGATTGGTTCCATATAAAGCTGATGCAAAACAGCAAGCACTAGCTACTTATTTACTATTCAGAGTTTTAGACATGCCTTTGTTGTGTACAATGACTGCGATTAAGAAAAAGGACTTGTGCCGATGAATTCCTGTAGGCCAGCAACCAGGATTTTCAAACTGATTGGTGATTGGGACACAATGTGCGCGCATGAACCAAGCATACACTACTCCAAAGTATGCCTTCAGCATTAGCAAACTATGGTATGCTCAAAATTAGGAATAGTTGTATGGGAGGCTTCACTGATCAGTTGTGAAATCTAGCATCTCAGTGATAAACCGCTCAGATTGTAATGTCATGGAATCACGAGTTGGGCAAAAACGCCTGGAATTTTGACGCGCGGGCATCTATAAAGGAAGTCATATATACCAACGGTGATGTCGCATCCGCCGAAGAACTCGCCGTCGATGTAGAGCTGCGGGAAGGTGGGCCAGCTGGAGTACTCCTTGAGCCCCTGGCGGAGCGCCTCGTTGGCGAGCACGTCGAGCGTCTCGAAGGGCACGTCAAGCGAGCGCAGGATCTGCACCACGGTGTGGGAAAATCCGCACTGCGGGAAGTCCTTGGTCCCCTTCATGAAGAGCACCACCTTGCTGGACCCCACCACCTTGTCCAGCGTCGCCCGCATCTCCGGGCTCAGCGCCGCCAGGCACCGCACCGACCGGCCGCGCGCAGAGGGCTGCGCCTGCGCGGGACGGCCGAGGCTGAGGCGTTGAATCGCAGCAGGAGCCCGTGGGAGCAAGGCGACCCTAGCGAGCTGCCGCCGAGCGGAGAGGGGGAGAGGGACGGAGGCCCCGGCGAGAGGCCTCGCGGCCGTGGCGGAGGCGGCCATCGCGGTGGCTGGCGTCTGGTGAGAGCGCGCGCCGGCGGCGACGGATGGTACGGAGCCGGTGGGTGTGGTGGACGACCGAGACAAATTAATTATTCGACCAGTAATTTCTTCTCCTTTTTTTCTTGTGGCCGTGGAGGAAGACGTGAACACCAAGAAGAAGAATAGGAAGCCCAACGGCCCATGGATGGATAGCAGTTTGGGCCGCAAGTTTCGGGCCGAAAATCCAGCAGCCCAGCAGCGTACGGATGTCAAGACGCCGCCTCCTCCCTTCTAAAGCCCTAAACCCATCACCTTCTCTCCACTCCTCTGCTCCTCGCGCCGCCGCCGCCGCCGCCGCGATGGCTTCCGCCGCGGTGCTCCGGAACGCCGGCTCCCGCCGTCTCTTCTCCTACCCGATCCTCCGCGCCGCCACGATCTCGGCGCCCGCCGCTCTCCCCGATGCGCCCGCCGCGGCGGCGGCGCCGACCCAGCCGCAACCGATGGCCGGGACCCTCTGGGCGAGGTCCATGGCCACCTTCACGCGGACGTGAGTACCCCTCAGCCCAGATCCGCTCTTGCCGGCTAGTTTCTCGGTTCAGATTCATGTGATTCGCGGCATTCGCTTTTCCTCACTGGTTCGTGCGATTCATTTCCCAATTCGGTTGAATCTGTGGCAGGAAGCCCCATGTAAACGTCGGTACCATTGGGCACGTCGATCACGGCAAAACCACTCTCACTGCTGCCATTACCAAGGTTGGATGCGCTAGACATAGTGCCAGCTCAATGCTCGCTCGCTACATGTAAAAACTATAAGGATGATTCGACTGCGCTTGTTTCCTCGCTACAGGTTCTAGCCGAGGCGGGGAAAGCCAAAGCCATCGCTTTTGACGAGATCGACAAGGCTCCGGAGGAGAAAGCGAGAGGAATCACCATATCTACGGTTGGGTCCTAGCGCATGTCTAATTGTTTGGGCCGATGCATTTCTTTTTTTTTCATTTATCTTTGGTTGTTGTAATCTGTTGGTATTGTTTGTGTAGGCTCATGTGGAGTATGAGACGGCTAAAAGGCATTATGCTCATGTGGATTGCCCAGGACACGCTGATTATGTCAAGGTAAATACCAGTTATGTTTTATCTATTCAATGGAATAATTTTTTTATTTTTGTGAATGAAATTTGTTTGCACGTGAAATTGAGAATATCCGAGCAAATCAGGCATCTAGAGCTATTTCATTAGTTAGTAATTGTCCCACAAACATTCTCTTTTGTTTATGACCCAAAGAAATTTTCTGTGAAAATGTTAGAACATGATCACTGGAGCTGCTCAAATGGATGGCGGTATTCTTGTCGTGTCAGCACCTGATGGCCCGATGCCACAAACAAAGGAGCATATTCTTCTTGCTAGACAGGTTTCAATTCTTGTTTAATTTCTCATTTAAATTGCTTCATTGTGCTATCCTTGCAGTTCTGATCATATTAACTCATGCTCTGTTTTTAGGTTGGTGTACCTTCACTTGTGTGCTTCTTAAACAAAGTTGATGCTGTCGATGATCCAGAGTTGCTCGAACTTGTAGAGATGGAGCTTCGTGGTATGCTATTATCCATATATCTACACTACTTTTTTCCCCTTTTCTTATGGTTCTTTGCCACATTTCTGAGATTGTTTTTCCCTATCTTTTCCTGCAGAGCTCCTCAGTTTCTATAAGTTTCCAGGTGATGAGATTCCGATCATCCGTGGATCTGCCTTGTCAGCATTGCAGGGAACCAATGATGAGATCGGAAAGAATGCCATAATGAAACTAATGGATGCAGTTGATGAGTACATCCCTGATCCTGTGAGGCAGCTTGATAAGCCTTTCTTGATGCCGATAGAAGATGTTTTCTCTATCCAGGTGATTACATTTTATTAATTATTACGACTACTGCCGTATGAACTAGATGTGCAATTATGATGTTGCTTCGTTCACTGTTAAATTGGCCACGTATAACCCTGAATGATGGATGGTATTTAGGACGCAAGCTAAAGATTCAACATATGCTGAACTTTTGAACATCCATACGCAAACATTACTTTATCTCTGGATGTATGAATGATTGAGTTCTATGGATTCTGGGATTGTGTTCGTTAAACATTTATAGTTTGCACCATCAATATAAAAAGAATGTACGTAGAATCACAACATAAATTTGATATTACTAGATGCATCATGAAAAATAACACTTGAGTAGTATATGTTCTCATATCACACAGTCATTACTACCATGGAAGACCAAGTTGACGTCCCATGCAACTTGCATTATTTGCCATATGTACCGAGAACAATGCCTCAATTGTCCAGTGTTAGGAATACACACTACATTCTGGTGTTACCGCATATTTGAAAATTGCTTCTTTTTCATTTATCTAGTCATATTCTCTTATGATTTAGAGCCAAGAATTGGCTATTAAATACACAGCCTTTTACTAAACTATGTTGAGCTGTTAGTTACAATGTTGTGGTATCTTGAACTGGTATTTATGAATAAAATTGGCATTAAAGATGGTCTATTTAAATTTTGCTCCATCCATCACTGATGGTGCTGCAGGGTGTTATTTGAATACCATTAGTTTCAACATCTTCATAAATCGATGAAGACTGAGAAAGTGCATTGCCATTTAAGATAACATCAATTTGTTCGTGTTTGATCTGCAGGGTCGTGGAACTGTTGTGACTGGGCGTGTTGAACAGGGAACAATTAAAACTGGTGAAGATGTTGAGATTTTAGGTTTGACACAGGTGAGTTTGAACTTGCCTTTTTATTCCCCGAAATCCAGTGTTGAATATAATGCCACACAGCCCAAAGATTAGATATTTATCCAACTGTATGAAAAATCTGGTGAACAAGTTAAGACCTGCCCGTGGCTTGCTTTTTATTACACATCTGGTGTCTTCTTGTGCAAAACATGGTGTGCCAACTAAGTATACAACCCGCTTTTATAACAACATAATGTTCTTATATGTACCTAGTTGATGCGGCTTTAGATGCAACACAGCAGAATCTGAGCGCAATCTTTTGAAATTTAGTACCCACAGCTTTGATCCAATGTGATGAGATGTATTCTTGGTCACAGAGTGGACCTTTGAAGACTACGGTTACTGGTGTTGAGATGTTCAAGAAGATATTGGATCATGGAGAGGTAATGATGCTGAAAGAACGCTGTGTCAGTTTTTCATTGATTCAGTGTCTTATACTTGCAACTTCTTGTGTTCAGGCTGGTGACAATGTTGGTCTTCTCCTTCGTGGTCTTAAGCGTGGTGATGTTGAGCGTGGTCAGGTAAGAATTCCTGACTTAGTTAGACTAGTGAAGTAATGGAGTTGGGAAACTCCCGTGCATGGTTGTCTGATCACCAAATAATATTTCCATGGCATTTTATTTCCACTACTTGTGGTTCTCCAATAGTAAAATTCTTGTACCTCCTTTGTTGATCTTCTCCTATCATTGTCTACTATTTCAGGTGGTGTGCAAGCCTGGTACTCTTAAGACATACACAAAGTTTGAGGCAGAAATATACGTCCTGACAAAGGATGAAGGTGGTCGGCACACAGCTTTCATGTCGAATTACAGTCCACAGTTCTACTTCAGGACTGCTGATGTCACTGGAAAAATCGAGTTGCTTGGTGACATGAAGATGGTTTTGCCTGGTGACAATGTGACTGCAAATTTTGAGTTGATATCGCCTGTTCCCCTTGAACAAGGTAGGAACTATGTTAGCACTTCACTTAATTTATCCTGGATATAGCTGAGATTTTGCATGAAAACATAAGAGCGAACATGATGTCTGTTTTTTATGTGACGCAGGGCAAAGATTTGCGCTGAGGGAAGGAGGGAGAACTGTTGGTGCTGGAGTTGTCTCCAAAGTTATTAGCTAATCAGTTTCCACTTTGTTTCCAGTAGCAATTTAGCGAAAACAAATGTTGATACATGTCGGACCGGGTTAGAAACGAGAGCAAAGGAACCGGTTTGCATTTTTCTTGGAATGCATGAGCAAAGGCAAGGCTGGCTGGCCTGGCCACCATTCTGGACAGTCGCTTTTGTTTCCTTGTTGAGGTGGTGCTGTATAACACCGCAGTTAGTTTGGTTAACACGCTTGTTGGGCATAACTCAGTGATTGAATAAGACAAGTCTCGTCATAAGCAAATTTACCGGCCATTTTGTTTGCCCCCGAGAGCTATATGTGTATTGATTCTGTTTCAGCTTATGTGATGGATGAACAGGTGAGTCAGCACAGGGTTATATTCATTATTTGATCCATTGTTCAGTCAAGCTGACATGCTTGGTTGGAGGTTTAGCGTAGCTGAAGAGGATACTGCTTAGCATCTGGATGTGCGTAGGAATTAGGAGTTGTAGTGAGAAGTGAGGAGCGTGAATGATGCGAATCGCTATTCTGCTAAGGGCCTGTTCCGTTTAAAAGGAGATTGGATGTTAGTTTCTCTCTTATATCTTTGGGGAGAGGATTGGCTTCTTGCACTTTTGGTCAAGCAATCATGCAAGTACACCAGGATGCTCATTTTCGCTTGCACTTTTGGCTTGACATAGACTTCGGAATTGCCGAAGGTGTAGATTTCATAGCTATTTCATTTGTCAAGTCTGCAGAAGTAATTAAACATTTGAAAAGCTACATAGCTGCAAGGAGTCGTGGCAGGTACCAGGAGTGCAATTGTATCCCGTTATTCAAGTTTATGCTTTGTTGGGGAAGCCATAGTTGACATTATTAAACTGATAACGGTTGTACCTAGAACTGTTGTGGATGCTTAGCCACTGTTTCTTGTCGGTTTCTGGTCAGTCCCAGATTGTTAGGGTTTTTATTTGTACTCTAACCCCTAAAAAGAATTCAGCCTGGAATGAATTAGTTTCTATGTAGTTACTAGAGAAAACAGTGAATTGGCAAGCTATCCCCTTTTCGGTGTACCTCCTTTTTCAAATAATGATGTGCCACAATGTGATTCACAGAAGAATAACAAGAACTGTTGGCTAACCTAAACCATAACTTGGTGTGATCTCTGTGCAAAAAAAAAAACACTTGGTGTTATCGCAGCAACTACAATTCTTCTGCATGCATTAGAAATTGTCTGTGTATATATCTCTCTGTTTTTGTTTGCTGTGCTACGGTCAGTTAGCTATTGTACATCCATCTCACGTTTTATGATTAAAATTGTGTTAGTGACAAACACAGTTATCTAGCTTAAAATTGATAGTCCCATACTGCCAACAAAATCAAACTTGCTATGATATCTTTTACACTTTAATTAATTGGGCCTTGCAAACATCTAAAGCAAAAAGGATTGCATAAGTTTTTCTTACTAGATGGGCTAGTATTGCGTTTCTGAAATGTTTCCTTCATTTTTTGAACTTTATGGGTTCCTCTGTCTAATGCTTTATTGTATATGATCAGTGATATATCAGTCCTTGCGAAAATCGAGAGCATTGACTCTTTAAAGAACCTGGAGGAGATCATCCGAGCATCAGATGGTGCCATGGTAGCCAGAGGAGATATGGGGGCACAGGTTCCCTTGGAGCAGGTCCCCTCAATACAGCAAAAGGAAGTTCAACTGTGCAGGCAGCTCAACAAGCCAGTCATTGTTGCTTCTCAGCTCCTCGAATCGATGATCGAGTATCCTACACCCACAAGGGCTGAAGTTGCCGATGTTTCTGAAGCTGTCCGCCAGCGCGCAGATGCTCTAATGCTTTCTGGTGAGTCAGCAATGGGGAGATATCCAGAGAAGGCTCTTAGTGTTCTTAGGAGTGTTAGCCTCAGGATTGAGAAGTGGTGGCGGGAGGAGAAGCGCCATGAGGCACTGGAACTTCAAGGAGTTTCATCTTCCTTCTCTGACAAGATATCAGAAGAAATCTGCATTTCAGCAGTGGGTAAGTACTGCCACTACGTACTCAGTGCCTATGAAAATTATGTTGTCATTATCCTATTGTTGTCCATTATCTTGGTTGCTGGCAGAACATTCTGATTCCACTGCTTAGGAGATATGTCTAAACAAAACTGATTTCATCTGTAGCTAACGGCTTGGGAGCAGACGCCGTTTTTGTTTTCACGAAGACTGGCCACATGGCCTCCCTGCTCTCACGTTGCCGTCCTGATTGTCCTGTTTTCGCCTTCACAACCTCAACGTCCGTCAGGAGACGGCTGAACCTTCAGTGGGGACTCATCCCCTTCCGCCTCAGCTTCTCCGACGACATGGAGAGCAACCTGAACCGCACCTTCTTCCTGCTCAAGGCCAGGGGCATGATCCAGTCAGGGGACCTGGTGATCGCTCTCTCCCTCCGACATGCTGCAGCCCATCCAGGTGATGAACGTACCCTGAGAAAGAGCCATTCATCTCCGTGTCACGTGATCCTCTATGAGATGATCAGATGCGATGGAAATGGAACACGTACTTTCGGCACCTTGAACTTGGAGGACAGTTCCATATGCACTGAAATTGTTCGCTTTTCTCGTGTACTAGATGCTAGGCAACACCAGAGAACTGTGGCAATAATTTGCGGCTTTGTGCCTGTTGTATGTTACTACTTAGGCTTTAGTCTGACCTTGGGGTCACTTTTTAATGTGGAAGCTTGAGTCTCGCTGTGGGCTTATCCATCGCATTGTGTTAGTTTAACTGAATCTCACGCTCCTGCTGATAGAAGAATCATGTTTCCAGCTACAATTAAGGGTGGTAACAGGCCATGATCCTAGTAGACTCTTCACAGCCCCACAAGACCCTTAAATTTTTTAGCTCAAAATTGTATAAGATTAGAGCCCAGCCCTTAGATTTTCTAGTTCAAAATATTGGGCTCTTTGCCACCCCTAGCTACAATACAGTACTTCCCTGATAGTGGTCTTGGAGTTGTGCTGAAGCTTTTTACTGGTACACTGCGCTTCAATCATGCCCCGTAACTGAAGAGTCGTGTCGATCAAAGCTCAAGCTCTGAGATCCTTTTGCTGTAGTAATATTCTGCCATACAGAACACGTAAATGAAGAGAAAATTCCCTTTATAATTAGAAAAAATCTACTTAACCCCTGAATTATCAGTGGTAGTCTACTTTACCCCCCAACTTTAAAACAGTCTACTTTACCCCCAAACTATTCAAAACCAGTCAAATAACCCCTTTAGGCGGTTTCGGACGGCGGTTTTGCTACAGTAACACGATTTTATCTTTATCTTTTTTATTTATTTCCACTAAATCTTTGAAAAATCATAATAAATCACAGAAAAATCATAAAATGAAAAATCTAATTTTGTTGGACTCTACATGAGTAGATCTACACAGTGAGCATATAATATGATATAATTTTGTACAAAATTTTTGATGTAGCTTTAGATATATATTTTTCTATAATTAATTGGAATAATTCATATGTGCAGCTTCTATGGTCCAATTGGGGTGAAATTTTCATGATAAGAAAATTATTGTATGCTTGAACTGTAATAAAAAATTCATACTCATTGGACCATGTATAATCTAGTTATAGATTTATTTAGTTTTATTCTCGTTAAATTTATGCTCCAAATCTATTAAATCTATAACTAATTTATAATTGATCCAATGATTATGAAATTTTTACTACAGTTCAAGCATATAATAATTTTTCTACCATAAAAATTTTACCCCAATTAGACCATAGAAGCTGCACATATGAATTAGTCCAATTAATTACAGAAAAGTATAGATCTAAAGCTACATAAAAAATTTTGTACAAAACTATACCATATTATATGCTCATTGTGTAGATCTACTCATGTGGAGTCCAACAAAATTAGATTTTTCATTTTATGATTTTTCTGTGATTTACTATGATTTTTTAAAAAATTAGTGAAAATAAATAAAAAAGATAAAGATAAAATCATGTTACTGTAGCAAAATCGTCGTCCGAAACCGCCTGAGGGGATTATTTGACTGGTTTTGAATAGTTTGGGGAGTAAAGTAGACGGTTTTAAAATTAGGGGTGGAGTAGATTACCACTGATAGTTCAGGGGGTTAAGTAGATTTTTTCCCTTTATAATTTGTGGCTGCTCCAGACATATCTGCATATGTGCTGAACGTTATCAGCTGTTTGAGATCCACGGACAGACAGACATTTGTACCGCACTTGAAGCGAGGTTAGTATTTTTTTTCAAGATTTGGAAAACAAATTTTTGGATAAATGTCCTTGCACTTTTAAAAGAATGATGACTTGATAACATAGATCCTGCTCCAAACACTCATAAACTTGGGAAAACAAAATAGAAGGTGAAAAGAGAATGGATCTCCGCCCTCCAGTTGCAGATCAGTGGCTGAGATCCAATGCCAGATCCCCAGTCCGCCTGCTTGATGACAGATCTCCCAAAAAAACGAATGTCCAGCAAGGCCGGTGTTCAGACTGTACTGCAGTGATCGTAGTGGTCCAGGGACAGGGAGGGCCCTCCAACGAACGTCTCCTTCGGCGTCAGCTTCTCCAGCAAACCCTAAGCCCCCCCACTCGGCCGCCACGGCGACGGGCGACGGCGCCACCCCAGACCGAGTTCCGCTCCGCTCGGCCGCTCCGGCGCTCACCTGGCGCCGCGCCGCCGCCCCAGTCCCTCCCTCCCTCGGTTCCTCCCATGGTTGGCTGAGCATGTCGTCGCTGGGGACGTCCAAGGGGGTCCTGGAGATCGCCAAGTTCGGCGTCTACGTCTCCGTGCCCGTCGCGCTCACCTACCTCGTCGCCACCGACTCCAAGACCCTCAAGAAGCTCATGGGCCTCGTACGTTCCTTCTCGCTCTCTTGTCTCCCTGAATTGTCGCTCTCCTCGCGAGGAGGCATCTGGCCAATTAGCTGGTCGGATTGGTAGGTACTGCTGCTGCTTGTGTGATTGGTCTTAAGGACTTGGACATTTGGGGCTGCTAGCGTTAGGGTTTATGATCTGGATGCTGAATTTCGGAACCATTTTGAAATGATTCTGAACCACGACCTGATGGTGCTGCTCGCGTTGATTGACAGTGGGATGCACGCTGCCCCAATCTTGCTATACATTCAATTCGATCCCGGATGCAACAATCTTGTTATTCTAAATTTCTAGTATGCACAGTAGGAGTGCTCGTCTTTGCTTTAAGAAGAATTCCCCCCCTGTATGTGCAGTATAAGTGCCTATCGTTGCATTAAGAAGAGAAATTTATAGGTTTTGTTACAGCACTAGGCAGCTGGCTTGCAGCATACTTAGCCAAACGCGCCACGAGAACTCTTCCAGCAAATTATACAGAACAAGCAACAAGTTGTAGTCCAGCCGAATGCCTGCTTGTATCATTGCAGCAGCTTCTCTTTGGTGGGGAGGTTTGGATGCACATGCACTCATTCACCAAATCACCACCAAGGTTTGAGCCCTCTTTGAGTCAGGGTGACTTTCTTTTCTTTGTGAAACAACACCGTGTTCCTCTGTTTCTCCATACATATTTTTCTTCTGGTGGTCCAGAAGGATACTTTTCGGTATTTAGGATCGGTGCTACAAAAGGATGGCGACATTGATGAAGATGTTAGGCATAGAATTTCAGCTGGCTGGTTGAAATGGCGGCAAGCTTCTGGCATCCTTTGTGACAAGAGAGTGCCACAAAAGCTAAAAGGCAAATTCTATAGGACAGCAATTCGTCCGGCGATGTTATACGGTGCTGAATGTTGGCCTACAAAAAGGCGACATGTGCAGCAACTGAGTGTAGCAGAGATGCGGATGTTGCGCTGGTTTTGCGGGCACACAAGGAGGGATAGAGTCCGGAACGAAGTTATTCGGGATAGGGTCGGGGTGGCACCAATTGAGGAGAAACTTACTCAGCATCGGCTGAGATGGTTTGGACATGTCCAACGAAGGCCTCCTGAGGCGCCGGTGCGTAATGGGGTTCTTGAGCGGGTCGATAATGTAAAGAGGGGTAGAGGTAGACCTAAACTGACGTGGGATGAGTTGATTAAGAGAGACCTTAAGGATTGGAATATCTCTAAAGAGATAGCTTTGGATAGGAGTGCTTGGAGACTAGCTATCAATGTGCCTGAACCTTGAACTTTTTTCTTTCGGGTTTCATCTCTAGCCTACCCCAACTTGCTTGGGAAAAAAGGCTATGTTGTTGTTGTTGTTGTTGTTGTTGTTGTGTAATCCTAATAAAAGTGTTAGGGTGTGTTTGGTTGTCGGGCTATGGTTGGCCTGGCTACAATCTTAAGCCTGGACAGCTCAAGCCTGGATTCAACAATGCAATGAGCTCATGTTTGGTTATCTGGCTTATCTAAGCTTGTACTGAAATTGTCTTGTTTGGTTGCCTGGTTTGCCGTGGGTAAAAGCACCTTCTTCTTATTGCGGTAAGTTTAACGATGAGCTGCTGCATCTTGTACTCTCTTATTACGAGCGGAAATCAGGCGAACGTTTAACGTGATACAAAATTAAGGAGAAGCAAAATATATAACACAAATCAATTCACACCAAAAGTGAAACCAATTGTTATCATGATCGGGCACACATTCTAACAAAGAGTTGTGTGCTCTATTGGATCAGTCATTCACAGGAAAACAAACAAGCAGAGAGAGGAACGAGAAAGCAAGATCTAGATGAATCCTTGCATATGAGTATGAGATCGAAGTCAATAAGCAAGAAAGAGGGAAGAAAATCGCTTGCAATCGAAGATGGAATACTGGATACTAGACTACGAGGCGGTGGCCGCGCGTCGTCTGCGGCCGCCCCGTGCACCTCGCTGGTGGCCGTGGGCAGAGCCTCAAGCGCCATCTCCGACAAGCGCTAGCTCCGGCCGCCTCACCAGTGGCCGCGGCTCAGTCGCCATCTTCCGACGGCCACAGCTAGCCCCGCGCGCTTCGCCTGTGGCCGTGGGCTGCGGCCAGCTCAGTCGCCGTCTTCCGACGGCCACAGCGAGCCCCGCGCTCCTCGCCCGTGGCCGCAGCTAGCCTAGTCGCCGTCTCCGACAGCCAGAGCTAGCCCCGGCGTCGATGGACAAGCTTGCGAGCTTGGTGGTGGCGCAAACGCAAGTAGCAAGGGAGGTGAGTGGATGCGATAACTCGGCTTCCACAAGCCTGGCTTAGTTAGAACGACTGATTTCTGCGTACTATTGGAGCCAGGCTTGGAGGCCTCTTTTGCATAAGCTAAACCTGGCTAACTGGTCTATGCGGGCAACCAAACGGGCTCATCCTGCATTAGCTAAGTCTGGTTGGACCTTAGCCACCCATCCAAACACACCCTTAGTGTTCTTGTGTGCAAATGGCAGTTTGCTGACTTGCTCAACTCCTAGGGAACATGTCTGGTCCTCTTATGTACCTCAGTTGATGTTCAGGTTTCTTTTTTGTTCTGAAATGAACATTTTCTACAGTTGGTTCATTCATTGATCACAAACTTTCCAAAGACAAATACATTAGCTGTGTGTGTTGATATACACTGCATCTATGTTGCTTAACATGAACACTGAACTATCTTTATGCACTCTTTGCAGCGTCCATATGTGGTTTATCCACCGGAAGGTCCACGCCCACCGCCGCCTGAAGAACTTCGCGAGAGGGCTCGGGAAATAGCTCGGAAGAGGCAGCAGAGCTGAGTGGATTGGTGACTAGGGAACATCGCAGATCATAAATCCAGCTCACAGATACGGTAGAGAATGACACTCTGGTTGTTGATATGGAACGTGTGTTTGGCCCTGGTCTGTAATATCTTTTTGCTGCTGTTGTTGTAATAGCGTTGAAGTGGCTACGGGTCATCTGCTTTGAGCTGTGAGGATTGACTAAATGTAATTCACTGTATTTCTTGTTGGAGGCAGTTCAAAGAATAAAAGAAAGGCCATATTTCGTACATCAGCATCACTTTACTCTTGAGTCTAATGTTACTATAAAGAATGCAATTGAGCTGTATGAGTACCTCTGAGCATAATTACTCTGTTTGGATTACATATTTACAACAGAAGCTTACAGGGTGCCTCCAGGATGCTCATTTTCGCATTGCCATGTGGAGTTAAATGAATCTGTTATCCGTTGGCTGGGACCACTGATAAAATCACGCCAGCCAACAGGTTAAGTATGAACACGCTCTTGTTTGTGTGTACTTGGTGGATCTGTCTGTTCTTGGACGATTGGAGCTTCTGTAAGACCCATTGTACAGAGGCAGCAACGACCGTGCGATCCCTTTCCTTCCTCCCAGCCAATTATTTTGCATAAGTACAGAGAAAAAAAATTGATAGCTCAGTTGGTAGAGCCCCCAAGTTGAAAGCTTTGCCCACCTAAGCTCAAACTCAGGTCCCCGTAGCTTGTGACTACCTCCCTAAAGGGTTCCGTACTCCCATCTGGCCATCTCTTGAGGCAAACCCAGGGGAAAATGTTCCCCACATGGTCGAGTCTTTTTTTTTATATTATGTTATTACTTGAATGAAGATGTCCATTGTTTGAGTTTAGTATGTATCCTTATTTTCCATCATGATCATGGCAATGAAAAAGGTATACACATACAGTTCATGAATGCTTATAACAGATTTCCTAATTTCTAGAGTTCACAAGAACAGGGTAGGGTCAAGATTTCAAAGGAATAACCAATTCTTCTAGCAACGAAAAAGTTAGAAGCAGAAGTAATTTTGCAAATTGCAATGGGCGACAGGCACAATGTATAAAAAGTTATTACCTTTGTAATTTATTTGTGAGTACAGCTCAAATATTTCAATCTTTTTATTAGTGTCACTAGGCATCATATGGGAAAGAAATATGTAACATTCCCAAGTTTGCTCATTAGGGGCATTGATGGTACAAGGTGTAACTGGAGAAGAAATATGTACCAGATCAACATGCATGACGAATGGTGTGCTGGAAGGCAAGATGCGCTTCATTTTGACCTTCAAAACGTATCAAGCTTCACATAGTACCAAAACCATGACAGCCATTACAACATACAGCATATACAATAAAACCTTCTAATACCCTCTAGGATAGATCTTTACCAACCATGGATGGAAGCAGTTTCTTGAATAGTTTCTCATTTTCCCCTCCTTCCCTAGTATTTCTCACCTCTTTGCTTCATATGAAGATTCTTTAGTGGCTCCTTAAGGAGAGCTGAGTTTTTGTGCAAGCCTCTGAAAGTTTCCTGTCCAATTGCATATGAATAAGGTCATTTTGCTTACAATGGAGTGTGCAGCGCACAAAATAACGTTTTAAGAGTGTCCTGTAGACAACCTAAGTAAAATCCCTCGTTTATCTACAGTTCTATTGCTGTTTTATGTTTTTTTTCCTGGTGTACTGTCTGAACAGGACACGTCTGTCACTTCCTATGTAAGCAAGCATAAACGCTAACCAAGTGAACTGGTTGCGATAACTACAGCAATGATGGCTGAATAATAATACATGTTTGCCGGGAGAGGCATTTGTTGTCATGTGCTCCTGTGATTTACGGTTACGAGGTTTACGTATAGGAAAATCCCAGCCTTTGAACAGTCACAAGTGAATATCTATAGCCAAATGTTACAAGAGTTTTAGACTCTAAACCTCAAATGAGAAATTTCACACAAAACAAGAAATAAAGCTATAAAACAAAGAAAATCTGGAAGACTAAGCTTCAATATTCTTCTTCGTCGTTCCACTTCATCCTTGTAAAGTTTTCACGCAACATCAATGCATCACATCATTCGTTTGGTTAGAAACTTGTTGTTCGGATGGTCACTGCTCGTCAATTACCGCCTTGATAGGTACGAGGAGAAGTCAATATCGCCTTCAAGAAGGAAGTGGCGCCATGAGGTGTCACCAATATCAACACCAAACCGGCACAATAAATATTACCATTGCCAATCAGCGTGAAACCAAGCATGGATTTCTCCATGCGCTCCCCCGAAGCCCCACCTCCGCACGGCTGCGCCTGCCGGCGGTCCGCCTCTGAGGCCCCAACAGGTTGTGAGGTTTACATGTTTGCGAGCTCTCATGACAGGATTTGAAATTTGCGCTTTCTATAATCTGACAGCGAATGAAAAGCATAGTTTTAGGCTAATATTAAGACCCTTAACAGTTCATTTTATGATATGATCTGGAGCTGGAATTGAAGCAAACAACACGCAGGCAAACAAATAGCAACCGACGGGGAAGGAAGCCACGGACCACGACAACTGCTCCGGCGACCTCACCGACGACAACAGGGCCAAAGTCAGCGAGCTGTAATGGAATTATTGACCTCGGTCAAGATCTAATTGGGCCGAAAGACCCAATTCTAATCCAATCCTAATCTCTGTTAGTTGTTTTTGATCGGGAGACAAACACATTTAAGGGCACGGCCCCAAGCCTACAACACTATATAACCAAGGGAAGACCCCTGGTTTTCCCTAAGCATGATTACTTACGAGATTAGCCGTCAAGGTTAGCGTATCCCTAACCTAACCGATCTCTAAAGTGCTGGAAGGTTTGGAAGCACGGTGTCCCTCGATCTACCTCTACATCAACCCTGCTACGTCTACGGAGGCAATAATGGGATCGAAAGGTTCTGGTCAGTTTATCTAATTAATTCCGTGTTAAGATTGATTAGTGATCATGATTAGACTAAACTAAAATCCTATTTATGGTTAATTAGTTCTAACAACCTGCTGTATCAGCCAGCGTGTCTACGGCGGCCGGCGGCGACGAGGACGCCGAGAAGAGGAAGAGCCCACTGCGGCTGCAGGAGTGGTTCGCCGAGCAGTAGGCCCGCACATGGCCTCCGCGGTGCTGCCTCGAGCTGCCCTGCCCCGACGCGGCGCCCTCCGCGGGATGGTGGACCGGTTCGCCACGCGCGCCGGCGCTTGCGTACGCCGGGCCGCACCGCCCGTGGCTCGGCGCCTGGCTGCGGCTGCGCCATCGAGGACAGAGCGGTGGCCGGCCGGTGGGTTGCGCTGCGGCGCCGCGGTGAGCGCGCGACGCGGACTGGGCGAATCAAATATTTACACAAAACCCCCTGACTCGGATCGCGACTCTTAATCTCGATCCGATTATTTACACAAAAACCCCTCAGTATTTTCAGAAACCACCCTGATTCTGAAATAGACCGTGGTGTGCGTCTGGCAGCCGGCGCAGAGATGGCGACGGTGAGCTCCACCGGCGGAGAGCTCGACACGGTGGAATGGGGCGGTCGCCAATTCGTCTGGTAAATTTTGTTCTTCCGTTTCCATGAAAAAATTTGTTCTTTCGATGACAATATCCCCAATCCTGGGGCTGCTACGCGCCTCACGGACGCCAGCCGCCGGAGCAGGAGACGGAGATGGAGGAAGGTGGCCCTGGGCCGTTCCTGCACCACCAGGAACGTGGCGGCGGGGCGAGGTGGAGGAGAAGGAAGCCTCGAGGCCGTGGCGGCGGGCCCGGCGTATGCTCTTGGTTTCAAAGGGGAGCGCGTGGAACTGATGAAGCAAGCGGCAAGCCGCTCTTGGTTGGTTCTCTCCATCCACAATCACTGAACCACCCCACCCGCCGATCCATCGGTGATCGGTCTCGTTGTCTATCCATCGGCGGCCGCTTTCCGAATTCTCATCTCATACGAGACGACACCACTCGATCCCCTACCCTATCCCCGTCGTCCATCAATCCCACCCAAAAACCCTAGCAGGCGGCGGCGCACAAGTAGATCGGAGAGCAAATGCCGCCGCCGCAGTTCCCCTCCGATCGCGCCAGGCCCAGGCCAGGCGAGAGCTCCGTCCCCGCCGTCAAGAGGGCGCCGCCAGCTTCCGTCTCCGCCGCCGCCGCCGCCGCCTCGGCCAAGATCGCGCGCCCGGCGTCCGCGCCCGACCTCACCGCGCTCTCCGCTGCAAGGCCGCGCCCGCCGCCCTCCGCCAAGGTCGTCGCGTCGCCGTCGGACAGGAAACCGGTCCGCCCGATGCCGCCGCCGCAGCAGCAGCACCGCGGCCTCGCTCCCCACGCCGCCCGGCCGCGCCCGCCCTCGACGCCGGCCAAGAATACTGGCGCGCCGCAGCCGCGCGGCCCGCCCACGTCGTCCGTCCCGCGCCGCCCGGCGCCGCACGACGGCGGCCCCGCGAAGCCGGCGTCGTTCATGGCGCCCCGCGCGGCGGCTGGCCCCCGGGACCGCCGTCTACGTGCGCACCGCCTTCAGGCCCCGGAACATCAACTGCCGCATCTTGCTCTGGCTCCCGGCGCGGGTCGTCTCCGCCTCCGACGCCTACCACCTCACCATCAAGTACGCCGCCGACCTCAACGACATGTTCGCCGGCAAGATCGTCAGCAAGCCCGTCGACCACATCCGCGTCGCGCCACACCGCGCCGCCGCCAGGGCCGACCAAAGAAAGCCGGAGACAAAACAACACGCCTTGTCGTGACGACGATGAGGCGCACGGGATCCCAACCAGCTGCCCTCCATCCATGGTCGCGGCGCAGAGCTGCATGACCTGAGATCGAGTGATCGACGATGATCAGGGTTGGATTCCCTCCCTGTGCATGTTTCGTTGATCTCGTTCTGATTTTTCGCCGTGCCGAAACTAGCACCAGATCATGTAATCTTTGAGTAGAGATTTATGTGGCACTTGTTTTGCTCGTGAGTGCGGCATATGCGCGTGGCTTTTCTGTTCTAATCTCCATGTATCTTCTTGTTTTGGTTATACATTGCAGAACAGTTCCGACTCTTGTATTCCAGCAAAGCGGTATGATGATCAATGCACCATTGGACAAATCAAAGTGGAATGTTGCAACAGCGAGAAACGAGAGCTTGAAGAGGTGAAATCTGAAAACCTCTAAACACAGTTGCAGAATAACTGCAGAGGGTTTACACCACCATATAGACCACACAAACATTATAAAGTGGTGATCCAGTAATATCAGCTGCAATGCTGCTAATGTATGTTGTCAACCAACCACAAATGTAATCATCAAAACCAGCAAAATGGATTCCATGGCATCTCAACATGCATAACTTCAGGTAAAAGCTTGGAGAAACTAAAAGTTTCAGACTGCGAATACAAAGAGTGGCTGGCCTAAGTGGGGGGAGGAAAAGAGTGCCATCACAAGAAAACCATGACCTCATTGCAGCGGTCGAGTAACATTTCACTATTTGGATTCTATGATCAGGCTTTTGCCTCCTGGGCTACTTCCTCAAAAGTCTCTCCAGGAACAAGCTCTGGAACATCATCATCATTATCTTCCTTGGCCTGTGCTGCGGCACCAGCAGCAGCCACCTGCTTCTGCATCTCTTCAGCAATCCTCTTCAGGTGCTCCATGTTGTCAGGACCTGGAACAACGAAATGAATAAGGCTTTAGTTTCTCTTTCATAGATTTTTCTAACCTGGCTGAGCTACTGTTTATTTCCTTCTTAAGACTTCTATTTTCAAACTACGAAGTGGTGGCACAACAGGTACTCAACAATACGTGCTAGCCCGAAAGCTAACAGACAACAAACAGAAAGTACGACACGACAAAACTGGAAATAAAGCAGCGCAACAACAAATATTGCTGACATGCCCAAAGAACAAAGTTCGGTAGTCCAATTCGGTTACAAGTTATTTACGTTACAAGAAAAGCAATTTATTGGATATATACATCGAGGTACAAAGTGTAACGTACCCAACTGGTTGATGATCCCAGGCAGAACATCTTGTAGCTCTGTCAAGTTACACAGTAAGTCAGCAACATAGAATTGTACAAGAATGCTACAAAAATAACTGTACTTCTATGGCAAAATTGTGTTTTTTTCTACATAGCATAGCAGATGAAACATAAGGCAATTGTTTCAAACCATCCTTAAACACTTTAAGTACTTTTTAAAACCCAACCTAACCACGAGCAGAGCTATTTATGTAATATCACGCTTGTAAGAACTCGGTTGCTTCTTCTTTCTTAAATGACATAGCAGTGCTCCGGCAAACCTTTCAAAAAAAAAAGTGCTTGTGAACCAAACAAAAGCTAGTGCTAAAATTACAGAGATTCTCACAAGTGCTTGATTACTTAGATGGGATTACTCCTGATCACTTCTGATGGTGAGGGGAAAATAAAATAGTTGGTCCAATTGTATTCAGATTAATCAACTGTGGATGCATTCAGGTGTAAAAGCTAAAATGGATTTTGGATTCTCAAACTACTAATAAGGCAACTAATATGATGCAACATAAACCAGCTGTTTCATTTGCGATCCATCGCAAAGCTAGAACGTCCACTTCATCTCAAAAGATTGTATGGCTCTGAGGGTGATTAAATGACAGGACAGTCAAATTTAACAGAGGGATGAGTATTACTTTTCGTCTGTGGGGATCCACTGACCACCCATGTGTTTGCAGCGATGGAAGCTTGCACTGCAAGAGGGGAGAAGAAAACAACAGACACAAACGAGTCAGTGACACTTGCATTCCCCATTTGAACAACATGTCGCAGGCACCAGCAGCTTCAAAAGAGAAGGACTGGCAAACCTTTGGGATTCAAGAACTGGATGACGAGGTCGTCCTTGAAGATGTTGACCTCCTCGATTGCAGGAATGGTATTGACCCCTACTCTCTTGAGCGTGCTCTGCAGCCTCTTGTCGTCCGTGGTGGCCGTCTTGTGGACAGCCTTCTTCTTCCTGAACAAAAGCTCAAGTTTTTCTGGTCAACGCATTCGCCGCTGATGACCAACACATGAGCCAAGCCGTGTGAGCCAGTCAAGAGACGGTTACCTGCGCACGGTGCCCTTCCCGCCGGTGCGGACGGCGCCGGCCATCTTCATGAGCCTCTCCTTGTTCATCTGCGCAAGCAACCAATGAGTCCAACGCCACAAGAGGCACGGATCTATCGCGAGGGTGAATCGGTCCTACTACGCCCGGCAATCGGGGTGGACTGGACTGATCTAAATTCTAAACCGTTCACGAGCGAGAACCATGGCAATTGCCGATTTGATACGATGACGTCGGAGTGAGGAATGGAAGAAAAAAGACTGACCTTGGCGGTGGAGGGCGGCGCGGGAGCAGGGAGGGGGACGGAGGAGTGTGGATGGGAGGAGGAGGCGGCGGCGGCGGCGCAAGATGGGCTCAGGTTTTGGGGGAGGATGATTATAGGGTTTGCAATTTTCCACATAAGTCCCTGGGTTTTCTATGTTTTATGTATGTGGGCGAATGGAGGTTCCGCTGGGCCGGCCCACTCGAGGCCTCTGGGCTCATTTCGATGCAAAAGCCTCGGGAGAAAAGATTCAGTGATGGGTTCATTTCAGTGGGCTGGACGAAGAACTGAAAACTCACTCCGTACGTTATTATAAACAGCAGTTAACTTGAATATAAACCTCCCTCTTGATCTCCACCAGCACCACTATCTTCATTTCTCTTGTTTTACATAAGTTAATACGTTTTTTTTATGATATTGTATTAAGCACAATCATGATGGATGTTGTTACTGATCAGCAAATTAAATACACTGCTGCACACTGTTAAAGGCGAAATTAAACACAACAATACATGTGCACATTGTATATCCGTTTTTAAGCAGAGTTGTTGTTAAGCAGAATCATGATGTATATATGTGTTTATTCATTCATATATCGATATGAAACTCGCACCGATCACAATCCACACACACCACTGCAACTGACAATAATCGATCATCAAGCACGACTCTGAACCAACAACCTTTTATGCATGCAGTAGCACTCCTATATATGTGGTAATAATAACAAAAGCAGATTCACATAAGGCACACTCAAAGAGAATCATGGTCATGGTCGTCATGCGGCGTTGACGGCGATCTTCATGCCGGACTGGCAGTGGCCGGGGATGCTGCAGATGAAGTAGTTGGTGCCGCGGGCGAGGGTGACGCGGTCGTTGCCGGAGCTGTAGAACTTGGCGCCCCGGGGAGCGCTGCAGCCCTTGTACCCGGCCGCGCTCACCGCCGCCACGTTGTGCGCCGACGAGTCGTACTTGAACACCAGGACGTCGCCGGCCTTGAAGCGCTTGCCGTTGGTCCAGCTGTTGGAGTTGAAGCTCCAGCCGCCGCGGTCGCCGACGGTGAACACCGCCGACTCGGCGACCTGGGCCTCGTGGAGGAGCACGCAGAGGACAAGCGCCGCCGCAAGGACCACCACACCACCGCTGCCTCTTCTTCCTCCCTGATGAGCCGCCATTGCTAGCTACTAGCTGCTGATTAATTTGCTCTCCCCTGCACCACTAGCTGCTGCTTACCTACTACTCACCTCGGAGCGAGTGGACTGGTTGTTGGCAATGGCCGACGGGGGGGCCTCTCGTTTTATAGGCAGACCGGGCAGCAGGCTCCATGGAAGAAGTAGTGGAGGCGTGAAGGTAAGTAGGCCCCGCTGCGCCGGGGAGGGGGAATGCAATGCAAAAGGAAGGGGAGAGTGAAGAAGAGGGTTCGGCCAACGACCCACAACAATGGAGGCGCCCCATTACTTTTGGACCGACGACGACACCACCGGTGGATTGGATTGGATTGGAAGGAGATGAAATGAGGAGCTGACCGACCAACAAGACACGTTTAATTTGAAGGCCCGGCCCGACGACGACGTCAAGCAAGTGTGGAAAAACGTAAAAGCTAACACGCACCAAAGCAGAATGATCGATGCAGAGTGTTCCTGCACTCTAACTTTCTATCTATACAAATACAATCTCAACCTAACACACCTACAAATTAAAGAAACAGCTTCTTTGTTACACTGTTTACTACCGTAGCACCTCTGATTGCTACTGCACATCGGCGTGCGATTACGAGACATCATATACATGTATAGAACCAAGTGGCTTAATAATTGTACTGTGTTCACATGCATCCAGTAGGAGCAGAACAAAGCAACAAGTTGCCTTGACGTCAAAGCTCTGATTGTGTTTGGCTGTGTACGTCCATGGAAGTAGAGGCCGGATTGGTAATCTTTTTTCTAAAAAAAATATAATGGTTGTGCCCAAGACTAGACGGAAAAACACCATGTCAGGTCGCGGTCCACTGGAACATTCTTCAATCTCCACCACTACTACATTTCCAGCAGGTCGTATGCCACACTCCGACGCACAAAACTCTTTGTTGCTGGGTCGCTAGCTGCTCCCAACAGCAAGTCAGCACTCTACCAACACCAGCCTTAAACGAAGAGACTTGTTTTCAACTCCGGCTCACAAAATCAATGTTGTTCCAGCTTTAATATTTCCACCAGGTTGGAAAAACTTTTACAGCCTTGGTTTCACCGCAAATCAATCATACAAGATGCCTCCGCTCCTCACTGCAATATAACTAGCCTCTTCCATTCCTTGTATAGTCAGAAGTCATTACACTGGTGTTACATGTGTTTTACACAGCAGCCCCCGTACAACACCGGTTATGTGACCGCTTCTGGAGCTGAGTTGCAGTAAGGAGTGTGCAAGCAAATGAACCTATTCGACATCAAGCACACGGAGGCAAAGGCGATGCCAATCAGCAAACCCACGATGCTCTTCCGCATGTCCAACCGCAAGGACCGCCTGAAAACACGGCCAAAGCTGGGGATCAGAGCCCCACACGCGATCACCATCCAGTGGTCGAGCCCATCGTAGTCGATCCTCGCAAGGATCGCGCTGATGGCGGCACTAGGTCCTGCAACCCCGGTCAGAACAGCCGCTGCCAGGGCACCGCGCCAGCTATCTGTGGCACCAAAAACACAGCTTGCGACAGCCGCACCTCGTGGCAGACCATGGAGGGAGGCTGGAAGAACCATATAACGGCCAAGGCCATAAGCCTTGCGAGCCGCGACACCAAGTACAAGTCCTTCCGTGTATGCATGAATGAATACGGCACCGCATGAAAGGAGTGATTGCACTGTGAGGACACTAAGAGAGAAGCCGGAGGATGATGTAATGACATTGACGGAGGATTTCTTGCGATTAACCACCCTAAGGATGCTTGATGTGGCAACATGGTAGACAAGGGAACCACCAATGAGGAGAAAGAGTGTGGTAAAGAGACCCATTTTTGAGGACATGAGAAGCTGTACAGGTCTCCATGCTGCAAGACGGAAAGCAATGCCTGATGCCACACCAGTAAGTAGAGGGTGTGGCATGCTGAAGGCAAGAGAGAATGTGACAAGTATAATTCCTCCGATAAGTGGACCCAGTCCAAATACAAGTGATACCAAGAAACCTGATGCATCCTCCAGGCTGCAAGTTAAATCCATATCGTCAGCTGAGAGTTAACTTTTACCCACCTAAGACCACGAAAATGTTAATAGCAAACTTACTTGTTGCCATCAGTAAATCCCAGAAGCACAGTACTTAATGTTTCCATGAAAGCAACAGCAAGTGTTCCAGCAGAAGCAACTTGTGATGGAGTCGCTTCCTACACATAACAAGGGAAATGTCAAAACTGCTTTCTCAGCACATATATCAGCAGCTTCAGTCCTTCACAGTAAAGTGAATAGGAAATTCACCTTAAAAGCATCAGGAAGAACCTCTGCTATAACAATCCATATCATGCATCCCGCAGCAAAACCAGTACAAAAGGGGAGCACCTTCTGGAACGCATCGGCACAAAGGAAAGCAGGAACAGCAACAATTGGCTGGATTTACAATTGAAAACAGATCAACATCAGAGCAAAAGCAAATAATGTTTGCTACTAGAAGTGTGTGTTAAAACTGAATTAGACAGCGGTTGCACATAAAAGTGATGAATAATGTTGTGTTCAAGACATAATACTGAAAGAAAGCTAAACTTGGCCATGTTTCAGAAAGTAAAAGAAAGAGACAGTTGTGGCTCTCACTGGCCTCGGAATGACAACAGTAACTAGCTCCTGCTAGCCACCAATAATAATATAGAACAAAATAAGTAAAGAGATACTAATGTTTCATGATTGCTAATATTATATAATACAGAGATTACTAATACTACATAGAGATCTATAGTAAAAGTTTCTTAGTACTAACACTTATCTCACACAATTCTACTGTTACTTATCAGTTCGTCAGCTTGGAAAACTCTTACGAGTTGTACATATAGTCAGCAAATTAATACACAACAGTTTCTATGAAACCAGCAGGATCGATAGCATATTGTAGGATGCGAGTATAATGCAAACAACCAGGTTTGGAGCATAAAATGTATCATGTGTGGCCTTTAAGTATTTTGTATCTGTAACAATATTCAATCAGCATCCAAAGTTCCAAACAAAGGTGCATGTAGGGTTCCCAATGGATAAAATATTGGTCTAGTTGTTCCACCAATCCTTGCCCATGCCCCATGGCCTAGATATGTTTTTCTTAGGAGCTCAAGACCTTGCTTTTTACCAATTCACTATCATGTACGTGTTAACAGTTACCTATGTTGCCAATACCAAATCATATTAGCGCTGATTCATGTGACTCGCACTATGATTCAGTTTTGCTCTTTAATTTGAATAGCTAAAGAAGTCCATAAACACAGACAGACAAATATGGGGGGGGGGGGGGGGGGGGGGAGCAAAATAGCTAGTTCAGTCAGTGCACAAGACAATACCATTCTGTTGCTTACAGTTGCAAAACAAGTCAAGATAACTAAAAAGTTAGCATATTTTTCATTACCCATTCAATAATAAAGACAATAAATGTATAGGAATGTTTAATATTTCATTTCATCAAAGAAATGTCACCTGTGGTAAAGATGTTATGATACTCCATATCATTGCCTTTTGGGGGGACACACCCCTAGATGACAGTACCATGCTTACAGCCAAGCCTTCTGGTATGTTGTGCACTGCTATAGCTATAGTAACTAGAAGACCCTGAGAAAATCCTTTGGAGCCAGCAAAGGATACCCCCACACCAGAGCCTTCCCCAAAAGAATGGAGAGTCATTATTCCAACAACAAGGATAACTTTACTTGCATCTGCACCTTTAATATCCAGCATGCTTACTTCTCCATATTGCTCAAGCAACTGTACACAAGGAAATGGTATAAGAAAATATTATTGAAGATAAGTATAACAAGAACAATGAAAAGGGGGTTATCTTGATTGTTCTGAAAACAAAACTATCAATTGAACTCGATATGATGTCGTATACACTCTGCAAGCAAGTGAAAAGTGGAATGCAGACTGATCTAACTCAGTCATGCATTGATGTTTAACTTTTACAGTTGGCCTACACAATATTCTTATCAGCAAAAAAATGAGGGTAAGCTCGAGTATTGCACGTCATTCAATTGTATGGACCAACAGCTATTGACTCTGGCAACCACAATTTTTTGGGTCCAAGACTACTATAAGTAGATAAGTACATGTATAACTGCTAGGCACTGTTATGTTGACAAACGAAGCCTTTCAGACATCAAATGAAGCTTTAGTTTAGCTATAAGGTAACATATTTTGAGCATTGGCCTTTTCGTAAAATCTAAGCTACCTAGTGCATAGCAACCTTAAGTTCTGTTCCTGCATTGAGAAGTACATCATGAATGGGTATGTACCATACAAATGAAGCTAATATTGCATAAGTTTGTACAACAACAACAACAAATAGCTCATTCAAATCTGAAGCTATTGAAACGTGGCATCGATCTGAAAGATGAAGAGCAGGAATAGTCAAGTACCTTCTTGCAGAGCCAAATAAATACTCCTCCACTCAAAATTCCAAAAACAACCCAGCTCCCACTGCCATACACCTGCCCTTCCTGCACAAGGTCAAAGCTTGCAGCCAGCATCACCCCAGCCGCCATCCCATTGCAGAGGCCCGCCCACTGAGCTTCCAGCTCCATGAAAAAGAAGGGCACCGCTCCCAGCCCAGTTGCCGCGGCCATGACGAGCGTAGACCATGCGACCGTTGACACGGACACCCTCCCCACCCTACCGCCATCCTGCCTCCCCGCGCCATCCAGCTTCCTGTGGGGCGCCTCCTGCACTAACCGCGCATTGCCGGGCTCGGTCTCGGCGACAGCCGACACGTCCCGGACCAGGACGAAGAGCAGGCACACTAGGATTGCCCCAGCTCTTGTGTCCATGGTTATTCAGCGCGCCGGGTTATTCCCCACACCCCCTGACTTCACTTGCCAGGGTAGCGTGGGCGGGAGGCCTGCGGCTCAGAGAAGCAACTACTCCAACATGTCGTCGTTATCTTGTTGAACGGCGCAACGGAATGATCACAGCTTTCGCGTGGGACTGGGAAGATGATCCAACCCTGCCGCAAAGAGAAGGCGGCACGAATTGAGCGGCGCAAGCAAGCACAGGGATTCAGACATTCAGTTGAGACCCCATCCCAGCAGTTTATCATAGTGGATGGACATAAAAGTTGGCATTGCTGCCCCCAACACGCAGCAAAGGACACGAATACGCAACAGACAGACTGAATGAAGCAGAAAGATTTGGATCTAACTGCTGGTTATATATAATCTCGTTCCTCTCATCGAAGAAAGCCAAGCCAGGGGGCCCTTACCAGCAGCAGCAGCAGGAGGAGGAGGAGGAGGGGAGGAATCGACCCCCCGGCCGGGTCGGGATGGATCTGCGCCTCCCGCGCGGGCACAAGGGACGACGAGGGCGCCGATGGAAGAATGGGAGGCTTCGGAGGCGTGACCAGGCGACGAGAGTCCCTTCCCCTCGGGGGGCGGATTTAGGCGGGGGATGGGGCCGGCCGGCCGGCGGCGCACGCGGATTTGGGAAACCGGCGACCCCGGGGGGCGAGGGGGCACTCGGGAGGAGGACCAGCAGCAGATGCGCCGCGCACGTGCCGTGCGGCCTCCGGTTCCCGCGGGACGCGGTTCGGTGGGCCGGGCCCCTAGAGATCGAGCTGGAAATCTATCGTGGCGTGGCGTTGGGGCTATGCGGACCGCAACGAACCAAACCGTACGCTGCGGATGGACGGCGACACGTACAACTGGATGAAAACGGTCGGAAGTCGGAATCCGTATCACAGTACAGTATGGAAAATGGTGACGGTCGGTACATGATCTTTCTGTATTTATATAATTAACAAAATTAAATACGACGAAAAATAACTGTAAAATTAATTCTAAATGATAGTTTTTATATGTTTTAAAAAAATGAAAATGATCGGAATCAGTATTATAATAATATGAACAACGGTATCGATCGTTACCAGAATTTCACGTCCCTCTTTCACCCTAACAGCATGCTGCGAACGCAGATTCCTAAGGGTTAGACGCGTTATTAAAAGCTAGTGGCCAGCAGTCCGAGAAGAATTAGAGCGGTCCACCAAAATTTTAATCCCCTTCTGAACAGCGCCAGTCGCGCGCGCTGCACCGACCAGACTCTGCTGCGGATAGTTTTACAAAGGGAAGGTTGGACTGCAAAGCTAAGATAACCTATGTTGTATAACCATTTGCTTGTAAGAAATGAGGTAGCGATAGATCAATCCATCAATAAAACTGACGGGGGAGTAAACTCAGGACCCCTAACGGGCCCGACTTGTGTGAGGCAAGGCCCAGCGGACTTAATGGGCCAAGGACGGGACGGCCCGCTAACCCGCGCGGGGAGCAGCCTTCGCCACTAAGCCAGCGGATCAAGGAGCCCGACCTCCCGGAACACGTGGCGACCCCCCGACCTAAAGCCTCGGGTCAGAGCCAAGCCGTTGGCCCGAGGCGTGCGCTCCAAGGGCGGCGCGCCTCCTGACAGGCGTGTCGGCCAAGACAGGCTCCGTGCAAGCCCCAAGGCACCAACCCTGCTTATCTTGCAGCAAGGGCCAAGCCAGCAGGACTCCCTGACAAGGGGACAGTGCCGCTCGCGCGGGCCCCTTGACACAACGGGAGGGGGCGTCCGCAGACGCTGCCTCCCCTCGCCGTAATGATGGCTGCTTCTGTGCACCGCCTCATTACGCCTGCGACCGTGACCGGACGCCCCCGGCCAGGCCTCGGTAAGACGCCCCTCACCAGGCGCGCCGTTTGGTGACAGAGCTACGTAAGATAGCCTCGCAGGTAAGGAACCCGGGCTTCGGCGGACAAGACCGGAGGAGACCCCCGAGCGACCGTCCGAGTGGTCGCGCCGCCCCGATTGAGCCAGGATGGGACAGCGCCGGGGGAACACGTCGCTCAAGGAGATCGCCAGGATCATCCCTTGCACCAGAAGATCGCCAGGATCAAGCTCATCCACTCCCGACCGATCGAGTGGGCCCCGACGACTGACAAGGACGAATTGCACCCCAACGGTGCCAAGACACAATGCTAGATATCTATAAATGCCAAGACACAACCACAGACGCTTCATTTCCCCCCGCTCGGGGCCGCCTCCCATTGGTGGTTCGTGCAGCGATCGTGCCCCGAGTGGCACGGCGATTGCCGGGCGTGTTGGCGTCGTTCCATCGGCGTCTTCATGAGTGAGTTTAGTTGGGAGAGGGCTCTTGGTGTGCCTCGCTCTGGCCGGCCCACTGACTACTGGGGCCGTTTGTGCCCGCGTTCGCCTATAAATAGGGGAGTTGTGGATACATGGTTCCGCACAAGTGAACAAATCATGGAGTTCCATTCGCTAGTTTTCTTCCTCACACCCCACACCCGTCCTCCAAATAAGAGTGGTCATGGCTTGTTTTTCTGGTGCTAGAAGAATACTTGCGAACGGCGGGGGATCTTCCTCACGCATGAACTCGCCGGCGAGTTCATGCCGTCGACCGCTGCACGGCGTCGAGAAGTCCGAGGGCCTGCAGCTGGAGTAGGCAAGCCAGGCCACTAGTCTGCCTGCTCCCTTGCCAGCAGGCGAGGGGGGCTCCCAGCCTCTCGTGGCCTCTTTGGACTCCTCTCGGCGCCGGCCCGGAGACTTGGTGGTGGTGTGACACTTCCCTGCCGCCGGGATCACCCTTCTGCTCTGCGTCCTTCTTGCGGTTGCAGCTCCCCCGAGATCTCGGGTGAGCAGTTCATGCGTCGTCGACGTGGAGCCGCAGATCCACTGCCTCATTTTCCAACTACGGTTGGAAGGCTGCACAGCTCAATAATGTGCGTCGTGGCAACGGGGGACTGTGAAGGATTCTTGTCTCGCCAGGCAGGGTGGTCTTGCCACCATGGAGGGTGTTGGCGCTCCTTAAGTATCCATTTTATCCCCTGTTTAACTTTGATAATGGCATGAATTTAATATCAGAATCACTAACCATCCTAACCTCGGCCCAATTATTGGTCGTTTTTGTGTTTGCACATATATTTTGGAGGTACCTCGTTTTTGCAGGTTTTTGACCAATTTTGGAGCATGAAATGGCGAGGCCCACGATCACGCGATGACACGAAGAATGACGAAGGCCAAAGCCCGAACAAAGGATCGAAGGTCATGATGATTAAAGGCCCATTCATGCACATCCACCCTCCAATGAAGCCAAAAAGACAAAGCCCACAAGATAAGATCGAGATACTTCGGGGCTAAGCAAAGCAAAGAGATATTTAAGGAAGGATTTTCCATCCTATCCTTCTCCTCGAAGAAATCTCGAAGATAACGACGTCTAAAGGGGTGCAATCGTGAAAGACATAAATTCTAGAAGACTCCAGGAGACTTGGGGAGAAAGTTGAGCACCAGCCGGCGAAGGAAAGACCCAGGCCGGCCGGCCTAGGCTCATTGGGCCGGCCGACCCAGCCTGTTTTTAGGTCGGTTCGACCTCCCCTTTGACCGAGGGTTCCCTGAGGCTATTTAAAGACCCCTCCCCAAGCTTCACGGAGAGATCAATTCGGGAGACGATTTCAAGGAGCAGAGAAGATAGAGGGACACCTCTCGGAGAGCCGAGGGTCGTGCTAGTTGTCTAGGGTTTGCCCTAGCCGACGTGGGAACCTTGCAAGGAAGACCACGTCGGAGTTCTGGAGCTAGGATCATCAAGATCAAGGTAGGGCGGTTGTGATCTTGTGATGTACAATCATTCATGGTGAAATTATTTGTGTTTCCGAATGTTTAGCGACCATGTTCTCCTCTTTCGATTTCGTTCTTTTCTTTGGGTTCGCTTCATCCTAGATCTATTATCGAGATAGATCACTTAGCATGATCTTGTAGTCATGGTGGCTAGAGGTTCATGGCGGAACTACCAAAGGGGGTTCGACTTGCTTCAGGGTATCCCGTTGAAAGGGGTGGCGTCGTGACAGGCCGTTGCCACTTAGTAGGTTGGGTATCGAGGGATCGGATTGGAGATTTTGGGGTTAAAGAGGCTTTTCATTGAGATTCACATCTATCTTACTTCACTTTATCTAGCTGGAACTACAACATATGCATGATCTAGGTGATCTAGATTGGTTATCTCTAACTTTCTCTTGCTACCTTCGGTGTTTGTCGTGTTTTTAATAGATTAGATTCGTTTTCACCATCTCAACACAAAGGAATCTCTATGCTAGTAGATTGTTTCTTGTCTCTTTGGTTCCGTGGATTGATAAACCTTGGGGGAATACTCTAAGGGAAAAGCTACACGAAACCGTGCGCTTGCGGTATATAAATCGGGGGCGCTAAGGAGCGTCAACAAGCTTTTCTGGCGCCGTTGCCGGGGAACCATTGATTTAAGATCCAATCTTACTTGCATTCGTAAATATTTCTTTTTCTTGATTTTTTCTTTTTGATTTCTTTTTAGATCTCTTATTTCGTTTCAAGAACAACTCTCGACAGCAGAGGGGTATGTTAACATTCTACCTCTTTGTATTCTACTCAAGCACTTCGGCAAATAAAGTCCTTTGCTGAGTTCGGTAACTTCCTATATCCAGACACGGCAGACAGAACAGAGTCTAGATAGACCTTAATCGTGAAAAATAACACGTGCTCAGGTGCAAACCTCAGTATTCCCCATTACCCCGTGTACTTTGATTGATTTCCAATTTAAGATCATGATGCATGCACGACCTATTTGTCCTCACAAAACAAACAACTGCCAAATAGTTTTGGACTTACGGGGTTAGCGCCGGTAGCATAGCACAAAATTACGTCTCTCCCTATATATGTCTAGCCGAATTCTAATCGTTCTTAACTTAACGTAATCGCGGTTAGTGTACCTGCAAAAGATGCACAGCATGTATATATATGAATATTCACGACTGGACCCTTCGTGCCAGCACTCACGAACGGCCCCTATGTGTCCTACGCCACATGGGTAACGCATATGCAGTTGCCCACATATTCACCCATACATTGCCATTTACTATAGAAACGGCAGCCATACAATTTTCCGCCGTATGGCCAACGTTAACATACGCTACTCAGTGGCGTATTCACAAGTTCCTTTACTCTCAATATAATCGACTGAGGCCGGTATATTGGTAGCAGCTCAAGTAGGCCACTGCTTGAGCACAGCGTTCTGTTCGCATCACCGACGGGAAGGTCAGTCTCCCTCAGCTGACTGAGTATACTTTACTCCCAATATAGTCAACTGATAGTTGGTATATTGGCAGCACCTCAAGTAAGTCATTGCTTGAGGGCAACGTTCGGCTCGCATCACCGACGGGAAGGTCAGACTCCCTCAGCTGACTGAGGATCCTTACATTCTTACCTTAGCGTAGTTGCGTCGTTACAAAATTTAAGGGTTGATTGAGCACAAAAATAAGGTCTGACAGAAAGTAAGTGCTGGAAGTCAGGTATATAATGGCATAAGTTAGATAGCCACCTAGTAACTTCCCATAATTCCCCTAGGGCTTTACGAACTAGGCACCATCCTTAACGAACCAACGTATTTTGCAAACGCAATTGTTGTGGTCAAAACTTTAATAAAATTCTTCAAAAACTCGTCACATTCTCCGGTGCACGCTTTGTTCGGCTCTGATACCAGCTGTGGCAGAACCGCCCGACATAAACCGGCTTAAGTGCGCTAACCATCGTTGCAAAGGCAATTAGATTTAACTCGCACAGCAGACGGAGCACATCGGAGGTCTGTCGGGTAAATTCCCGATAAAACCACTTAAACCTGGATCGAACAAAGCAGCATAACTCACGCGAAGGCAAGTCCAGAGATTACAACAATACCCCATATATTACAACACAGAGTTTAACTTAACAGTAGAATTACAAACCGAGTTCCAAATTTAACAAAGTACTTTTCAAAGCCAACATAAAAGGAAAACACCAGAGTTCTTTATTGTAGCGGAAAAATAAACACGAGAACTAACGACGATATGGGTGTCACGATGAAGCCCGATTCGTGATATCACTCGCTCTTGTCATCGTTGGCCGGGGACGGGTCCCACTCCACGGACCAACCAGGCGGGAGAGTGCAAGGCCAGGTCAAACTGGCAATCATGTCCTCAAAAGTATTTCCTGAAACAAAATGAGCCACAAGCAAGGCTGAGTATTCTAATACTCAGCAAGGCTTACCCGACTGAGGGTATACTTAGCCCTTTAACTAGACATGCAAGGCTTTTGGCTTGAGGGGTTTGTTTTGCCGAAAAGCAGTACAGAGTAGATCCTTAATCTTAGGTTTTAGCTTTCTGGTTCTAGTTCAATTAACCACTCTATGTGAGCATCTATCCAATAGCATACACGGTGGAAACAATTATTTTTCATCAATCAACCATATTCATCATCATCATCTTTCACTTCTTACTCTATGTAGCAGAAGTGTTAAGCAGTCCCAAACCGTGAGAAGCGGACGATTCGAATCGAATTTGTTAACCTGGCCAGGCAGACCTAAACACACGTCACATGGTTACTCCCAGAGTCACACGTGCAACTTTTCCCTTCAATTCCCGCTTCACGGAACAGGCCCACCGCCCTCGACTACAGAGCCCGGCCCTGCACCCGTCATTAGCTAGATGAGAACGACGTCAAGACGGTGGGAAGGTATGTTCCGGCCGCGGTTCAATCCAGTACTTAAGCTTACCGATTACCATATTTTCGGCATGTGATTAGTACGTTCAAACGCTTAACCACCACTACCACACACTGCGGCCTTATCACTTTTCACTAAACAGACGGGGCATCTAGAGTATCACGACCCCGCCCGTAGACCTTATAGTGGTAGCAAGTAGTAAACAACCAACTCCTATAATTTCTCGCGAGTGACCGGAAATCACTCGACTTCTACCGAACCATTAGCATAGCTAACTAGCGACCTGCATCAACTAGTGTTCAAGCATTGGTACCTAGGATCATGCAACTAAGGTTTCAGTCAAATCCTGTAACTTAAATGCACAAGTAGATAGGAACAATAATAAGTTGCATAATTTAAAATAGAAGGACATGCTCCGGGGCTTGCCTTCCTGGGCGTAACTGGATCTGGGTTCTTCCGAAATCGGGTTCGGGTCTTCAGTAACTTCAGTTAGATTCACCTGAGCTTCACGCTGCTCACTCTCGGACTCGGGCACCAGCTCGTATGATCCGTCAGCGAGAGTAGTAGTATCTATATGAGATGCACATGGGTGAGTTGTGATGATAACAACTTATAACTTGCTTCACTATAAAATTGCAATTCAAACAAAACCCAAAATTAAAGAGTGAAACACTTCCATTCATATTTTACTGGGCAATCGTTTATAGAGTAGTAACTCAACATATCTAACTACACAACATCATGATCAACGGCACAAGAAAGCTATACTAACTTCCTAAACAAGTGGGAGTAGTTTCATATAGCAATTAAATCATGGTTGGTTAATAAATCAACAACTCAGCACACATACAGTAGTAAATTCAACAAAAATTACATCAAACAGAATGTAAACAGAAATAGCTATCCTGCAAAATTCATCCCAAAACTTGTAGCCATTTATCCCGAACAAAACATGTAATTAGACAACTCCTAGAACAAGATTGAATTATACAGGTTAGACCAGAGTATAAAACAATCTCAAACTTTAACAGTAGGTCTAAAGAGGGATGAATTAGCTACTTTGAATTTTTCAGGATTTATTATGCAAGGAATTAAATAGGAGAAAATAAACAAAACATACATCAATTTAAAAAGATTAATTTTTAGATCCTGTTCTAGTCATGAACTGGGGCTCAAACTCCATGGACAAGCTAAGCTATTCAAGAAGAATACTCAGAAATATTTTCATGATTTATTATCAACATAAACTGTTTATCATAATTAATATCTACTAAACAAGCATTAAAACAAAGAAATAGCTACACAAATCTAAAAATATTGAAACTTTGACAGTGATGTTCATTTAGTATTGGAAATACAAATAAAAAGTTTCATACACATATCTATAATAGAACATCTAGAAATAAAAAGTAAGCTACTCTACTAGATCTAGCCAAGACTAGGGTTTCATCTAGTTACAAAGGTCAACTGGTGCTCAAATTTTTACACAAAACTAAGCATGCCAAGTATTACCTACCAGCCAAAAATCAGACACAGATACTGAGTAGAACTCCTAGAGTAAATATAGTCTATGAAACCTAATCTTTTTCCTAGATTAAAATACAGACAGAAAATAAACATGTGCATGTAATGAAAGTTGTAGATCTGGTTGCAAGGATTCCAGAACATTTGGATTTGTATTTTTCTGATTTTTATATGAATTTATATTGATTTTGCAATTTTGTTGGCTTGGAAAACAAAAAGGAAAAAGGATTTCTTTTTGCACAAAGGCCCCTGGAAGACATTTTCTTCTCGCGGAGAGGCCCTTGGCCGGTTTGGGAAAACAGAGGAGGCGCCGGGCGATGGGATTCCGGCGTGGGGGCTCACCGGGGACGGGGGAGAAATGGGGGAAAAGCTTCACGGCGTCGAGAGGAACCCATGGGTGGGCTCGGTTGGGGCTAGGGATGGCCGGAGCGGCGGCTCCGCGAAGAACAGCGGCCGGCGGCGGCAGTTTGCGGCGGCAGCGGCGGTCCGGTGGTCGGGGGTGACGAAGAGCGGGTCGGGGAGTACCAGTGGAGGGCGAGGAAGGTGGCTGCGGGGGTTGTTGGGCACGAGGGAGGCGGAGAAGGGGGCTCCGCGGAAGCCTAGGGCGCGGCGGCGGGCATGGCTGGAGGCGTTGGCCGTTCCAGGCGAAAGAGGTCGTGTGGAGCTGGCTCACACGCTCAGGGAGGAAGGAAAGAGGGGTGAGGACGTCGGGGAGCTCGCGGGAAGGGTCCTGGCGAGTCAAGGGCGCGATAAGGAGCGAGGCGCGGTCACCCGAGCCATCACGGCGTCGCCGTGGCACTACGGCGGCAAACCTCGGCGTGCGCGCCGTGGATTGCGACGCGTGGTGAGGCCGAGAAGCTACGGAGCGGAACCGGGACCGATTTGGGTGAACCTGGGGGTGGGGAGGCGGCCTGGCCGGGCGGGCGGTGCCGGCGTGAGGCCGACGGCCTCTGGTCGGCCGGGCAGAAACAGGGGAGGGGAGGGAGAACAGAGAGAGAGAAAGAGAGAGAGATTAAATTGATTCAAAAAATTCGAATTTTTCTCAAAGATTCCTTTTGAAACACGAAAAACTCTGAATACGAAAGTTGTAGAGAATTTCGAATTCTACACCTTTTGTTTCAGGCACCAAATCGTTTGAGACTCAAATCAAAAGTTAATTTGAAAACCCGATGAATGTACGTTAAAACCCGATTCGATTTACATTCAAATTTTCTTCGACTTTTGTATGTAAACTTGAAAATATTTGAGCACCAAAGTTGTTCAACATTTAAAACTCTAAAATTTTTATTTCATGTTAGAGCTCAATTAAACCACGGTTTGAAAATTATTTTAAAACTATCACAACTAAGGTTTTTGAATTGCTAACCATTTCATGTAGACTTGCATTGGGTTAAGGGTACATGATTTGGTGCTAACGACCCTGGTTTGACTAATTAAACACCTGGGGTGTTATAGCTGCAATGGTTTCATTCTCTACCACCGCACACGGTGCAAAATTGGGAGTCCTTGATGAAAGAGTTCATGACGGAGTTATACTCGCCGGGCAAGACCCAGATTCTGCGCAACAAGATTGCAACATTCGCACAAGCCCCGACGGAGACTATTGCGGAAGCCTATGAGCGCTTCAACGACTACATCCGCGCCGTACCTCATCACAAGTTCTCAAGGGAGGATGTGGTCCAGAAGTTATATCAAGGCCTCACTACTGCATCAAGGGGGATCATTGACCCATCAGCCGGAGGTTCTATCATTGAGCTCACGCCTACTCAAGTTTTCAAGCTATTCAAGAAGGTGGCGGACAATGACGCATGGGCATCATCGGGGCGCCTACAACCACTCCAAGCCGTGGGCGCCGCGAAGAGTGTATTACAAGTGGAACGCGAAGAAGAGCTAGAATGGAAGATCGACTCGCTCATGAGAAGGTTGGAGAAGATTGAAGTGGAAAAGAGAGAAGCCCAAGCTATTGATTTGAAGGCGGCCGAAGCAAGGTCTACATGTGAAGAATGTGGAGAGTACGGCCATGTCCAAAAGAATTGCCCGGAGGAAGCCAAGATGCTCGACTACATGAAGAAGGGAGAATGGATCCCGCCAACCAACTTTCGCTACGGGCAAGGTAGACCCCAATTTAATGCAAGCTCTTCCATTCAAAACTCGGTGCCTCTTCGTATACAATTGAAGGAGTTCATGGAGGAGCAAGGCAAGATCAACAAGGACACCGTCACCAAGTTCAAGGCTATGGACAAAATTTTGGAGAACATTGATGGCAAGGTGACGGAGGTCGGGAGCTCTAACCTTCAAGTACTCAACATGATGAAGATGCTAGAAACACAAGTAGCCCAGCTCGCCAGACGCCTATCTAGCAACGAAGGAAAATTGCCCGGGCAACCTCAAAGTCCGGAGACGGCTAAGGCAATTCAAACTCGCTCGGGAAAGGAGACCGAAGAACCCGAACATGCGGCGGGAGCAAGGAAGCCTAAGCCAAGAGGTGAAGTGGAGACCATCATCAAGGAGAAGGCACCTACTCCTATGCCAGAGATAGTCAACAAAGAGCCGGAGTTTGAGCTAGATGATATAGACACCAAGATTCTACCGCCAAGGCCACGATACCGCAAAGGTAAACATGAAGATGAGCAGTTCAACAAATTTGTTGACATGGTATGCAGGTTGAGCATCAATATGCCGCTCTTGGATGCTCTACAAGTTCCGACGTATTCTCGCTACTTCAAAGACATCATGGGAAACAAGCGCGAGATACTGCCAAGCACTGTCAAGCTAACCGAGGAATGTAGTGCGGCAATCGCTAATGAAGCTCCTGAAAAGAAGAGGGACCCCGGATGTCCTACCATCCCGTGTTCCATTGGATCTCTTATGTTCGAAAGAGCACTTTGTGATCTCGGTGCAAGTGTGAGCGTCATGCCAAAGAATGTGTTCGAGAAGCTACGCTTACCGGAGCCGGAGCCCACCGCCATGTGCCTAGAGTTAGCGGACAATTCCGTTCGCTATCCTTTGGGAATAGTCGAAGACGTGCCCGTGAAGATTGGAGAACACTTAGTCCCCGTTGACTTTGTGATTCTCGATATGGGAGAAGGGAGCAAGGCGCCTCTCATACTTGGGAGGCCTTTCCTTAAGACCGCAAGGGCGAGCATCGACGTTGGCAAGGGGGAGATAAAGTTCGACATCAATGGCACCACAAGCGAATTCAAGTTTCGTCCACGCCTCGAGGTATGCAACATGATCAATGTCAAATATGTTCCGCCTCACCGCCGTGTCACAGAGGAGAAGCCAAAGAAAGAAGAGGAGCCAAACAAGAAGGAAGCGAAGAAGGAGATAGAAGTCGTCGCGTCCATCGCGACAAAGAAGATCGTTGCACCCGTCAAGAAGAAAGCTAAAAGCCCGCCTGTGAAGACCAAAAAGAAGACTAATGTAGAAGACAAACCTGCACCAAGGATTATGCGGAAGTGGGTACCCAAGACTGCAGCACCATCCCCGAGCGTTGGTCCGAAGTGAAGAAGAAGAAAGTCTAGCTATAGACTATAAACGAAGCGCTTTGCGGGAGGCAACCCGTTCGTCGAGTCAAGAATAAAGCTGCCGGGAGTTCAACCCGTTCGTCGATTCAAGAACAAGCTGCCGGGAGGACAACCCGCGAAAATTTTAGGTAAGTGAGTCGAGAATTTTGCTACGCAAGAACATGATATACTTTTGAACAATTGGTTGTTTGGTCAAACAATTCGATTTGGATTTTATTCGCTCGGTCATTCCAATGTTATTTCTTATTTTAACCCAATGACATGAGCCATCCTATGGTTTATTTGCCTCTTCTTGAGAATGCCACATCCAAAATTCCATACCTATTTTTGGCGACCGTCCTGTCCATAACGGCCGGACCAAGTTGACAAAACACACGAGTAGATATTACTTAAATTACTTAAATTCTTGATGCGTAGGTTCGCACAAACATAGAGAGAATTTTCAGTTTCATTACCATAGGACTAGAATTTTCCTAACCTTGATTATTCTCTTTTTCAAAATTCTCTCTATCATTTTGGCAAAAATTAGAACCTAAACCAAAGACCCACGGTTGAATTCGAGATTGTTCGCTATCAATTCATGAAAGTGAACGGTTCCGGTGCAACCAAAATTAATGTAGTCGGGAAATATTTTTCGACTTACAAATGTAAAGATGTTTCAATTCCCCTCTAATTATTCATTTAAACTCATTGCATGCTTTGAGTCAATTCTGAAATTTCGAAGTTAGAGGAGGATTAACCATCTAAGCATGATTTGGAAAGGGTTTATGTGCTTGATTAACACCCATTGATCAAAGTAAGTTCACGGGAAAGAGTTGTGCTCTCTACCTACCACCACATGCAAATAATTCAAGGAGGGAGTAGCCATGCATGAGAAGGACAAGTCATTTTCAGCAAAGATGGCACCATGTGATGAATGATTAAGCATGGGACAACGTGAATGACACAAAGTGGAGAAATAAAGTTGCAAGTGGACATCAAAGGCAAAGAAGGAGTGGTTCACATGATTTGGGCGGTGCAAAGCATACAAGATGTACTGGACAGAAGCAAATAATTGCACCACGAAGCCACCAGAGAAAATTGAAGTGGAGAAGAGGGAAAAACACCCTAGGCCGGCCGGCCTGGCCCCTATTTAAGCCTCTGGTGCTCCCCTTTGGCAGGTATACTCCTCACTCATTTCCTTGCTTATGTTCTTCAAGTTCTTTGCCCAGAAACATCAGTTAGAGCCCTGAAAAATTCGTCCACCAAAATCTATTCCAAAAATCTCAGAAAATTCACCACAGTTCCTAGTTTGTTCCACTCTTCGATATATTGTTCTTCCACCGGCAAGAAACCCCCGGTGTGTTTGTTTTTGAGTGTGTGCAACAAGGAGTCACCATGAGTGGCCTCATGAAGTTCATCGCCGGGAGGAGAAGGACGCGTTCATCAACATCCGACGCATCGGCAAGTTCTTCGCGGAGGCACTCGGTCTCCGAGTCTCCGCGGAGCATGGAGGAAGACAACCCCGCACCGAGGAGCGACATGCTGCTCCTTGGTGGGATGAGAGACCCGAGAAGCTCCTCCATGAGATTCACCGAAGGGATGCCACCTCCTCCACAGCGTTCGACAAGGTCATCCGCACCACCACCATACAAGCCCAAGAATTCAGAATATGGGTTTATTATCTTGTCGAAGGAAGAAGAAGAAAGGCTCAAGTTCATGAAGGGAAGACTACGAGCAAATTATGATTTTGATGATGAAGCATTGGTGAAGCTGGGATTTCATCATGACATTTATGAGCTATTGGAGAACATCGGTTGGAAGTTATTTTCCGATGGTGTCACGGTTGATATGCAAGAAGAAGTGGCTCTTGAGATGTTCATGACATTAGAAAAATCAACGGAAGTGGTGGATGATGAAGAAGTTCCATGTCTGAAATTTAGGCTCAAGAATGAAGAGAAAGTAATCACCTATGGAGAAATAGGAAGCTTGCTCGGATTCAAAAATAATGCATATGAAATGGTGCAAGTTGAAGATGGAGAGCTTGATGAATTTTGGACAAAAATAGCAAAAGATGTCAACCGCCAAAGAAAGAATATAAGTAATGTTACCCTCCAAATATTCCACTCTTGGTTGAGCAAGAGAATTCTTGGGAGGATGAGAGAATCGAAGGTCACCGACCAAGATAAATTGGATTTATGCTGCATTGGTGAAGAAACAAGTAATTGATCCCACCAACATCATGGTTGAAAGGTGGCTTTGTGAAGCATCATCCGGCACAGGAGAAGTTGGTTCGGGATGTTATCTCACAATGATAGCCCGAGCAATGAATCCGAGGTTACGAGTGATCCAAAAATTTTATGTCCCGGGAAGAGATATTGGGATTGATCATTTGAGGCAAGGCCATTATATCGGAGAGGATGAAAAGAAGTGATTTACTATTTCTGATATGGATATTTCCCTCCCCGATCAAAGGCTGAAATTATTTGCAAGAGGGATGGCTGATTGGCGAGTTGAAAATATTGGAAAAAAGATGAAGAAATCAAAAAGAGGAAGGTTAATTGAAGGGACATCGGCATCGGCACAACAAGAAGACTTGGAAGTAAACCTTCCACCGCCAAGTTCTGCTTATTGGAGGAATGAATTTCAAGGTGCATCAAGTGGACAGGGATACCCGCAAGGATGGACGAGTCAATGGGAAGGAAGCCAAGAAGAAGCATGGGGGCACGCTGCGGCGGCACCCCCACCGTTTAGCAACTACAGCTACCCACCCTCGTCATATCGAGGAGAGATACCCGACCCGTCATTTGGAGCACAATATTTTGACCTCCCTCAACCAGAACAAGGAATGAGAATTATGGGTGCTTATGCGAGAAGAAACATGGAAGATATAGATGCCATCCGGAGGCATACAACCCAACTAGAAGATGGAACTGCAGGAATTGCATATCAAATGGGACTTCTAGGCCTGGCGCCACCGGAACAATTTAATGGAGGAGCATTTCAGCAGTATTATGATCAAGGATACAACGCAAGAGCCAATCAAGGAGATTGATCGACGGCGAGACCATGAATAAAATGCTCGCACGTGTGGTTTGGATTTTCTATTTCTTTTCATTTATTTTCAGCATGTGTGCAAGCTTGTGTGTGCGTAGCAATTTTCTATTTTATTTATTTCAGCATGTGTGCAATTTGTTTTATTTTGTCTTCATCACCATGATAAATAAATGCATCACCTACGCTTTAATGTTATGGGTAGTAATGATGATAGAAAGTTTGTGCCATGTTAAAATATGATGATCGTTACCGCTTTGTCTACTTTTTTGTGCTTAGTTTATGCATGATTAAACTAATGCTCTCTCTAACATGATCTGAAAATTAATTAAATGCCGGCTAATTTAATTGTGGAGGTTATGATAAATTAAGACCCATATCTTTTACTCTTGCTCTCTTACTTAAGCTTGTCAAGGAAAATTTAATTTGGATTTAATTTTGAGCTAACCTTATCAATGATACCTTTTGCAATTGCTCTACCCTTCTACAAGCCTAAATGCTATATCATAACAAACCATAGAGCAAGAATTATTTTCAAGTGAATTAATTCAGGATTTATCTTCTTTGGTACGAGACTAAGAAGCTGACCATTCCGTATATTTGCGTGCCTCTCTTTTGCTAGCCATTCTATCCATGCATTGTGAGTTTCTATACCGGGAAAATCGCAAACCTCGCTGGATATCAACCCTTAACCAAAAATATCTTTTTGTGAAACAACTCCTTGACCACAACCTATATATTGAGTATATATTTATTTCGACGGCAAAACAGTGGAATCAAGAGCAAAATTCAATAAAACATACGCTTGGGAAGCATCAAAGAGTTCGCAGAAGAAAAATCCGAAGAAGTGGAGGCCTACAGGCAGTAGGCCGGCTGGCTCAACACCCCTAGGCCGGCCGGCCTGCCCCTTTTCCTCCTCTGTTGGCTTCAGTCTTTCACGAGGAGATGCTCCCTTGAATTCCAAAGTTATGTCCAGAAAATTGATAGAAGTTTTGTGCACTCACTCCATCAAGTTATCATCACTTCATTGCTTGAGGACAAGCAAACATTCAAGCATGGGGAGAGGTGGAGTAAGTGCATTGTGTTGCCAATGGTTCTGAGGAGCAAAAAGAAAGAAAGAAAAAAAAGAGGAAGAGAGAAAAGAAAAAAAATGAATGATGATGAAAAGCTCCTCGGTTCCTTTAGCTTCATTAAACTCCAAGTACTTTGAAGATTATTCTATACTCAATTATTCCAATCATGTGCAATCCGATAACAAGGACTTCAGTCGTGCCTTGAGATCAACCGTTGCCATTTGCACATGTCCACCATCTAAAGTGTGTGTTCCATTCTCTCCCTCTCCACAAAGAAATTATTTTCCAATGGTCTTTTTGACGAGTCTCGGTAAATCCATAAGAAGTATTTCTTGTTTTGATAATATCTTGATTATAATATTTTTTGTTAGGACTAACCTTTCCAGAGCTCCAGATAAAGCCTCACACATACATATGAGAGAAAGAAAGGAGAGAGTTCTAGCAAGATTGAGAGACAAGATGAGCTGAGAGTTTCCATGAGCAAATTGCAATGAGGTTTGAATTATTGATCTTGGTTTAGCATTACTTATGGAACTTACTTTCTTAATTCTGAGACTTGTTTAATTTTGAGAGCATGTGCTTAATAATTGTGGGGAAGCATTTAACTTGTATCTACCTTCCACGTTGAAAAAGCTGGTTACAACTTGAATTATTAATTGCAAAATATTTTTTGGGAGCATTGTGTTTTCTCGTGTTTGATCAAGTGCAAGGATTGGACACTGAAAGGCAGCGCTGATTTTTTATCAAAGACTTACTCGAGGACGAGCAAGGTTTAAGCATGGGGGGAATGTTGGCGCTCCTTAAGTATCTATTTTATCCCCTGTTTAACTTTGATAATGGCATGAATTTAATATCAGAATCACTAACCATCCTAACCTCGGCCCAATTATTGGTCGTTTTCGCGTTTGCACATATATTTTGGAGGTACTTCGTTTTTGCAGGTTTTTGACCAATTTTGGAGCATGAAATGGCGAGGCCCATGATCACGCGATGACACGAAGAATGACGAAGGCCAAAGCCCGAACAAAGGATCGAAGGCCATGATGATTAGAGGCCCATTCATGCACATCCACCCTCCAATGAAGCCCAAAAGACAAAGCCCACAAGATAAGATCGAGATACTTCGGGGCTAAGAAAAGCAAAGAGATATTTAAGGAAGAATTTTCCATCCTATCCTTCTCCTCGAAGAAAAATCTCGAAGATAACGACGTCTAAAGGGGTGCAATCGTGAAAGACATAAATTCTAGAAGACTCCAGGAGACTTGGGGAGAAAGTTGAGCACCAGCCTGCGAAGGAAAGACCCAGGCCGGCCAGCCTAGGCTCATTGGGCCGGCAGGCCCATCCTGTTTTTAGGTCGGTTCGACCTCCCCTTTGACCGAGGGTTCCCTGAGGCTATTTAAAGACCCCTCCCCAATGTTCACGGAGAGATCAATTCGGGAGACGACGTCAAGGAGCAGAGAAGATAGAGGGACACCTCTCGGAGAGCCGAGGGTCGTGCTAGTTGTCTAGGGTTCGCCCTAGCCGACGTGGGAACCTTGCAAGGAAGACCACGTCGGAGTTCTGGAGCTAGGATCATCAAGATCAAGGTAGGGCCCCGGTTGTGATCTTGTGATGTACAATCATTCATGGTGAAGTTATTTGTGTTTCCGAATGTTTAGCGACCATGTTCTCCTCTTTCGATTTCGTTCTTTTCTTTGGGTTCGCTTCATCCTAGATCTATTATCGAGATAGATCACTTAGCATGATCTTGTAGTCATGGTGGCTAGAGGTTCATGGCGGAACTACCAAAGGGGGTTCGACTTGCTTCAGGGTATCCCGTTGAAAGGGGTGGCGTCGTGACAGGCCGTTGCCACTTAGTAGGTTGGGTATCGAGGGATCGGATTGGAGATTTTGGGGTTAAAGAGACTTTTCATTGAGATTCACATCTATCTTACTTCACTTTATCTAGCTGGAACTACAACATATGCATGATCTAGGTGATCTAGATTGGTTATCTCTAACTTTCTCTTGCTACCTTCGGTGTTTGTTGTGTTTTTAATAGATTAGATTCGTTTTCACCATCTACACAAAGGAATCTCTATGCTAGTAGATTGTTTCTTGTCTCTTTGGTTCCGTGGATTGATAAACCTTGGGGGAATACTCTAAGGGAAAAGCTACACGAAACCGTGCGCTTGCGGTATATAAATCGGGGGCGCTAAGGAGCGTCAACAGAGGGTCTCCGCGCCTTCTTTCGGAGCCGGGCGGTTTAGAGTGGTGCGCCTGGAAGCTGCCATGCCCAGCAGAAAGGAGATCACGGCGCGTCTTCCGGCGTATGAGGAAAATACCCAGGAGCAGGCACCGGCGGGGAGTCTTGGGCTAACATTCGCTCCGAAGACTTCCCCTTGTCGGCATCATCTGCCTCCTTCTCCGCCAGGAGTTTCTTGGCGCGGCTGGTGCTAGAAGAAGGCTTGCGAGGTGCTACAAGAAGTCTTGCGACATTCTTTGGCCATGTCCTCTTGCTTGCCAGGTAGCAGCCGTTGCCTTGGCACCTTTTTGTTGCTCCCTTGATGGGAGTAAATGGATTTGATCCATTGTATCCGCTGTGTCCGTGAGTCAAGGACAGCTAGCATTCATTTGTTGTAATGGCTTAGAGCCTATTATTGTAAAGGAGGATTAATGAAACAAAGTTGGCCCTGAGGCGTTCTTGTTTGTTCATTTTTTCGCATTGTTTTTTCGTTTTTGTGCCTCAACGATGAATTACTCCACTGCGACCGATGGCGATCGGAGGAGGTGAACCCTACCGCTTGACCTAGATGGCCCAGAACGGCGAGTTCGGTGAGCTCGATGGCGGGTAGGCCCAATTAAGGACAATCCAAGTGAAGTCCGACCCTGCCGCGGACGACCGGGTCGACGGAGCCCCGATGGGAGCACTCCTCTGCTCTACAGCCCGCATCCCAGATAGATGCCCGAGCTGTCAGCCAGCTCGGGGGGGCCTAGTTGGCCTCCCCCCTGGAGGGGATTCCATGGAACGCTAGAGGCTGGATCGGACAAGAAAAGTTGAGACGACCGAGTGCTGCCGGGGCAGGTCGGGCGTGGGCTGCTTGGTGTTCGTCTCGGTTTTTCTTCCCTAGCTCTTTGAGTCAAGGCAGCACGGAGCCCTTGACGGACTGGCTTTCGAACCTTGAGATCGAATCGTGTGGTTGCGATTTGTTTGAGGCATCGAAACGGTTCGCCGTCTTCCCTGCAATCGGAAACGAATAGACGACGAGGATTTAATTGAAACTGTAGAGTACGCACCCGTGGAGTCGATGCGTCGTGCCGGTTGCGGGCTGCATGCTCTAGAGAACTAGTCAAACCTAGTTTATAGCTGTCAACTCAATTGGAGCTAAAATATTGAAAGTAAGGATCCAGTACTAGTGGCTTTTCAGCAAAAGGAACTACAAAGCCAAAAAGCCTTACATGTTTAGGAGTCGGCTAAGTATATACCAATAGTCGGGTAAGCCTTGCTGAGTATTAGAATAGTCAGGCTTGTTGTTGTAATATATTTTAGCAGGATGCGTTCCGGAGGACTTCAAAAAGATCTGCGCCTCGTGGATCGGTCAACCACTTCCTCCGGGTTGGTCGGTCGAGTGGGTCCCATCTTCTCCGTGAAGTTCGGGCAGGTGAGCCTCACATCAGTGGGCAAGATGTGAAGCTCGTCTTTTGTCGTCGACGTTATCTATCGTATTGTATTTTGAAGCTTGTTTTAAACTCTAAATTACTTTTCGCTGCGTTTGAACTCTGAGATTTGAATTGTAAAACTGGCTTGTAAACACTTATTGTAGATTAAGTTGGTACTTCTGTTATAAAATCGGGTTGTAAATGGCTTTGAACGCTTTTATTGCCGGTAATCATCGGTGCTCGTCTTTTGGCGAGAGTTCCTGTGTAATCGATCTGGTTACAGCAGGCGGTCTGAGTGTACTGGTTGAGTGCAGTAATTTTGGATGAAGTTTAAGTGTTAATTATTGCACTTGATTGGTATTATTTGGACTGTTCTGTGACACCCTTCTCTGTGCCCGGCGCCCCTAGGAAGCCCCTCCCCGGCGAGCGCCGCCCTGCCCCGGGAGCTCCACGGAGGAGAGGGAGGGAGGGAGGGAGAGAGGACAGAGGAGAGGATGACGTGTCACCCTGACAAGTGGGCCCCACATGCCACGTCAGCCGAAACCGCCGTCCTTCCCGCCGAGGGGGGTATTTTGCATGATTTTTGATAGTTCGGGGTTGGGTATGTCCGGTTTTGGAGTTAAGGGGGGAAATTCGGATTTCGACCATAGTTGGAGAGTGTAAAATGGACTTCTTCCTTTAATTTATAATCAGACCTTCTTCTTCTTTTTACTTCGGCCCGATTGTGGCAAGACGGCCCAAAGTTCCATGCGGAAGAGCAGGTACAATCTCCCATGGGCCTGACCTACATAGTAGTATCTGCTATCTTCGCTTCGTCTCCGAATATCCATCCGATTGGATTCACAGCCACGGCGAGCAGGGGCGGAGCCACGTTATGGCCTGTGGGCGCACCCAGCAAAAAATTACAATCCCTTATCATTTTCATTTTTTTATCATGTTTGCTTGAATATCATACATAAGCTATGAAGTGCTGCACCCCCTCTGCTGCTCTCTAGCTCCGCCCCTGACGGCGAGTCTGCGACGGAGAGGAGATGACGCCTCTCCTCCCCGTCGCCTTCCTCCTCCTCCTCTGCCTCCCGGAGGCCTCACTCGCCGCAGGGGACCCGACCCCGACCCCCTGGCCTCCGCAGTTCCACGCGAAGCTGGTCATGGACTACCACGGCAACCTGTCCGTCGCCGACCTCTGGTACGACTGGCCGGGTGGCCGCAACCTGCACGTCATCCGCTACCAGCTCGCCGCCGACGCGCCCTACTACGACAACGAGTGGAACAACGGCACCTCCTTCTTCTACACCCCGTCGCGCCGCGCATGCCGCTCCGTCGCCGTCGGGGTCGGCATCCTCCGCCCCGACTGGCTCCAGCCCGGCGCGGTCTACCTCGGCCGGCAAGACGCCGGCGGCTTCGACTGCCACGTCTGGGCCAAGGCCGACTTCATCACTTACTACGAGGACGTCAAGACCAAGCGGCCCGTCAAGTGGGTCTTCTACACAGGTAGGAGTACTCTATTGGCTTCCTAGTTGCCGTGCATGAATCTACAAAACTGCAAAATGACTAATAATTTTGGACGAAAATCCAAAACGACTTACAATTTGGGATGGAGAGAGTAGCTTCTCTTCTACCAATTTTAGTTGCCTCTTACTAAGTAGCAGATGTGCTTGTGTTGTTTTTTAAAGCTGTACTTGTGTTGTTTACTCGGGTTCTGTTTGTTTTCGATTTAATCGGTTTATCGGTGGAATAAGCAATAATCTCACCAAACACTTGGCTTATTTTCGTCTCTGTGCTAATTTGCTTTAGAGATCTGAACTACGAGAAGCGAGAATAGAGAAATGGGAAAAATATTTGCTTCTCTCGGCCACGCTTAGGTTAAAAGCTAAGCGAAAACAAATAGGGTCTTGATGAATGCTGGATTTGAGGATTATTGCCACATTCCCTTTTTATTGCTGTCCCTAAATTACCAACGCCGCTTGCCTTGCCGTTGAGATGTGACAAGCACCTGTACTATTCTGTATATGATGAACTCTGTGCATTTGGCGATCTGCAGGTAGGATCGACTATGTGATGAGCTTTGAGGTGGGAGCGGTGCTGGAGGATGCGGCGTGGCAGGCGCCCGAGTACTGCTTCACCAAGGACGCTGGAATTGCCGAGACCGCCGGTGGGCACCATGATGACAGTTTCATCCCCAGGAGTGCGTTGTGAGGACTTCGTGTTGGTTCCCTGTAGTCTGTAGAGAGCTTATTAAGCTTTGAGCATCAGAAGTTCAGAACATGCATGCATGGAGGTGCCCTGTAATTGTGCAAAAGCTAGCAGCCTGACTATGCTTTGCAGTGCTTTTTGCTTGGACATGAAATCCTGGATCTGGTTGCGCAATGTAATATGGCATATGCTATCATGCGAATAATGTACTAAGTGCACATATATATGGTGGGATGCTCTGATCAGATGCGAATAATGTAATTCATTCATAGCTTGTTAGAGCAAGCCCAATAAGACTTGTCGTATAGCCAAGCTAGAACAGTAACCGATTCCTCTCTCCTAGTTCTTTATTTATCCACAGCAGCTGATCTTCCCTCGGTACACGCACAGAGAGGAGAGAGAGACTCTGCGGGATGACAAACAGTCCAAGCGCTAGGCGCCGAATCCAACGACTACCGACCCTCTCTCTCATCTTTTGACAAATCAGAGCACAACCGGCTTAACGCCCGTTATTGTACATGCTCTTATGAGATGGGTCTTGTGTGCAATGGGTTGTTTTGTTGCGGGAGCTCGAGATCTGCTGACTGTGTCATGGTCTCACCAGATCTCAACGTTCGCTGACATCAAGCAGGCCGGCCTGCCTTCATGAGTCTCGTGGGAGGCGGCGACGCGAAAACACTTGTTGCTTGACTCGCCGTCATCATCGTGGCCCGCACGCAGTGCTTTTCAAAAAAAAAAAATGGTGAAGTGCTAGGAGCCTCCTCGTAATACAGTGGTAGGAGTACTCCAGCGGCAGCCAATAAACACAGGCAGAACTCTAGACTGTAGTAGTTGGTTTGGAGTGACTGGAGCTTTGGTGGGTGCATGGCATTGGCATGGCATTAGCAGCAGAATAGGATGAGGTGATGATCGAGGGTGGCGGCTATGTCTGTTTGCAATTCAAGATGGCAGCAGCAGGTTCAGTCGCTGGTCATCCGGCCGGTACATCCGCCCCGTCCTGCCGTACAGATGAGATCCATGGCGCCGACCTGGGTTGATGATTGATCAGATCCATGGTGTACAGTAACAGTACTGCAGTAGATTAGATCAGTAGAGGGACCCTAAGCAAAGCAAGGTAAGCATGATACATGGTGGCGCTGGACCACGCCGGCCACCAACAGGGTCCGTCGACCGTCGACGGACAGCGCGCCAACAACCACCGCACACCACAACCACCAGGGTCCAGGGCGAAAGGCAAGAGGTGAGGCGGGGATCCTCTCTCCTCATGCCATCGTACAGCACCATGCACTAGGAGTAACATGCCCACTCGCTCGCCATGACAGCCACCAGCCATCTTCTTCAATTCGATGATCCTTCGACCCCATGGCGGCCGCGCGCGGCCGGAGGTCCACGTACGCACTTTCGGCTGCCGCCGCCGGCGCAGCTTGATTCGGCCCTTTTAGATGCATAGAATTTTGGGTGTAAAGTACTGTAGTATTTTCATTTGTATTTGGTAAATATTATCCGATTATGGATTAATTAAGCTCAAATGATTCGTCTCGCAAATTACAATCAAACTGTATAAGGTCCTGTTTAGATCCATAAAACCAAAATACAAAATTTTTGTAGTCCATTCGTTCCAAAATATAGGTCGTTTTGACTTTTCTAGATTCATATATTTTGTTATGTTATGAATCTAGAAAAGTCAAAACGATCTACATTTTGGAACGGAGGGAGTAAATCGCTTGCATGGTGTACTAAATGTAGTCGAAAATTAAATTGCATTACACAAATAGACTGTAAATCGCGAGACGAATCTAATGAGCTAATTAGAATGTGATTAGACCTAAATTGCTACAGTAATGGTACAGTAAATCTGCTCTAATGATAGATTAATTAGACTCGTTAGATTCGTCTCGTAATTTACAAACGAGATCTATAATTATTTTTGTAATTAGTCTACATTTAATATTTTAAATATTGAAGATTCTTTTCCAAAAATCTAAAAATCCAAAATGCTAAATGATCTAAACAAAGCTTAATTAGTTATTTTATTTAGCTATATTTAATGTTTCGTGCATGCGTTTTGGAATTCTAAACACAACTAAACAAGGTGTCGATCTCCTTCCATTATTAGCTGCTCTACGCGACGGTACGGGTGGTGCCGCGTCACGGCCGACGCGAGGGCCGCCGCCGCCGTGGCGCGCGCTGCGCCACACGCGTGCAAGACGGACGGCTTTGCCTTTGCGTTGGGTTGGGTTGGGTTGGGTTGGCCGCCGATCGATCCAAGGCGCCTCCTCGCCTGTCTGTCCGGACGGGCCGTGGTACGTCTGTTCGTTGCGATCGAGCAGATGAGCTGCTGGGGGGGCATTGATGGATGGATGCACGGGGTGGTTGGTCGTTGGCGCTGCTGGGTGCCAACCATTTTGATTTTGGCACGCGGGAGCTAGCTTCCAAGAGAGCTGATTCGTTCAATACCATTAAAATTTTAGTCAATCCTTTGAATATTATTGACCCCACATGTTATAGACATAAAAAAAATCCCTTCAATGCCATTCAGTGGCATTCAAAAAATTGACGAAAATTTCAATGGCATTGAAGGAATTATTCCTTCCAAGAGAATGGCTACATGATCGACCTAGCAGCGTGGCCATTACTCGCCGATCAACCGGACAACCTTCCATCCAATCCACACGCCGATAGCTCTACTTGCTGCTCATTCCTACCAATCCGATCGTCCCCTGCCCTAGCAGGGTCTTCGGAGGAAAAGTGAACCACAAATCCCTAGCACCAATACAAGTGATACTCTATTCAACTAGCTGCGCCTGTTGGCTCATACTAATTTATTGTAAGAGAAAAATATTACCGACTGCCTGTTTGTTAATAGCTAATGCTGATTTAGTACCGAAGAAAAACACAACTTGCTGGTTGGCTGACAAACCAGCCAAACAAAGTGATTAGTAATGGATCATGATCCTTATGTTTTCTTCACAATCTTATTTGGCTCTTAATTTTTTAGCTCGAAATTTATATAAATTTAGAGCTCGATCTTTTTATGGTCCAATCCTTAAATTATCAAGATTAAAAATTAAGATATTTTTCCACCCCTAATTAGGTGCCTGCCCGGCTCCAAATTATACGGTTTATTAGTTTCAGAATCCTCCGGATTTCCCTTCCGATCAATCAACAAAGTGGGACACTGATTATTCATTCAGTTGGACAGATCAATCAGCCAGTGTTATGTCATAAATAGCCGGCGAGCCAACGGCATTTCGTTTTCACCCGGGGGTACAGCTACAGCATTTCCAGAGCTGGAGGCTGGAGCAGAGCAAACAGTCTACAGTTGCAGGCAGCGTTTCCCTCCTCCTATAAAATAAAAGGCACCTCCCCGCCGCTCCCGTCGCCGTTTCTCTTCATTTCTCGACCAAGAAGAAGCCGCCTCGCCCCGTCCACGGTCCATCCATCAAGGTCGAGGAGGCCGGCGGCCCGCCATGGACTGCCAGCAAGCTGCGACCAACGGCGGCCACCACGACGACGGCGACGCCGCCGAGTGGAAGCAGGTCGCCGAGCTGAGGGCCGTCACCGAGGCGCAGGACCCTGCCTGCAAGGTTAGTTCGTCCATCCTTCCATCCATCCATCTTTTCCCCTTGAGCTACTCCTAATAAGCTAGCGCTTCTGATCGGATCCCCTCTCCTCACCGGATACATGATATATGGTGGCTACTGATCGCACACGGGATCGCACTGTTCACGCTTTTCTGTTGGCACCTCTTCCACAAATCGACAGCACTGGGCACAACAGCTAGCCTTGGCCTCTGATGACGATCGCATATTCGCATGTCAAGTAAACCCGATCACATCACATACCTGTGGAATCCGGTGTTCAGGGGGCCAAAGAAAAACTCTGCAAAACATCTACTAGCGTTGATGAGCTAGCCATAATTTACCTTGATTGTTTTTAGTACCAGTACTTGGTAGTAATTACTAGTCAAAGCATCATCAGCATTAAGCCTCCTCAGCACACCAATTTGTGGCTAGACTAGAGGAAGCCGGACCTCTGAAATGCTGCTAATTGGCTGGGCCAAGGAATTGAATACCAGCACTGAACCGTGGCCGTTGTTTGCTGTGCGCGCTACTGCTGCAATGCAACAAGGAGCGGGACAACACTCCTTGTTGGCCGGTCGTCGCTGCCTTTTGGCGTTGATGGCCGGCCGTCGCTGCCTTTTGGTGGAGCCGGCCGGTAGGTTATTGGGCACTTCCGTCAGCATCTATCCGTGCGTGTCTTGCAGGTTGGTAGTTGCAGGTCAGGCAACAAACAGGGGGTTAGTGGTTGAGCTAGCTCGTATCTACCACAACTGCGTCGTCCGTTGTAAAGGACGTCGTCGTCTGTTGCTGTTCCGTTCCGGCTCATCCATCCCCTCATCTCCAACCATGGATTTCGAATGACCTCTCCCTTCTGCCATGGGCGCCGGCCATGCCTGCAGTTGCCGATCAACTGCCCAGCCAGAAATAGCCACCCAGCCCAACCACATGCCTCCTGCTGGCTGCTTCTTCTATTCTAAAACCGTGGGGATCGGAAACAGAGGCGTTGTTTGTTTCAGACTGATGATGGCAAGACTTACTTCTGTTTGTTTCAGAATTCTCCAGTTTTCTGCCGGTGCGCGGACACAACAACGTCAGTGCACCTAACTTAGTACTCATGATCCATCCCTTGATTGGCTACTCTTGATTCAATTCAGAATAGAGTGGACGGTGTGGCCTCGTTTCGGCCATGCATCCCTCGTGGTGCAGGAAAGCTCCCATAAATGTTGCCCACGCAGGTCTCCTAGGGTGGTCCATCAACTCAACTCCTGCTGTCAATTCGATCGCTACTGATAATCAACAGACTAGATTAGGACATGAACTGCCAACCAATTCTTCATTATTTACTGGCCTTGATGAGATGATGTGACTGCTGATCCATCGATCGGTCGTCTGCAGGATGAGGACGACTACATGCTGCGGCGGTTCCTTCGCGCCCGCGACCACCACATCGGCAAGGCGTCGGCGATGCTGCTCAAGTACCTCAAGTGGAAGCCGACGGCCAAGCCCCACGGCTGCATCTCCGAGTCGGAGGTGGCGCACGAGCTCTCCCAGGGGAAGCTGTACCTGCAGGGCCACGACCGGCAGGGGCGGCCCATGATCTACGGCTTCGGCGCCCGGCACCACCCGTCCAACCGCGACCTCGACGAGTTCAAGCGCTTCGTCGTCCACGTGCTGGACGCCACCGTCGCCAGGCTGCCCCCCGGGGCCGGGCAGGAGAAGTTCGCCGCCGTCGCCGACCTCAAGGGCTGGGGCTACTCCAACTGCGACATCCGGGCCTACCTCGCCGCGCTGGAGATCATGCAGAACTACTACCCGGAGCGCCTCGGCCGGGTGTTCCTCATCCACGTGCCCTACGTCTTCATGGCGGCCTGGAAGATCGTCTACCCCTTCATCGACGACAACACCAAGAAGAAGTTCGTCTTCGTCGCCGACAAGGACCTCCACAGGACGCTCCGGGAGGCCATCGACGACGCGCAGCTGCCGGAGATGTACGGCGGAAAGCTCAAGCTCGCCTCGCCAAGTAATTAATTAAGTGGTCACTACTCACAAGTGCATATACTAGCTGATGATCGCCGGCCGGTGATGGTACGGTTCAGCAGATGGAGAGACGAGGACCGTGTGCATCGGTGCATGTATTATTGGAGGATGGTACGAATGTACGATACAGTCTCCAGAGGTATATAGTACGTGTATACGTACACCACGTTTAACTCGCACGTACGTACGGTTTTAGACACAAATTAAATCGATCGAGTGTTTGACAGACCGGATGACAGTATGACACTATCTATGGCAGTTAGCATCTAGGGCGTACTTACTAGATAAATTATCAGTAACTTGTTCCCCCGTTTCTTTGGCTGACTACATGCACTCTGTAATAATGGACTGCACAAGGACAAGGCACAGAAAGACGTATATATGGTTTCTGTATCCTATACCAAATTATCAATATAATGCATGTATTTGTATCAATGCAATAAGGTTAATGACCTGTAGGCTGTAACTGCAGCATCATGCATATGCATGCACTGTGTTGACAATCAAAATTGGCATCAACCAAGATCTGACCGGCCGGTCTGACCAAACAGTCTGACTGGTCTGGTGCTGTAGTTGATCCGATAGGAGCCCGACCGGTCTAACCGGTGGGTCCGATCGGTCTGACCGATCTAAGAGTATTTCGAGTGCAATTAAGGATTTTTTAAGATTTAGATCTGTAAATGGGTTTCTCTGCGGAATAAATTCATCCCACCCTATAACTAGGTCACGACCGATTGAGAAAAATCTAACCGATTAAAATTAATACAAACTCTACTTTTTATCGTCTTTATCTTTTTTTTTCTTCAAACTCTAGCTTTTCAACCTCCATCTGCTATTTTCCAACCTCCATCTACTAGAAAACCGGGTACATTATCTTCCCTAACTATCAAAACCGTTTGTTTTACCATCCGTCAGCGATTTTGCAAATGGTTTTGTATTATTTTTTCATAGAATTTTCCCTCTTCTCTCTTTTTCTCTCAGTTGTGGTACTTGGGGGAGACCAAATATCTGATTATGTAGTTAAGGGATAATCAAACTTTTAGATAGTTGGGCGAGAAAAGTATTTTTTTTAGAGAAGAACAACCGCGTGGCGCGGCCCATCGTCCCAAATAAGCGAATCCGCAGCCCCGCGGCGACTGCTTGCGGTCAGGCCTCGCCGGCCTCTCACCGTCACCGGAAGCGAACGCTGCTCTACTGTAAACGAGTGCCTTGCGCCAAGGGGTGCGCGTAATTTATTTACTTATTTTTGTTTGGCAATATAAGTTTATATAGAGGTTTGTAGTAGATGTATAGACAAATGAATATATATAGATAGAAATATGACATTTATTTTTAAAGTAAAAAAAATAAAAAAAATAGTAGCTAAAATCCGACGTCTCAATCTCGCCGTCGAAGGCGGCTGGGAGCGGTCCTCGGGTATCTCCTCACCATGTAATGCGAGGCTATCATGCCCGACTTGCGGCACCGCGGCGTACCGAAGCGAGGCCGGGTCGCTCGCCGGTGACGGCATAAACTTGCCACACCCGTCGAGAGCGTGCCCGGCGGCCCGCCCAAACTCGCGCGTGTGGCTCTCCGGCCTAGCTTCACTGCCGTCGTTGCAGTAGAGCGCACACCCATTCGGAGGCTACCAAAATTACCAGTCGAGAGTTCTAGATTCAGATATTTTGCAGTGACCGAATGGAGAGCTGATGCGTGGACCATTCGTGTCTCAAGGCTTCAAAGATAACGATGGCACGGCCGATCACATGCACCGTCAATTTAGGATCGAATGGTGGGAATCTTTTTTACTGACGTGGCCGGTCTGCCCTTGCGTCGACCTTCGGGGCTATAATATATAGAAATTAGGGCCGTGATTAGATTAAAAAATTTTATCCCAAAAATGTCACATCAAATATTTGAGCACATGCATGGAATACTAAGTAAAATCTATTTACAAAACTTTTTACATGGGTAGGTTGTAAATCACGAGACGAATCTAATGAGCCTACTTAATTTATGATTTGCAACAGTGATGCTACAGTAACCATTCACTAATTATGAGTTAATCATGAATTAAGTATGCTCATTAGATTTGTCTCGTGATTTACAACTCATCCGTACAAAAGGTTTTGTAAATAGATTTTATTTAGTACTTCGAAATAGTAAGATTCTCTTTCATCCTTAGTCATCGATGCCGATCGGACGGTCCAAATTTTTTTTGGCCGACGTGGACCTATCGCCGTCGGCCTTCGGAGCTATCATATATATAGAAAAATATCGTACCCCTCGGAGAAAAAAACTGAAAATATATCGTGTCACAGAGCCTCCAGAAGCGCCGCCCGACCATAGCCGCCGCCGCCGCCGCCGCCGCTCTCCTCCTACCGCCGCGGGTCGTGTCTCTACCACCTAACCCTAGCCTCGTCCCCAGCTTCAAGAATCCAGCGCCTTCCTTTGCCCCCCTCGGGCGCCGCGGCGCGAGGCTCAGGGCCGCCGGGGACCGCCCCGGCGCCGGGCTCGCCGACCAGACCACCGTCTACAACGGCGTCTACGGGCCCTGGACCGTCGAGGACTCCGACGTCCGCGAGGTATGGCTGAGGCGCGGAGCCACACGCGCATCAGCATCGCTCCCTCTCCGCAACCGGTGTGACCTACTACTCTTGCCGCAGCGCAGGTCTTGCTGTACCGGTCGTGGCTGGTCACCGCCGCGGCTTCCTTCGTGGCCGCGGCCTCCGCCGCGTACCTGCCCTAGGGGAACGCCGCCGGCGACGCCGTCAGGCAAAGCCTCGACCTTTTCTACGCCGCTGGCGCCGCGGGGCTGGGGCTGTCGCTGGTGCTGATCCACATCTACGTCACCCCAATCAAGCGCTTCCTCCAGGCGCTGTGGGCGGCCGGGGTCCTCGGGTCCGTCGGGACCTACCTCGCCGCCGCTCGGCCGCTGGACGAAGGCCTGGTGCAGTACGTGCTGGAGCATCCCGCCGCCCTATGGTTCGTTGGGCCGACGTTCGCTGCGCTCACAGGTCTAGTCTTCAAGGAAGGTACGCAATCGTGTTGTTGTGGTGTGTGTATCAATCGTGGAAATGTAGACCTAGGTGTTCTTGATTTTGGCAGTCAGTACAGTACATGGCCTACAGCTTACAGTTGATCTTGATCCCGCCATTGCCATGCTAATGCGTCATGAATAGTCCAATTTATATTGACGGTAATGCACCAACAGGTCTCTGCTATGGGAAATTGGAAGCTGGAATCCTAACTTTTGTTATCCCCGGGCTTCTTCTCGGACATCTGGTAAATCGGAACACCACCTCAAACTGTTGGCAGATGCTCTTATCTTGCTTCTTCTTTGACAAGGAACACCACCTCAAAATGTGGTACTCATCTTACACTATTTGTGGTCGCATGTGCAGTCTGGTTTGATGGATAACAGCACAGAGTCAGGCCTCTTAGGAGTGTGGATGGTTCTTTTCACCATTTTCGCTGCAAGAAAATTCCAGCAGCCCATCAAGGTAGAATCACTTCCAACGATTTATATTTAGCATCATTTCGACCTACAGCTTTGCTTCCTCAATCAAATCTGACAGTTTCATTCTGTTCCTCATCGTTAAGGATGACATTGGGGACAAATCTGTTTTCATGTTCAATGCACTCCCTGAAGAGGAAAAGAATGCTTTAATCCAGAAGCTCGAGAGGCAAACTCAACAGAAGTTTGAGTAGACTGTACACATTGTAGGCAGTTCCGGAAGAGCCAATATTTTGTCCATCGAAGTTTGTAGCTGATGTATATGATAGTTCTGAATATCACGACATACATCAATGCATAGATGAAGATGAGAACATTGTAACCGACATATATGTATATGGTCTGCATGTTTTTTGTTGGCAACATCACTGTATATATTTCGGTTTGTTGTACTCTCTTGCATTGCTGGGTAAATGCAGCATTCATCTGTATGAATAAGATGCATGGAGTTGGACAAAAGTTGTCTGCTAGCCGGACGTCAGTCACACAGACACAAGATTACGAGCGATCTGATAATGGTGAATCCACGAAGTTTTTTTTTTTTTTGAAGAATGAATCAGCTGAGTTGAATCTACAGAGACACAATCACCACCCAACGGGTGCAATATAACTCTTATAACATTCACGGACAATACAACTCTCTGATACACATAGGCTTGAGGATGCTTTGAACTACTGGCAGATCCCCAAGACCATTGGTTACTACTTGGTAGCACCCGAACGCATGGTAAACAATGGCATACCATGCAAACTGTTCCTGGTAAGCTCTTACAACAGCAAGGAATTCGTTTGGGTGACCTAAATAAATTGCTACGAATCACCACTCAACCTATTAATGGCACAACAATTGGGGAGAATGCAATTGCAGAGTCAACTAGTTTCCATAGATAGCACCGTTTGAGTTCAGAGGGGCGCCATTCTGGGGAACATCAGCTCCCTCGACTTCTGACATGAAGCCGTTCTCAAAGAATGCCGAATGGAGGGCTTGCACACACTGCTTTGCCTCACTGTCATTGACTACCAAGGAAATGTTCACCTGCATGAGTGCAAACTCAGCATTATGCGCTCTTTGGAATGTGCATAAAAACTTGATTTTTTGTTTTAAGGTGAAGAGGGATGAATACCTTGGATGCCCCTTGTGAGATCATCTGCACGTTAACACCATTTCTTCGCAGAACACTGAATGCCTGCCATGCAGCAAAAGGGTCATCGTTCATGTATATGTGCCCATTCTCTAGAATAATTAAAGCATGATCTAACATCGAAGTTCTGGATCACTAGATGTCAAGTTGCTAATTGTGCTGGGGGGGGGGGGGGGGGCGCTAACCTTTTCAAGAATCAATGATGATCTCTGTACATTCCCAATCAGGGAGATGATTGATCTACGCTGGAGCAGATGAACAACTGCAAATTTTTCAAGCTCTTCAACAACATGATCAAGTTCCTGCCACATCATCATAAAAAAGCAATGAAACAGGAGCGCAATAATAACTTATCACCAAAAAGAAAATCATAATGTGCATAAGTAGGAAACAGGCAAACAGCGCAGTTTCGACTAATTACTAAACTGAAAAATCACCATGTTAAACCTGCAAAGCTAAACCACTAGAAGCCAATCCAGCAAAACAAATTCAATATATCATCAGTTCTCTAAGTCAAAATACCCCTGTTGCAATGATCCATGATAAGCAAAGCTAGAGTTATAAAATGTATCTATTTAGGTTTTCCTAAGCAACTCAACTTCAAGCTTATATAAACATTGAACTGTGATGCACCGGTTGTATTGTTTGGTGAAAGTTGAACTAGAAACATTTTCTTATTCAGATGCTTACCTGCTGGATCAATTCACGACTCCATAGTTTTGACGGGTCTAGTGTCAATGATATGCTGACTTCACTAGTAGCAACACAATCAACAGAGATGCCCAAATCTTCAAATATTGAGAAGACCTGTACACATGCATGAAGACAATCAAATTCAAGAAAAAACTATAATGGACACAAACAAAAGAGTTGCATCAGTTGCTACATGCATTTGCTAGAAAAAGATGTGCATGAATATATAATCAAGCTGACAAAAAGCTATGATGAAAACAAACAAAAGAGTCACATCGGTTGCCACATGTACCTTTGCTAGAAAACCATACTGGCCAAGCATCCGCGTGCTCACTATATCAAGCATGGTAACATTTGATTTCAACACGATGCTGGTTAATATACTCTACAAAAACAATTTACAGTCAAGAAGTACTCAAGCTGGTTCTTTCAAGAAATTCTATGAAGGAGTAACAAGATATTACATATGGAATAATCATAATCAGTGCACAAGTACACAACAGACCTTGCTCATATCTCTGTCTTTAGTGATGACTGTACCAGGCGCACGACGATTGTACGAGTTCTTAACTCTAACTGGCATATCACCATCCCTAGCAGGCCGCATTGATTGAGGATGCAAAACCTAACGATTGGTAAGTATAACAAGTTATAGCAGAAATAAATAAAACAACAAGGTTATCAGTTAATAAAAATTTCTGCCTGCACATCTAACCTCCTAAACCAAAAAAAAAGAAAAGAAAGGCAAAGCAGAATGATCATGTAAACTAAAACTTCTGATCAAGATCGTAATATACAAAGAAGAAATACCTGTGCACCAAAGTAGGCAAGTTCAGCAGCCTCATCAAAAGTCAAGTAGGGGACGGGTATCGCATTTGCATAAATATTAGGATCACATGTCAGCACACCATCTACATCCTTCCAAACCTATAAAAAAGAAAGAATTAGCAAATGAGTTACAGGGGACTTGTAGTTTTTATTAAGCATCTGAACAACTTGCAACAACAACAGAGCCTGTTAGACCCAAGTAAGCTAGGGTAATGAAAGTACATTAATAGTAATATTATTAGAGGATCTAAAGCCCTGAACAACTTATTGATCGTAAAAACTTAATGAACCCGAACCAAACACAGGCATTCCATATGCATTAATGTAAGGATCTGTGACATTGAAAACAAACCTGGACTTCTCTTAATCCCAAAGCTTTGCCAATAGTTGTAGCAGTCAAGTCACTACCACCCCTGCCTAATGTGGTGACAGCACATGATTTACATCCCTGAAATTTATGAAGATGATTATGAATCTAAACAGAGCAAACTTTTTTTTTCTCCTGAATACACAGGAGCAAACAGAGCAAACTTGTAACCCTCAACACAAATCATGTGGAAATAAATACCTTCCCAAGAAAACCAGTGACTATGGGAATGGCAGGGTCATCCATCCAATCTCCATTTAGCCTCTTTGCCACAGCAGGATAAGTGACTTCAAGAATATCCGCATTGGTGAAATCATCAGTGGTTATAAAGCCAATATCAAATGCATCATACTGCCAAAAAAAGAAGGGTCAACAGTTAGTTTACGACATTGTTGGGCTGAAAATGCTGATTTTGTGGACTGATTCTACAAGCGTGGAGGGGAATTCATCTGATATTAGTGTCATGGATATGGTTATGAGCTTATGCAGTTATGTGTAGTGATCAAAAGAAATATTGCTCAAACATTTGTAGGCATCCACATGCAGTAATATGCCAGTACAAATTTCAATGTAGTATTGTATCTGAGGGACAGCTTTACTCTTAATGGAGCCCCTGTTAGGACTTAGTAGGATCAAAAGCTTACTTCCCTTTATTGTCCAGGGAAACAAGTTAGGTTAAAAAAAAAAGACTACTTCTATTTACTGAGTTAGGTTAGACAAAGTGGACGGTGGGCAAACTATGTGTTCTGGTACTATCCAGGACTTCGCAGACCGTCCAAACTATTGACTAGTTGCATTCACACATTTTTCCTGCCAGATTAGAATTGATTGTTTGACTAGAATCTAGAGTTTCAGTTCAAAAACCAATAATAATAAATAAAACATATATTGAAGCACATAGTCAAATATTTGACATACCTGCCGTGCCTTTTTCCCAAGTTTATTTAAATATGCAGCAAATATTCTTGTAGACATGCATTCACCGAAGGAAACAAGGTAATCTCTTGTCCTATGAGTCAGCTCTTTCATCATAGCAACTCCTTTAAGAAGCTGCTCCAATTCATCCAATAAGCCTGTTGAAGTGAACATTGATGAAAGAGTTGTTTAGTAGTGCTACTTTAAGGTACCTCAACAGGAAGACGAACTAGTGGTAAAAAGTGAATTGGCCAAAAGAAAGAAAAAGGGCATAATAACGAGCAGCAGATAAAGTAGTAAAGAATGAGTTGTCACAATAATAAAGAACTTGCCAGCTACAATAACAGGTGCAGAGACTGGCAGGTTTATTAACTAAACAAGCATATGGACTGGCAAATAGTTGAAACGACAAGGTGAATTGAGCTTCTACAAGATTAAAATAAAAAACTGTCCCTGCTTGACATATAATGGAATGCTGCCATGCTGAAAATGGTCCGTATTGCTGACAGCGACCATAAGGCCTTTTCACTTCCACACACAAATTAAAAGAAAATATGTGTGTCGGTACCCTACAACTGGGGTACCCACTCCTACTGTGCCAAGACTCGCGTAGTTATCCGTAACTACGCCCTAAGGAGCTGAGCAGCCGGACTCCTGGGTTCCGACTCCATCTCACCGGACCAACGGTCCCGGACCCGCTTCCCGTTTGGGGACGGGTCCGGTGTCACCACGTGTCCCAGAGGTGGAAATGCTCAGCACCTATGGCCGCGGACCCGGACCCCCGCAGGCGGGTCCGGGACCTCCACGTGCCATCCGGACTCCCGCAGGCAGGTCCGGGACCTCCACGTGCCTACCCGGACCCCCGTGAGCTCTCGGCTCAGCAAGCTGCTCGGGTGGGGTCCGGAGCCGCCACGTGTCACGCAGACGCGGGCGCGGGCGCCAGCCTTCCGCTGGAAGCTCCCTCACCCACCCGCATTAAGTGCGAGTGGTTGAGGCGGGATCTGCTGCCTCTGGGCACGGGGCAGCTTTTGTCAGTCCACACTGTGGATCGCCAGATACCGAGACAAGCATTAAAGACTCAGCGCTGCGCGCATGAGCGACGAGTCATGATGACCAGCTACTGACTGAAGCAACAGTGCACGCTGCTACAGTGGACTGAGTCAGTAGTTCGGCGCTTCATCGTGACCTCGACGCGCGACTGCAAAGGCTAGACTCTACTCTGACAGGACAACTCAAGACCATCCCTGGTCAGAAGCTACGCACAGAAGCCGACGACAAGATCTCCGGATCTGAGCCATTGAAGGTCAAAGTGTAGTTTATAATACATCGCCGGGTCCACATGTCGGGGCCCGCTCAGTGTACGTGCTCCCCTTGGACATATAAAAGGGAGAGCACGCCCGCTAGAACAGAAGAGGTTCACACATCATCTCCACAATCCAGACTCAAGCTCTAGCGAACTTCTCACTCTCGTGGGAAGGCAATACAACACACAGTGGACGTAGGGTATTACGCTCCGGCGGCCCGAACCACTCTAAATCCTGCTGTGTTCATCGTGTTCTTGAGGAAGATTGATCTAAGACTAGCTAACCCCCGAGTACACACCCTCTGGGCTAGGGCGGGTGCCTTCCGCCACCCGGCTGTGGTTTGCAGCACCACGACAATGTGGATGGCCATTCAACCTCCACCAGAAATTATTATTCTAACTGTGCAGAGAAAGCCTTCTGCACATCAAAGAGAACAACGACCCTTTGTATAGCTAATAAAAACATTCCAAGTAGAGCAAGGGGGCAGCTGATGCGTTCATGCTTTCGGTCTGAGCAGAGTAGAGGAAGAGTAGCATACCTGAAACAACCGACGTATCTAATCCAAGCTCATCAATCGTCCTGAGACCAGAGCAAAACAGGGGAACAATCAGGGCCAGAGGGTGGAGCGCAGCGCAGCCCAACCAGAGATGAGCAAAGAGGAAAGCGAAACACAACCTGAGATGCAGGTCCTTGATGACCGCGAGCTCGGGAATTTCGGACGCCTTCGGGGCGCCGCAGCTGACCGCCTTCTCCCCGGCCTACACAATCAACGAAACAGGCACGCACATTCAGGTACCGGGAGCTAAAACAATTGGCAGAAAAAATTAGAGACGCCGAGCTAAAAATGGCAGAGTACCAGCAGGAGGTTATTCGTGGTTTTCCCCATGGCGGAGAGGACAATGACGGGCGTCTCCTCGGGGAAGCTGAGGATGAGGTCGGCCACCTCCCTCATCCGGTCGGCCGACGCGAGCGAGGAGCCGCCGAACTTCATGACGACGGTGAAGCCCGTGTGAGGCTTCTGCGCCGCCGCCGCCGTGGCCTCCTCATTGTTCAGAACAGCCGCCGCGGCCGTCTGGCACCGCACCACCAGCCCCCTCCGTCTCCAGCATTGGGCAGCCGGCCTGGCACCTGCGCGGACCGAGTCCTGCTCCCTCCCGGGCTTGGCGGCGGCGCGGATGGCGAGCGCGGCCGGAGACCCCCGCGCGACCCCAGGGAGCCGCAGCGCCACCGCCATCTCGTGACGAGACGGGCGAGGCGAGATCCGGAAGCTTCCGTTTGTGTTCCTCGCCGGAGAATCAGCGCGCGGCGAGGCTCGAATGGAGCGAGGGTCGAGAGGAAGGGGAGGGGTGGTTGGTGGCGGCAGGGGGGGTTCGGCGAGGCGAGACGGGGGAAGCAGGCGGTTGGATGGGATGGGCCGCTTTATAAATATAGTGGGCGGGGAAACGGACGGCGCGGCGGGCTGGGCCGTTGGGTCCTGCGCCCCACGGACGGTTCGGATGGATCAAACACCGGGGGCGGGGGCCCACCCACGGGGACGAGGAGAAATGAAGAAGCAAGCGGCGGAAGGGAACAAACCTGCGGACCTGGTGGTGGTGCGCGCGGTCGTGGATCCCAGCGGATTCCCTCCCTCTTTTTTTTCCAGTGTTTGGTTTGGGGTAAAAAATTTCGCTAAATGTTTTTGACTCTTTGACCACTGATTTAAAATATTAATTGAAGTCTAATTACAAAACCACCTCCACAACTCTCTGTGTAAATCGCGAGACGAATCCAATAAGATTTTTGACCGCGTGATTAGAAAATAATCACTATAGCAACACTATAGCAAATTATTAATTAATTATCGTCACTAGATTCGTCTCGAAAAATTACACCAATTCCTAAAAATATTTTGCAAATAGACTTCATTTATTACTTCATGTGAGATTCTTTTCTCGGAAAACGTGCGCATATAATCTAAAACACGCCCTTTCATCTTTTCCCAAGGGTGACGTCGACGCCAACAGTGTGAACTGATTGATGTGAAACAAATTGGTTTCTTTCACGGAGGAAATGAAATTGAATTTTGCTAATAATAAAAATCTCTGGTCTCCGCCACAACTTTTGCGCAATCCTCAAGGCTTAAAACTCCATCATTATGCATGCAAATGCAATGCGCCGTGGCGCACTATGCTGTCTTGCGGCTCGGACATGCAATAAGAGTAATTATTGTCTCCGTCCGATCGAGCTGAGTACACTTGCACCGCGGTACTCCCTTCGTTCTAAATTGTAGGTTGTTTTGACAAATCTAGATGCATAATTTTTCTCATATATCTAGACATAATGTTTATCTAGATGCATAGTAAAAATTATACATCTAGATTTGCCAAAACGATCTACAATTTGGAATGGATGGAGTATATAGTTTCGTGGTACAGTGAAACAGGTATCACCCTCCCCAATAATATAATTCTACTAGCTTGCCGCTGTTTGTTTGGTGTTGACATGACATGGTATATCAACTAACAAAGGTCCCTCCTGTCCACAATCTCTTATGTTTGTTAACGCTAGCTGCCTAAAACATGATGCCAGGCGACAAACATGCACATAGGTGTTAGTAGTAAAGATGTCAGGACTTGCGGAATACCTCTACCACTATCTCCAGTAAAGCTGTCAGCGTTTCCCTGCACTAATTTAGACTCACTTACCACAGAATGGTTTTGCTCGAGATGACCAGTTGCGGTTGGAATTGTGCACTTGCGGTCATGCTTCATTTGCTCAGTGTTGGAGCTGATGAGTGGCACGCATGGAACATGCCAGTCTCGCCCACAGCTATCGTGCAAATGGTCGTTGCCTCTTTTTCAAGTACTGTGAGTTGGTAGAGACCGGCGACTCTTGTTGTTTTGCCAACGCCTGCTTATGAATGGTTCTGTTCTTCACGCGGCCGGAAAGATACACAAAGCATCATGCAGAGGGCGAGGAACCATACGCAATCCGAAAGATGACACCGAGAAGGCAATAATGTGCCCGAATGGGATGGGTTATCCCTCTACCTTTTGGGATCGGCAGGGGGCGCGCCACAAATTCGCATGAATTTTAGCCATGCCATTTCCTTGCGCCCAAACAGCAAGGCCATGACCATGACCAGCCACTCGATCGTCACCCAGAGATTTTCCATCTTCCAATTCAGACACGTTCAGATTTCCATGTTCCAGTCGCTCATTCATAGTATCAGACGGGGTCGAGGACCACGCACGAATCAGACAGTGAAAGAAAATTCAGAGCCGTGGGCACGTCCTCGGAAGGAAGGATTCAGGTTTGACGACAACGTAGCACTCAATAACCAGCAACACCGCAACTGCTCAAAGTTCATACCACGATATCAACAGGGCGAAACAGAAGAGAGGCATGCTGAACATCCCGGTTTGTAAACAAAAAAAGAAAAGAAAATGAAACGACTTCTTGTTCTTTTTGACAGGAAAATAGCTACCGAATATTATGTGCCCAATAACAAATGAAAATAACAGAGGAGATTCCAAAACGCAAATTTTTTGTAAATCGCTTGCATGGTGCACTAGATGTAGTCGAAAAATAAATCGCATTACACAAATAGATTGTAAATCGCGAGACGAATCTAATGAGCCTAATTAGGACGTGATTAGACACTAAATTGCTACATTAATGTTACAATAAACATGCTCTAATGATGAGTTAATTAGGCTCATTAGATTCGTCTCGTAGTTTACAGACGAGATATGTAATTAGTTTTGTTATTAGTCTACATTTAATATTTTAAATGTTGAAGATTTCCTTCTAAAAATGTAAAAATACAAAATATAAAGTGATCTAAACAAGACCAAAAATGCCGAATAAATAATGGAAATGGACTCAGTTCTGCAACCGAAGTGCAATCTTTCAGTCACGGGCTCATGCCCGGGTGAATTCAGAGACGGCAGCGCTGACTCCTGCTTCCAGTTCTTTTGCTGCTCGTGCTGCAGCTTCTCCAGCGTTTTCGGGAAAAAAAATAGGCCGAAAGAAAACGAGCCGAATCAATGAGGCCCATTGGGGCGGAGCCCACCAAACAGCATCGTCCGTCTGTCTCCCGGTTCTGCGGCCCGTGGGTCGTGCAGCAGCAGCAGGAGCGCCGTCAACCCAGTCAACCCCTGACGACCTCGCGCATCCCGAAGCTGCGCGTCGAGCGCCCAACTCCGCATCCCCACCACCCAAATCGCCACGTGTCGCGATCCAGCCGCAGCGTGGCGAGGACGACTCTCTGGCGGTGTCGCAGAGGCAGAGCACACTCCAGAAGCTCGAGCCGCATCCGCCCGCCCCGCGGATTACGCATCTCGCCGCCCCATGGCCGATCTCTGCCCGCCGGAGCCCACCACCAACGGCGCTGCCGTCAGCGTCGTCGCCGCGCTACCGGCCGCGAACGCGGCGGCCGCCGTAGCAGCCGAGGCAGACGCCGCAGCCGGAGGGGCGCAGGCGCCCGCGGCCCCCTACTCCAAGCGCCGCCGCCGCCCCAGCGTCCGCCTCGGCGACATCGACGCCCCGCCCCCGCGGCGGAACCACAAGTCCTCCTCGTCCCACCCGCGCCCGCCGCGCCGCGCGCACCCGGACGACAGCGCCGCCGACCCGCACCACCGCCGGGGGCCCAAGCCGCCCGCCCAGCGCCGCCCGCGCACCGCCTGGATTCCCGCCGCGCCCTCGGGCGCCGAGGGATACGACGACAAGGAGGAGCGCTACTACGACGACGAGGACCAGTCCGACTCCGCCGCCGCGAGGGCTAGGGTTTCCGGCAGCCGCGACGCCAGCGGCGACGAGTCCGACGGCGTGGCGGACTGGGGCCTCCCGAACGGCAGGCTCCCCTCCGCCATGGGATACAGCGGCGTCAATGCCTGGCTCCACGGGTTGGGGCTCTCGCGGTACGCTCCGGTGTTTGAGATCCATGAGGTGGACGATGAGGTCCTCCCTATGCTAACGCTGGAGGACCTCAAGGACATGGGCATTGGGGCTGTTGGCTCCAGGAGGAAGATGTATGCCGCCATCCAGAAGCTCCGGAGCGACACCGGCTCCTGAGTTGGTGAGCTCTTAGCTCTTTCTGCTTTCTCAGTTTGGTTTCATTTACATAGAGAGCCAGTTGCGATGAGGAAAATAACTAATGCTGCTTTTTGCTAATCCGAGTGTGTATATATATACATGTTTGATGATCACCTCATCTTTTGTTGTATTATGACGCTATCGAGAAGCTGTTGAAAAAGGAATGTTTTGGAAGAACTTTGAATTGAAATAATGGAGTGAGGCGAACTAGTTGCATTTAACTGGTGCCACTGTTTTGTCGTGTCCGTGCTAATAATAAATGCAGCAAATCTGTGCCTTTTATTACCTGTTTGATTTAGTTTAATACTTTCAATCCAAACTCTCTGCCATACATCAATCTTTCACCACTAAAAATTATCTGTAAAGGAAAGCCCCTGGGATGGTAATGAAAATGGGAATAGGCGATTTTACGCAATCTAGATGCCACATTTATTTGTCTGCCAATTTTCTTGCATTGGCACTAACATGTACCCAAAAATGCATGAACAATATGATCAACTAGTACTATAATAGGATTTTGGACGTAAAAGATATATATACTGCAATTGGATTATGAATTGTTGAAGGAATGTTAGTGTTACTTTTTTTTCTGAGATAAAAGCCGGTGGATTTTTTTTTCGTCATTAGCATCAAGAGTTTACACACGTTTCATTAAAACAAAGGTGGGCTTCTTAACTCACCTTGGAGGAATGTTAGTGGATAACTGTAGTGTGCCACTGGCCCTGTGGGCACACTTAGCCTATGTCCGCACCAAATGAGAAATGCAAATGCACCATTGGGAGCCCGTACACGCCAAAGTGGCAAGATCACCTAGCTCACCGCATGTCGGCTGGGTGGCACCCAGAGCTTAGATGGTGTTTCGACTTCTGCCTTTTAGAATACTATTAGGTCATGGATGACTTCCTCCTCTTGTCCTCCGGACTTCCTTCCTTGAATTCTTATTTATGAAGTGCACAAGATGAGATATGATAGGCACATAAAGGAAACACAAATCAACATGTCACCCATACTCTCATTTGTGGCACATCAGCATACTTTTCTCCTTTGAATCTTTTCTTGATAATAATGGTAAGCATATATTCTCCAAATCGTGCAGGGATTGCTTTTTTTTTTATATTTTTTCGACCTTGCCTATCTTACCAAAAATCATTTGCCAGAAGATTTATAGTGAAATATGGTTGCCTCTTGCACCTCCCTTAAGGTCATGGTTTGATGAACAGAATCCATTGTTTCAAAGGCGCTGTATAGGTCAACGCGCAATCCCTGTGAGGAATTATTCCTTGTCAAATGAGAGCAACCATTCTTCACCGAATTTCTTCTACAGTAAGCGCCGCAATAACATGTTTTTTATCACATGTTTTGCATCATGACTAACATATGCTTTACGCTGGGTATCTTGAGCATGAATGATATTGCAGATCATCCATAAATGCTGTTTTCCATTAATGTGGTGCTTTTTATGTGCATTAATGCACCGATTGTCCATTGATTGTTAAAATGAAGAGGGTTGTACACTATTTTATGGTTTGATAGGCTTTTGGTGCCCAACTTAGGTGATATACTCTCTTAGTTCTACTGTCTCTTCGGAGACATCCAATACTCTCTTAGTTCTACTTATTATGGAATCCAATATGGTATTGTCTGTCCCTTTAACTGGATATCTCCTTGTACGAAAATTATCACACCTTTTGTGATGAAAATGAGAACTTTTTGTTCTTTTGAATGCTTAGAACTGTGAAACTCTGATAGATTCTGTTTCTGTTCTTTGATGTCCTAATTTAATTAGTCTCTTGGTACAAGTTATACTAATTCGGAATGTGAAAGCTAACCGCCTTTTAGAGCTATATACTGAATTTTTTGGGGGGTTTCATTAATGATTTCAAGTTTTAGAATTACTTAGTTAATTATTTATATCCTAGTCTAGTGTTTTCTGTTTCTACTTATGTTCTTGAAGTTCCATTGACTTTGTTTCCCTCAAATACTAAGTTCCATCGACTAATTGGCTATGCATTCATATTCCTTCTGTATTAAATGTGTATTTCCCATTATAGTAATATGCCTCACTTTTGGAGCTCTTCGTGTGCCTTAACTTTGTCCTAATTTAGGCATTAATATTCACGTGAATGCTTTAAACCCATATTGTAAATCCAATAAATTTTTATGTAAGCTTTAATGGATTTACCAACTAGTTATGTTGGCATAAATGGTACACTCACTTAGGCATTCATTGGTGTGTAAAATGCAGTACGGATATATATACGGCTGACTTTCTTTCTCCTAACATCAATGTTCTTGTGATAGTAGATAGATGAAATTGGCTATGAGACACCGCACGTGGTTTGCATTTGCCCACATATGATGTAAAACCATGTCACTGCTAGACATACTACAAAGCCATGTCCTCCAACGAACAACAAATGAACATGATTTTGTAGTTTGTTTGTTGTGACAATTTTGTGGTGTGTTTGGACAATGGGCAAGAAAATGTGTTGTCCTGTAGCCATTTTGTATGGTAGATAGTAATTTATCATGGGCAAGCTTAGCGCTGTGTGGCAGCTCTCAACTTAAAGTGGAGGAGTAATTGGGATAGCTGCTCATATATCTGAAATAAAGAATATGAGCATGCATGTAGGTACCAAAAATTAAATTGTGAAAAAAAATATTTTGTATCTACATATAAATTAGGTCGCTAAAGTTTCTATATCTGTTACTTAAGGTCAATTTTTTCACTATCTCAGATTCTTTTCTCTTTTGTTAGCTACTGGTTAAGGTGATGCTGGGCGGCTTCAAGATGGGTGCAAGGAATTGATATGCTGAGGCATTGATACATTGTAAGTTCAAAGAGTAGCGAGTGGATCTTTTAGTTGAGAAAATCATAGTTTTTGGTCCTTTTGAAGTGTCACCTCCAAAATGTGATCGTTGTCAAATATGATAGTCTGGTGCATTTTGCCATAATTAAAAGTATGCTAGGGTTATTCACTGGGGAGGACTGGTTTTCAGTTTGTGGCTGAAAAGGGGCTCAGGGTAGAAAGGAATAGCAAAACCCAAGGACACCTTATGGCTTGTACCTCGGCAGCATTTTGACAGGCATGAGTTGTTCTCAGAAAAGCTGTAGAAATAGAGAGTATCCCAACAAACTGTACTTAGGTTCAGTTGGGGTCAAATTTTCAGGGCACGTTGGCAGATAATGTGCCATGCCCTTGCTGCTGGGCTGATTACGCCGCAATGGCAAACGAAGTGGAGAAATTTCACCACAAGCTTTATCTGTATTGAAGTGAAGTAACTAGTAATATGTTTTGTTGAGTGGAATACCTCACCTGTGTTGGTGTACCCTGTCGATCTTTTAAGCCAAAGAAGAGTAGATTGGAAGAGAGTAGTGTATGGATCCATAAGTTGAAAAAACCACAGTTTCTTGTTTTAATCCAAAGAAGAGTAGGCCTGACATGGGCTAGCGTAAGAGGCACTCTGGTAGCCAGGATGATTTGCCCGGAGAACCGCCAGTAGGCGCTCCAGATTGCCATTGCACAAGGAGCACTCGGAGGTGGCTACAGGCAAATCATCCTTGGCTAGCAAAGATGACCCTCTTACTTCCATGCGAGACCTCTCCTCTGCCGCTTGTGCTTGTTGTGCACTGATGACTGCATGCCTGGGCATGTATTTATAAGGAGCCATCCATCAAGCACCGGCTCGGGTCAGACGACGACGATACTCCGCGGGGGGGGGGGGGGGGGGGGGGGGGCAGCTGCGTGTTTGACACGAGGAATATTGGCCTTTGACATGGAAAAGCAGCAGATCATTGGGTGCTGGAGGGGAGATCTGGATTGGCTGCCTTTTCCTTTTTGGAGAGCATCCAGAGATTTGGAGGTCATATTCCCGTCCCCAGTTCGTCACATTGGTTGACTCGTGCAATGCATGAACATCTGGGTCCCGTTCACCAGCAGAGGGGCCGTCGTTGCATATGGAATATATGTGCATGTGAAGAAGAACATAGCAGCATGGAAGGAGATAAGGATGGGATCGTCAGGTAGGCTGATGGACTGGTTGATTCTTCCACGATAAGGCCGTGACCGTTGCTGCACGGTGGCAGAAAAGGATCCGGCTGGGTAAAGAGCAGAGCAGAGCACAGCGCTTTGGAGTCCGGAGAGCCAAGGCGACTAGAATTTCGACAAGTCCACCCCTGCAAAGAAGGATTGCGCGTGACTCTAACGGTTCATCCGTCCTAGTCGCGTCTGTATCCTCCCATTGTCGAGGCACCAGTACCTGCAGACCAACACTTGTGGTGAGTGGTGACTATGCATGCTCCCAATGCTTAGAAATGTACAGCTACTATTTATTCGAGCCATTTTGAACAGGGGGGGTTCGGTGGTTCCAACAAACTTTGTGCGACCAGACAACACGTGATTGTCGTGCAAAAATACAGGAACCACGCTGGAACTCCACTACTGCCTGCGAGAACCCGGTTCCTAATATCCTGACCCTTGGCATGTCAGGTTCTCAATTTACTTTCAGCTATCTTACTGTGACACAAGAAGATAAATAACGCCAGCCGATTTGAAGGTTAATAGTAAGCATAGAATTACCTGCTATATCCTGCTTGAGATATACAGTGTTACAAGGTGACCGGAGATGTTGAGCAGCTACCACCAACAATAAGGCCTTGTTTAGTTACCACTCCGTAAACGCAAAAACGCAAAATTTTGCGAAAAAATCTTGCTAATTTGAAATACTAAATGAAGTCTATTTATAAAACTTTTTGCATGGATGGGCTGTAAATCGCGAGACGAATCTAATGAGCCTACTTAATCCATGTTTGCAACAGTGATGCTACAGTAACCATTCGCTAATTATTAATTAATCATAGATTAATTAGCATCATTAGATTCGTCTCGCGATTTACAACCCATCTGTGCAAAAAGTTTTGTAAATAGACTTCATTTAGTACTTCAAATTGGTAAGATTCTTTTGCAAATTTTTTTTGCAAAAAGAACTAAACACGGCCTAAGAAACTTTTTTGGGTGTCACGTCAACGGTTTGACCAAATGTCGGGAGGGCTTTTCGGACACTAATTAAAAAATTAATTTCAGAACTCAATTGGAAACCGCGAGACGAATCTTTTGAGGCATTTGACCGCATCATTAGCACATGTGGGTTACTGTAGCACTTATGGCTAATCATGCAATAATTAGGCTCAAAAGATTCGTCTCGTCGTGTACATCCAAACTGTGTAATTAGTTTTGTTATTTAATTACATTTAGTGCTCCATGCATGTGTCCAAAAGAAAAATCACAAATTTCGAGATGAAAATTTTTGGAAACTAAACGCGCCTCTTGTAAAATATGAATGCTGCCTCTTGTATTGTAGTATGATATGATCTGGTCGGCACAAACACCAACGGCATCTTGCTGTGGATGCCAATCCCCTCCGACTCCGATCGAGATCTCCCAATCCAAGCGGTAGAGGATGTTGCGAGGGGGTCTCTGCCGATCGCCCACGCGTTCGCTAGCAGCCTGCTATTCTTTGGAATTGTCGAGTGGCACCGGTCGAGGACGCCGGCCTCGAGCTTCGCCTCCGCTCTCGCTCAGTCGCTCTCGTCAAGAACAGAACAGAGCTGTCGGGTCAGCGCGCCTCGTTGTTGTTGCCTCCAGAACGAGATGGCGAGGGAGTTCATTGAGATTTGTCGTTGGTGGAAGGCAAGTGATCGACACAACGTCTGAACGCGGCTGTGCTCCGGCGAGGGGTCGTTGCGCCTGCCGGGGTTGTCGAAGAACACCCATCAGGACATCGGCGCTCATGCTGTATGTCGGCACGTGCGCGCTCGCCGCGGCATGGCGACTCAGAAGGGTCTCAGAGAGCCGGCGCTCCGGCGAGCAAGACTGCATGTGGCGGAGACGGAGTTCTCCCGTCCCGTGTTCACGAGCCGGCACTGATCAGCTCTTCCTGGTCCTTGGTCACGGTCAGTATACGTACGGCAAGCTGGGGATGCTGACCTCTCCAGAGAGGGAGGAGGGGGAGGCAACCAAGTTCGGAGGCCGCGGCGGCTCTCTCCGGCCGGCGAGCCTCAGTAGCGTCCACCCCGGGGCGGACGAAATCCCGACGGGGGATGGACGGTACCGTCTCCGCTTGGTTCACTTTTAGCCGTTGGATCGAGCACGTGCGATCTAGATCGAGCTGGCGGAGGTCGCAGTCGTGTTGTCAGGCATTTTGTTTGCACCTTGCTGCACAATGCAAGGTTGCGAAGAATTTGAATTTCACACGCGGCAACTCGCTTTGGTGATTGCAAATCATGTCAGAACTGAATTTACTTATAGCCGCCCATTTTGTCAGATAGCATATATATATATATATATATATATATATATATATATATATATATATATATATATATATATATATATATATATAGTACGTGCCATGTGAATTCTTATTAGTTCCAAAATTTTAGCACCGATCTTTCTCGACATATATAGAAAAGGCAGGCATCTGACGAACAGCAAATATTTTCTGGATTAATCTTCTTCAGACACGAGACTGCAGGCGTCCTAATCCGCAGCTGGTCAATGTTTTCAAATGCTCAATGTCAAGGGAAACATAATGATTTTGGTCAATCTTTTTCAGTACTAACTATCGGGATTATTTCGTTTAAGCTGAGATTGATCGCCCTCTTGCCTCTCGTATATCTTTCTTACCACCTCACCTACACAACACATGTAACTCTAGATGAAATGTGTTTCTTTTAAACTAACCCTTGGAGAGCACTTTGGTCCATATTGGTGACTTCAACTGGGACTAAAAGTATCATTTAATTCGGATTGGTAACACCAACCTGTACTAAAGGATCTATATTTAGTTCCGGTTGGTAACACTAAGCTGGACTAAAGAATTGCCTAGATTAGTCTCAGGTTTAAATGTGGCCGTGATAAATATAAATGCTAAAGATCGACGTGGTGTTATGCAGCAGTGGTGGTATTATATTAGTAGCAGCTGACGGTGCCTTCGCCGCCGCCCGGATGCACGGTGTACCGGATTTGCAGGACGGCGACTGCACCCTGACGTCACAGGGGGCTGCGTCCTGCATGGAGAAGGCAAGGAATATAATCTCACTGCTACTGCTACCTGGATGCTGCATGCTTCCAATATTCTGCAAGCAGCCTCCTTTCATACATATTAGCTGCAGGGAGGACAATGCAAGAGAGACATTAATAAATTATAAATTAAGGTGCAATTTTCTTTTCAACCCATCATATTGAATTAGCTAGCTAGATTGAACCACATACAGTAAACTAAGGTGTGCTGCTTAATTATTTACTTGCAAATAATTACCTAACCAATTATATATTACAACATTGGTCTATCGAGATGATGATGCATGAGCTAAGCAGCGGCCGGCACGGCACTCTTGTAGTATCTTGTGGGCACGAGCAGGAGCGGCGTCCTCTTGTGGACCGTGAGCCCTCCGGCCTCCTCCATGCTCACGTCCTCGGGCCTCACCCCCTCCGGGAGCTCCCAGTCGAAGCAGTAGAGCAGGTTGGCCAGCGTGAACTCCACCGTAGCAACTCCCAGGGCCATCCCGGGGCACATCCTGCGGCCGGCGCCGAAGGGCAGCAGCTCGAAGTGCGTGCCGCCGAAGCCCACGCCGTCGTCCTCCTTCCTCTCGAACCTGCCCGGGTCGAACTCCTCGGCGTCGGCGCCCCCCCCAGCTCGCGGGGTCCCTGCCGATGGCCCACGCGTTCCCCAGGACCCTCGTCCTGGCCGGCACGTCGTAGCCGCAGATGCCGACGTGCCGCAGGGTCTCCCTTGGCAGCAGCAGCGGCACTGCCGGGTGGAGGCGCAGCGTCTCCTTCACCACCATCACCACCATGGAATTTACCATGGTTGTCTTCTCGCATCTAATCATTGCCACGTTGAACACTCCACTCGAGTTGGTTTGCCGCATCGGCTACCATTGTTTGACAAATATTTTCTCCTGTTCATTTAGATTATAATGAAGTTCATCTAATTAAAAATAATATCAAGTACCAAAAAATATTATGCAGACAAGGGTACGAAACCAATAAAATACTATTTAAGTAGATGTTATTTTTCTATTTCCAATGCATTTGCATTTATTGAGGATTGGGAACAATACACATCACATTTTCAACACAACTAATATAATTAATTAGAGGTAACAAGGTTATTTCTCACTACTAGTATTGTGTCTGGAATTTTCTAAGTGAATAGTCTTTGTAGGATGGAGAGAGTATGTAGGAGCATTCACAAAGATGGCAATGCAAATGAATAATCACATGCCTTCTGAAAAGATAGCAATAAATTAAATAAACTATCCGAGCGACACCAGGATGTCTTAAGTTGTTTGTTCGGGACCATACATGTGGAATATACATAAGCTCAAATTTATTCACTTGTTTTTGCTTAATATTCATGCATAGTTTTTGAGTCAATTCCCTCTATGCAATTGGAAATTATATTCATCATTTATGTGCCATTGGCCCCATATGTCATAGACATAAAAAAATCCTCTACATGCCGTTCATTGGCACACAAGAGATGAGTTATATTTTTCAATGACACTCAGGGAATTTACTCAAAAAGTGTGATGATGCAAAATAGAGGGATTCAATATTATAAAGCATGCAAATAAGGAATCTACTAGAGATTTCATCAGAATAAAAATAATGACAATGAAACTACAAAACAATTCACTTGAATAAATTTAATTTAAAGTAAAAAAAGAGTAAAAAAATTAGTATAGATAAAAACTAGCTACCCGCGCTATTTTGGGGCCATCTTGCAAGTTTACTCTAACACCAGCGCGGAAGAGATTCCTGTACCCACTCTACTGATTTCCACATAGCGACTGTTTGGCGGCATGCCAGGTCCTTCTCCAGATCCAGCCACAGAGCGCAGACTCAGTTCAGGACCAGTAGGCCTAAGAAATTAACAAGTTAACTTCAAAAAAAAAAAGAAATTAACAAGAAATATTGATTTCTAAATCTGTGAATTTGTCTTCCTTTTCCTACGATTTTTGTTGTTTTCTCTATTCAACATTTTAGAAAACTAGATTCAACATTGCTCCAAAGAAATTAACATTCTAGAGAAACTATGTCAATATTTAGTTTAGAAAAGTTGAATAGTACAACCAAAATGTTCATTGAATCTTGAAAAATAGTACAATCAAGGCATTATATTAATCTTATTTTATCGCCGCTCGTGCTCGTGCCCACCAAGTACCAGCAGTGAAGTCAAAAACGTGCGAGCGCGGCAAAGGGGCTGCATTGTCAGATCCCCATGTAGACGGAAACCTGGCGACGAAACAAAACAATCCACGACATGAACATCATATATATTCAATACTTCATTACTGGTTGCCCAACCAATGCATCCTATACAGATCATAATCAATTAATCATACAAATGGTATGTAGATATCCAGATGAGCAGTTGGCTCCACATGTTGAACAAACACTGCCGTTCTGCACGTTCCGGATCTATCACCATGTCCTCGCCAAGCTACATGTAGGACCGCATGCGCGGTCGCACGACGGATTGTGCTCCATCGACGTATATGGTCGTGCCCGTCATGAAGCGCGATTCATCCCCAACCAGGTACAGCACTGTGGACGCCAAGTCCTTCTCCGGATCCAGCCATCTCCCCAAGGGCATCACCTCTGCGGTGGCCTTCTCAACCTTCTCCTTCCCCACAGAGATGGGGTACTTGTCCTGCACATGCAGACCGCGACAGGCTGCATTCACTCTTATCTTGTGCTTACCAAGCTCCAGCGCAGAAAGCTGGAACAAAAGGGAAGATTTAGAATGATAAAGAGTCAGTGGTAACCGTTGAGAGACGAAATCAATAGACTATCACCACTGAACACTACAGAGGGTGGCTGTCTATGAAATTTTTTTTATCGATCTGATCCATCCGAAATTCAGAAACCCAAAGGATGCAGATTGTTGAGGAGGTCAAACAGGTATGTGGGTAGCGAATACAGCATGTCTTCCCTGAATTGAAAGGGCATCTAAGGAACCAGGGTTGTTTCAGGGTTATGGTTTTCTTAGGCTGATATATTGTCTGAATATTCAGGTTAAACACCTCAGGTGGCAGATGCATACAAATGCCAACTCAAGGAATTACCATGTTAGTGTGCTACTACAGTACTACTGTGTCGGTACCCCAGGACTGGGGTACCCCCTCTTGCTGAGTCTAGGCAAGGGCCTTTGTAGTTATCCTTGACTACATCCAAACAGCTGGACCCCTGCGGTCCGAAGTCCTGTTCTCCCGACAACAATCCGGAACCGCTCCACGACTGGGGAAGGTCCGGAGACGCCACGTGTCCTGGGAGAGGCAGGCACTTAAACGCAAGTAGCTGGGGCTCCGGACCTCCTGAGGAATCCGGACCCCCGCGGAGTCCCGGACCCCTCATGGGGTCCTGGACCACCTGTATAGTGACCGGACCCCTCTCTGAGGGAAAAAGTCGACGCCCTGCCTCGGGGCGGTCCGGAGCCGACACGTGTCTACAGGGACAAGGCCGCTTGGTCTCCGTACTAAGCCTCACCCACCGCTGCATTCATTGTGGTAGGTGGACGTCCGCATTGATGCAGCAGAAGCCGAGGCGATTCCTTGACCAGGGGGCTATTGATCGCGTATTACCAAGACGCGTAGTGGAGCCGCTGGCGCCGCCCACTCCGCGCCTGCCAGTCTGCCATGACAGAAGGATGTGACTGCTCGGCTTCACCCATTATGACGCCTACATAATAGCCTCAGCAGGCCACGCCGTAAGCTACGTTACTCCAACGGGCACCTAGCTGACGGGACAAGAGAAGACCCCCCTGAGTCAGAAGGGCAACAGTGTGCGGAAGCAAAGGAAAGATTCGCAACTACTGTAGCCGTTTGAGTACTCTGCGCAGTATGCTGCACAGTCACGTTGGGCCCACCTGTCGGGGCCCCAACGTCCAATGTATCCGCTCCCCCCTTGGTCTATAAAAGGAGGGGGCGCCGCTAGAAAACCTCAGGCTGGGTGGGAGCCAAGGCCAGCAGAGGATAGGTTCATTCACACCACCAAGAACAATACATCTCCCAGTGGACGTAGGGTATTACGCCCCGGGCGGCCCGAACCACTCTAAATCGTGTGTTCTTGAGTCCCTCTCGCAGCGTAGATTCAGCCCCATCGCCTAGTGCTTCCCCGAGTACTCCCTCACTGGGAATAGGCGGGTGCGCTCCGTCACCCGGCTGTGGGTACCCCTAGAAACCCCACGACATTTTGGCGCCGTCCGTGGGGACGACAGGCGTTGGCTGGATCTTCAGGCTTCGGGGGCCGTGTTCATCCTCTGCAACGACGAACAAGAATTTGAAGGAAGGCAGGGCGTCACCCACGCCGCATGCTGTGGCACTGGGGCGCCAGCGCCCTCGGTGCGACGGTGCACGGCAGCTGCGCCTGCTGTGCGTCGCCACTGCGACGCCTCAGAGCCGGCAGAGCCGGCACGGTGGTGCGCGGGGGCGACGCCTGTCGCATGCCGCCCCGCGCCATCCCGGTGTCGGCTCAAGGTTTTCTCTCAAGCAATGGCCATCCTTCCCCTCCGGCGGCATGACGTCGGCTCAAGGCTTCCTCTCAACATGGAGCCCGGAGCCGACGGCTATCCCGGAGGAAGTTGGCCGTGTCGTCCTGCCGTCGCCAGCACCGGAGATCCACCTCAGCGTAGCTCGGTGCTGCTGCAGACAAGGCCCCGTCGCCAGGCGCTGGGACCCCTGGCGCTAGCACCAAGGACAAGCCGGCGAGCGACCGCACCTCTCCGCGCTCCACGTCCGGCCCATCTGCTGCGCAAGGGCGTCTGGTTTCCATCGGCAGACGATGACGACGGCTGGGGGCCTCTCTCATTCAAAGCCAAAGAATTTGTCTCATGCCATGTAAGCATGTGACAGCTCTTAGGCAAGGAGAGGTCCCCCGAGCTCCCGAGGTGATGCTGGATGATGCGGTTCAGGCACATCCAGGGCGCCTTCGCCTCCGACGACTATGAAGAATTCGGGAGTGGTGGCACCACTTCCAACCGGAGAAGGACACGCTGTATAGCATGCAGCCGTAGGTTACTCCTAAGAAAAGACTAAGAGAGAGTTCCTCCTTTGTAAAAACGTGGCGCCTACGTGTGTGTCCAGAGCGGTCAAGGTCCGACCTTGTAAACCCGACCTCTGGCCCTATCGCACAAACAGGCAAAAAGCGGTCCGGAGCGGTGGAGGTCCGACCTCGTAATCCCGACCTCTGATGTATACCGTGACAACCACAATAATAAAGGAGATTTTCTTCCTCAGTTTACCTAGGCTCCGTCCTGATTACATTTATTCGCCTTGGTTTAAACTATTCTTTCCTCTTGAACGGAGTTTCCCTTGTTGCTAACAATCCAAGTTAAGTTGCTGGCTTGTGGTCAGGTGAAGACACCCCTTCTAGCTGGAAGGCAGTCCGGACCCCTAAGGACCTGCTCTGGAGAGGTGGTATTTGTATCCTGGGGTAGAGAAGATCCGCGTAGCTTAGCCTGGTAATGTACCCTAAGTTTACGTACTTCACTACCCTGTTACAAGTACTCTAGCATCCAGGACTGCTGTCTTTAGAGGTCCCGGGCTCTCTTCTAGTATAAGGTTTGGTTTCTTTGCACCTTACTATGAGGTCCGGTAACATACTTCATCGGATTGTCAGCAACGGTCGCTCCAAGTCCACTCCGGTGGCCCGCTCCGGCGGAGGCCGCTCGCCACGGTCGCTCCAAGTCCACTCCGGTGGCCCGCTCCGGCGGAGACCGCTCGCCACGGTCGCTCCAAGTCCACTCCGGTGGCCTGCTCCGGCGGAGCCCGCTCGCCACGGTCGCTCCAAGTCCACTCCGGTGGCCCGCTCCGGCGGAGGCCGCTCGCCACGGTCGCTTCAAGTCCACTCCGGTGGCCCGCTCCGGCGGAGACCGCTCGCCACGGTCGCTCCAAGTCCACTCCGGTGGCCCGCTCCGGCGGAGACCGCTCGCCACGGTCGCTCCAAGTCCACTCCGGTGGCCCGCTCCGGCGGAGGCCGCTCGCCACGGTCGCTCCAAGTCCACTCCGGTGGCCCGCTCCGGCGTAGACCGCTCGCCACGGTCGCTCCAAGTCCACTCCGGTGGCCCGCTCCGGCGGAGACCGCTCGCCACGGTCGCTCCAAGTGCCGGGTCCGGGAAGTGGTGCTTGCTCCCTGAGCGATCCGAGGTCTGTGTAGCCGCTTAGCTTGGTTCCGTACCCTAAGCCTACACCCTCGTCGCCCTGAGGAGAGCGCTCTAGTACCCGAACCTGCCAACAGGTGTACCGGCCTCAGAGGTCCGGAGCACCCGCTCTCTGCATGAGCACACCAACGCAATCGAGCTTGCGTGGAAACACATCACGATAGTGGCCCACCCGCGGGTTCGTACCTCTCCCAAGGTGGGCCCGGGGGCCATTGTCGGTACCCCAGGACTGGGGTACCCCCTCTTGCTGAGTCTAAGCAAGGGCCTTTGTAGTTATCCTTGACTACATCCAAACAGCTGGACCCCTGCGGTCCGAAGTCCTGTTCTCCCGACAACAATCCGGAACCGCTCCACGACTGGGGAAGGTCCGGAGACGCCACGTGTCCTGGGAGAGGCAGGCACTTAAACGCAAGCAGCTGGGGCTCCGGACCTCCTGAGGAATCCGGACCCCCGCGGAGTCCCGGACCCCTCATGGGGTCCTGGACCACCTGTATAGTGACCGGACCCCTCTCTGAGGGAAGAAGTCGACGCCCTGCCTCGGGGCGGTCCGGAGCCGACACGTGTCTACAGGGACAAGGCCGCTTGGTCTCCGTACTAAGCCTCACCCACCGCTGCATTCATTGTGGTAGGTGGACGTCCGCATTGATGCAGCAGAAGCCGAGGCGATTCCTTGACCAGGGGGCTATTGATCGCGTATTACCAAGACGCGTAGTGGAGCCGCTGGCGCCGCCCACTCCGCGCCTGCCAGTCTGCCATGACAGAAGGATGTGACTGCTCGGCTTCACCCATTATGACGCCTACATAATAGCCTCAGCAGGCCACGCCGTAAGCTACGTTACTCCAACGGGCACCTAGCTGACGGGACAAGAGAAGACCCCCCTGAGTCAGAAGGGCAACAGTGTGCGGAAGCAAAGGAAAGATTCGCAACTACTGTAGCCGTTTGAGTACTCTGCGCAGTATGCTGCACAGTCACGTTGGGCCCACCTGTCGGGGCCCCAACGTCCAATGTATCCGCTCCCCCCCTTGGTCTATAAAAGGAGGGGGCGCCGCTAGAAAACCTCAGGCTGGGTGGGAGCCAAGGCCAGCAGAGGATAGGTTCATTCACACCACCAAGAACAATACATCTCCCAGTGGACATAGGGTATTACGCCCCGGGCGGCCCGAACCACTCTAAATCGTGTGTTCTTGAGTCCCTCTCGCAGCGTAGATTCAGCCCCATCGCCTAGTGCTTCCCCGAGTACTCCCTCACTGGGAATAGGCGGGTGCGCTCCGTCACCCGGCTGTGGGTACCCCTAGAAACCCCACGACATACTGTGCCCCAGCAATTGGTTCTTTGTATCATGTCCTTAGACGATAATGAGATATCCTGCATGTCCATGAAACAATCACCACTGAAGATGTTGTGCACGTGCATGTGAGTGAACTAGGAATACCGAAAATCAGTAACTGTTATTTGGTCATTTGGCAAATGATCTACCCATTACCTCCCGTTTTAAATCTGGAATTTATAGCTGTAGAAACTCATACACATATGAGAATCATATGAAAAGCCAAACTGTGCTGTTCATTTTCATGTGCAATTTAGAATTTGAACATGACCAGTTTTTTATTTTATTTTATTAGTACATGAGCTATGAACAAAACCATAGAGAAAGGGCACAAGTCAAAGTAGGACTAGGATGCTTACTCGGACCAATTGGTGAATAGCTCCTAGGCTTGTACCATAAGCTGCAGCACCTGGATATAGTCCTCTCTCAGCACCAATAATCTGAGTCAAGAACACAATAGAGCCACCATATTTTGTATCCTCGAACCGCTTTGCAATCGCCTTCATTAGAAACCAAGGCGTCATCACATTTACTTTCATGGTCTTCTTGTACTCATCTTCACTTATGCTGAGACAATCTTGCACCTCGCCTGATCACACAGTAAGGAACATCTAAACAGTCAAGTGAAGCAGAATGTAAATGCTGATAATACTGCCATTTCTGTTACTTTCGGTGTTTACTACATCCTCTGCCTTGTTTAAGGATGCAGTATCGGGCACACGAACCGCTAAAACAACAGCAACATATCAGTATATGTACTCCGACACATGTTATCTAAAATATGTCTGAAAGATATAGATGCAAGTTCAGTACACCCCAGTATGTATTTCCTCATTTCCACAGTTTGCTGCCGATACGAGCAAAAAGGCATTACCAATGGTTTCCTTTTGGTAAATGGGAAGGCATTAGCAACTAAGCCCACGGCCCACAGGCCCGATTTTTACTGTGGCATGAGAAAATTACGCAGGTAAACGAGTCAAGGCAACCAATTGTTAGTTTGTTACTGCGGCATCGGGCGTTCATACCCTCGTAGGTGTAGCAGTTGACGAAGGCGTCCAGTCCGGCGAAGCAGCGCCACGCCCGATCCACCACCGCGTGGACGGCCGCCTCGTCGCAGGCCTCGAAGTCCAGCCCCACCACCGCGACGCCTCCGCCGACGCAGCGGCGCACCTCCTCGGCCGTCGCGGCCAACGCGGTCTCGTCGCCCAACAAAACCAACCTTGAAGCCAAATCAGAACCTTCAAGAGGGTAAGAAGCGGCGAAGACGAGGCGGGGCGTGGTAGCGCCTACCTGCAGCCGTGCTTGGCGAGGTTAGAGGCGATCCCCCTGGAGATGGCGTCGCCGGCGGCGGTGAGCAGCACCCGCTTAGCGTAGGCGTCCCCCATCCGATTTTCCTCCCTCTCTCGCAGCGGCCGTTGGCAGTGTGCAGGCAGAGGCCGTGGGCGCACGCTGAATTCTGCTAGGAGTTCCTTATCAAAAAAAAAAAAAAACTGCTAGGAGTTGGGCCGCAAAGGCATGAGGACACAACGAGTAGCTTGTGCTGGACCAGATTTCTGTAGGCCAGTCACGCTATTTTCTTTCATTATTTTTGAAGGAACATATGGATCTGAAAACTATGAGTAAATTCCCCGAATTTCAGTCATCGAAAAATATAACTCATCGCTTGTGTGCCACTAAATAGTATGTAGAGGATTTCTTGTGTCTATGACATGTGGGGCCAATAGTACATAAAGAATGAGTAGAATTTCCAATGGCATAGAGAGAATTGAACTGCTGGGCCTAACGCACGGCCTGTCCTCCATTTACAGTTTCAACCGATGGCATTTTGATGCGTCAAAATGAAAACAACGAGACGCAACCAACAATGCTCTGATGATTTATGAACCAAGTGTTATTACAAAAATGCTATGGACCAAATAGAAAACTTTTTATTTCGTATATTAGTTACACAGAAGAAGATTCATCGGCAAAAAGGAATTAAGATGCAACGTAAATCAATCAACCGATCTTCACTCATTCGTCCTTGAGGTCCCGTAGCTCGCGGTTCCACCTCTCAGCTAGCATAGACTTAGTTTTCTCCAGAACGCCAAAGAAGATGGACCCACCAATGCCGATCCACAGAACTCGCGGCTCAATGCCCTGCCATTTCCCAACACAATCAGATCAACCACTCAGAGCACACGAAATTCAACAACCCCAGACATGAGATGCAAGTATGCAACTGAAAATAAGCAGTTGGCCATCGTTGGCCAGCTGATGACCAATGGTGGGGGCAGGCAAGCAATGCAAGAGAGCGCCAACGCAACACAATGAATTGTCTAGAAGTGTTGAAGCTGTTCATGCAGTGCAGGTGGCGCTTTACCTTCAAGAAAGCCCTAGGGCCTTCCTCTCTTAAGATAGTCTGAGCACAATTTACAATTCCTGAGTACTGAGTTCCTTGTCCCTGCAAATGCAGCCAACATGAAATTGGTCAGTCATGTAAATGACAATTCCTATGTGGAATATAAGTTTGAAGAAGTATTCACCTGAACCATCAGTCTTGTCTTCATGACATCAAGGGGCGTTGTAATAGCTCCAGTAATGGCACCTAGCAAAACATGAATGTACAAAATACAAGTGATTTGTTCCGAACCAGGAAATGGAAGAACCCAGAAGAGGGCAATCAGATACTGAGGAATTAAGATGAGGGTTACAAAATATTAGGCTGAGACTTTCGTTATACCAGCAAAAGCACCAATAAGCGCATTCTCTGGATCATTCAACTCCCTCTTCGCCTGGAGGAGGAAAGGAAATGTGATAAGTATAATGAATTGTCAAAAGTCCTAGTTACAGTTAATGCTGGATATTGGTTACAGAATACAGAATACAGATATAGCTGCTTAGTGAAGACTAAATAATATGAGCCATCAATCACATCATTCAGTCCTAAAAATGAAGATTCTAGTAAAAACACAGTGCCACGAGAGCAAAAGGAGGTGATCATAGGAAAACTGTAACCTACTGGCTAACATTCGTTCAGGGACAACATGCAGCAATTATGAACAACCTTGTATTTTAAGACTAGTGGTTCAAACCATCATGCAGCAGCTTCATAAGTAGTTTGATGACAAAAAATAGTTGTATCAGCAATAATAAAGGAGTACCACAAGTTTGTAACCAATTCGAAGTTGCTCGTATATGCAGAATTGAATGGCGTCGAATGGAAGATCTCGAAGTAGAAAGGAACCATAACCCTAGAAACAAAGCAACCAAGAGTTATAATGGATGTGGCATGATTAATTGTAAGATGGTGTAAATTGTAACATATGAAATTCAACAATCAACCACTCTTGAAATAGAAGTTAGCATTACATCTCAAAAAATTGTTCCCAACTTTTTTCTTCAATAAGGGAAAATTAATTAAGATACAGCATATACATACAGCATATAGCCCTTTGAATCCTTCTTTAGCAACAATGAGGCGAACAGCATCAGGTGCTTTCTTGAATTGACCAGTTTGCATTCTTTGTTTCACCACCTGAATGCAGTAAGACCCAGTTTGAGCGCAGTAAAACACAAATTGTATACAAATTATAATAATTACGAACCTCTGTAGGGACACGGACAAGAGAAGCAGCGATACCTCCAATGGCCCCAGCAGTCTGTACCATTTGAATTTAGAAAACATGGCCAACATAAATAATACGCAACATTTGTGGGGAAGGCACAGAATAATATTTTTTTTAGTTCCAATACTAAAAAGAGATGCATGGATATGTTTGCAGGTGGAATGAAAAGGTACATGTATAAACAGCAAAGCCATCCAACAAGCATTGTTTTAAGAAATCTGGTAGTACAACAGAAGGCTAAATCCGTACTAACTTACAAAATGGGCAACAGCACTCAAATTTTCAGGAAGTGTCTCCAATAGTTTTCTTTTAGTCGGTTCATACACTCCCACAAATATCGCAGAAGCCCTGGAATAAGTTATAGGTATGTTAAGAAAATTCATGTACATAGGATCAATGGTACAGTAGAAATATAAGACAGCGATATCATCCCATGGTATCTTTGCATATGGTGAAATTATGGAATATGACTTCTTAATATGTGCATGCCAATCAGTTAAAATGTGAAATAGCACTTATCAGCTAATGAAAATACAACAGGAAGTGCATCACATCACAAGTTATTACTACTACTTCAATATAGCATCCAACAGAAGTTCGTGCTACGTAAGGTAAGCTCACAACTCACAGACCGAAATTGACTTACTAATCAATCAATTATCATGCAAACAGTATAACAAGGAAACATCTAAGATGCTAGATGAAGAGGACATATAATGTACTCACGGGAGAACACCAGCAAGATTTCCAGCTAATCCAGAATAGAGGCCTTTCCATTCAATTTTGCTTCCACCTCGAGCAGCCTTGCAAAAATCACAAATTTCTGACAGTGTGTTATATTAAGATTCCACGGTACTGGTAATGATTAGCAGCAAAAATGGGAAACTAGAAATGCAACATAATTTGAAAAACTAGGCAGTCATTTTTTTGGACCGTGAGTGGAATAGGATTTAGTTGTTATTCAAGCATGCTTAGATGAATATTTTGTATGCGCAACACATGACTGCTCTTATTCTCAAGATGTCAGGTTGTAGAAACAGCTATCGTGCAGCAAAAAGATGAATGACCTGAAGCCTGGTTTTTATCGTGTCAATTGGGTACAGCGCTGTTTCAACCACAACACCAGCGGTTCCTCCAGCTATGCTGCCCTCTGAAAAAGACAAAGTTATACATGGAAAAGAATGATCAGTATCATTTTCCTTTACCAGAAGGCAGCTGAACTATATTGAGCCGAACTGAGCAAATAGCAAAGATTTTGTAAGCCCGGCAATACAGTTAGCGATACAGGGCCAACCACCAGCCCACCACTCAACCCTCCAGACATAACCACATCCACAATGGACAAGATTTCAGTAAGAAACAAACTCTCAGGGCAACATGGTTACAGTATTACAATCAGCATTCTCCCAGATTATGATACATTACCAATTTACCACCAAAGCTATAACCTATAATATTGTGACTAATGAGAGAAAGGGGATGTGGTGGTCAAAATAAAAGAGTAAGGTGATGTTATAGCACTTAAGCAGAAGTCCAGCAGTTAAACCCAGCTAGGGTTTTGTTTAACCGATTTCATCAAGCAGTTAAACCTAGCTCACACCGGTGACCATAAGCAACCAAAAGTTCTGGCTGCACTGCAGGGCACAGATTCAAAAAACAGATAATGCTACGGGAGAGATATATAATAGAGAGGTTGACGCACCGAGCAAAACCTGAAGGAAATTGAATGATTTCTCTTCACCACCTTCTCCCATGTCTGAACTCAGTGCCGGGCGTACCTGCAGGCATTGGCGGTTCAATTGGAAACCCCCAGGAAAACTCGGTAAATATACTGGTATGTGCGCAGTAAAGTTGAAACCAATCCATCCGAGCAAGCAAGGGCGCCGTTACCAAGGAGAGGGGAAGCCAGTCCGAGCCCGGATGCCCAGTGCCGGTAGAGATGATCAGCCGGAGCAGGGCTCCGCGGCTGCCGGTGGGCGGGTCGGCGAATTTGGGAGGGGGCGCCCCCCCGACCTTCTCTGCTCGGGGTTTATCACTTTATCAGGAGCGGGGAGCGGGGAGCGGGGAGCGGCTGCCTAGCTTGCTTTGTTGTTTGCTCTGGTGAGGAGGGGAGGGGAGAAAGAGGAATGGAGAGACCGCGAGAGTGCGTGGGCCATTCTTATGGGCCTTGTCTCCTCATGTATTTAGGCTCAGCCCACACAGCTCCGGGCCTCTCCCTTCTTTTTTTTTTCACTGTAGGAGTATTTGAGAGGAGAAGACCCTTTTGGACATTACGTGTTGATTTTAAATCGGAGACAAAAACAAGGTAGTACACAAGGGGTTGTTTTTTTTGTAAAAATTCTAGCAATACCCTTCGATCAAGACATCAAGTTTTTGCATTCTCTAACACGCAGTAGACCTGCGCATCATCAATGTATTAAGATGGTCATGTTTGCAAGCAGGCTAATGAGGACAACACGAATTGATTTGTCGCTTTGTCTGAATGTCTGGTGTACAAAGAACTGTAGAAGATACTAGACACACTATGTCACAAAGTAAGTTTACATATATATATTTTTCTGGTATACAGCAAAGGACTTACTACTCTTCTGGAATCCAACAAATTCGACTTTGTCACTTTGTCTGAATGTCTGGTATATATCTATCCAAAACACAGTACTAGCATAGTATGTAGTATGCTTTGTTCACATAGTAAGTGTGCAGGTATTTTCTGGTTATTAAATATACATACAGTATATATATAATGGGCAGCTCTTTTGGTATCCAACAACTAATGCAAATCTATCCGAAAGAAAAACAGAATGAAGGAAATAATCCATCAACCAAAGCCGGCGTGTGTATGCAATGATGCAATCAAACTGATGATTCAGTGCTATCAGTGGATGCAGGCTCCCGGTACGGTCCACTTTGCGTGTTGCTTGGCCCGGTGCGGCATGGCGGTGTAGTTCCTCCAGTCGGCGAGCAGGGTCCTGAGGTCCCTGAGCTTGTTGGCCAGCCCGACGCAGCAGTTGGCGTGCATGGTGCAGATCCTGCGGAGGTCCTTGCCGTAGCTGCAGAAGCCGCCCATGAAGGCCGGGTCCATGTACTGCACCCGCAGGCGGAGGTCCCTGACGAGCCCCTTCTTGATGGCGTTGAACACCGGCTGCTATTTCCTGCCCGGGTACCTCTCCCTGGCCTCGTGCCACGCCCTGGTCATGGCGATCGTCCGCTTGTTGGGCCGCAAGTGGAAGAAGCCCGTGTTGGGGAAGTTGTCCATGTTGTCGGGGTCGCCGAAGAAGACGTCGCTGGAGATGCTCATGTCCGCGTACGCCGTCACGTGCTTCAACGGGTTCCGGAACCACAGGATGTCAACGTCCTGCATTGCATTGCATTGCCATCGATCGATCAATGAATTACGAAGAGGGAGGATCCATCGGATGATCAATCAGACAACAATTACTAGTACTCACGGTGAAGAGGAAGTTGTATCCGAGCTGGAGCACCCGGCGCTGGAGCTTGAGCTTGCTCCAGACGAGCTCCAGGTACTCCTTGGAGAGGAAGAACTTGGCGGAGGCGAAGTCGACGCCGGGCATGGTGTAGAGGTAGCAGTGCGGGTGCAGGGCGCGGCAGCGCGCCATGGCCGTCGGGTCCATGGCCACGATCAGGACGTGGCCCAGCAGCTCCGCGATGCCGTCGCCCACGCGGAAGCTCTCCAGGAAGAGGTCCAGCAGCGACCCCGGCGCCGCCCACGCGTGGTTCACGCACGTGATGATCACCGTCCGGTCGTCCGGCGTCGCCGCGCGCGCAACCACGGCGGCCAGCCCCGGGAACTCCGCGTCGTCGTCCTCGTCGGCGGCCTCGCCCTTCTATTTTGGAAGAAATTAAACTTGAGATGGCAGCAACTAGAAAAAAAAATAAAGCAGGTAAAGTTGCAACTCTGGAGTGAGATGCAATTGATCAGGTAAGGCCGTCCTCGTCATTCCCGATACCAAATTATTCGGTTTTCGGCCGTTCGTTGTCAACGACGATAAACACGCGGATCGAGCAAATTTATTTGGTAGAGGAAGAAAAGAAAAATCGACGAACAGCTAGCATGCATATCTCGGTGAGCAACAGCAACTGAACAACAACAGCAGCTAATCGATGAACCAACCAACCAACCAACCTCTTGTTGGCGATGTGCGGGACTGCCCGGAACGCGGCGTAGATCATCGGCGGAGGCGGTAGCGCCAGCAGCAGGCTTGAGCTTTGTGGCGTTGGCCTGCACGGGAGCTGGTGCCTGCAGCTGACCATCAGCTGCAACGATCGCCGTCGACGGGGATCCGGAAGACGAGGTCCCGCCGCGTCCTGATGGTGACGACGACGACCTCGTCGACCCGAAGAATTGCACCGGCGCCCTGGGGCGGGTGAGCTCGTCGGGGCGGCGCTGCAGGATGAGCACGAGGGTGAGCGCGGCGACGCAGCCGAGCACGAAGGACGCCGCCTGGCGCCCCGCGGCCTCCGCGGCGACCTTCGCCATCGCTGCCGCGGCTTAATGATCAGTGGCGGCGCCCGGCTGGCTGGCCGGCTTTAACTTGCTAGCTAGTACGCAGCCTGCTGCCTGCACCGGCCGTGTACTATATGTGACTAGCTAGCTTGCCCAAGTAGTGCGTCAGTGTGCGCGCGCGCGCGCAGCTAGTAGAGGCAGGCGTGGTGGACACAGTGCCCACGCTAGGTAGTACTGTAGTGTAGAGCGAGAGATGATGTGCTGATCGATGTGGCTCCCTTAAGTAGAGAGCAGGCCGGGGGGATCCGGCCTCTTGGAATTTGCAGACGTAACAAGTCGTGTGGTAGTAGTATGTGACGGCAGGCAGCTACCTACATAGCTAGCCCTGCCCAGCACCATCGATATGAGAATAACTAGGAAGATTGGCGCGCTACGCCGCGCCAGTAGAGGATGAGCAGCAGCATTAGGTTGGCCTCTCTATAGTGGCAAAACAATGTAGAGTTGCAAATGTTTGGATCCACCAACTAAAAATATTATTTGTTCATAGAACATATTCAGAAATTAAAATATATATGTATAAAAGTCAGCTATATACAATATACTCTACTGTATATCAGTATATGTATAGAAGTCGGCTACATAATACAATTGGCCTGAATAGAAAAGCACAATTAAAATGTACAACTATACATACAAATAATAGTAGTATTATCTCATCTCGGCAGAGATACAGGTACAATCAAAGAAAGCTTTGTTGGCAAAGATCTAGTTCATTCATGTGATCCCAAAAAAAGCTGGAACGGATAAGGAATTGACGTCGAATGAATGATACTTGTGTTTGCAACAAATTTCCATGAGAAGAAGAATCCCCAAAAGGATCTGTGACTCACACAATTACTATAAAACAATTAGTAACATGAGAAAGTATCTGTCACCATAATTATGCAATCCTTTGCAAAGCTGCTCATATTATTACAGGGGCAATGGCATGTCTAATAGCATAAACATAGCATTGTGTATTGCAGCATGTTAATATTAATCAGCCTACAGATTAGTTAGCTTGTACTTTGCAATTCTAATAATCTCAAATCGAGTTGGAACATCAAAAGTTGGCAGTAGGAATGATTCGGCGGAACTGATTTTTCCACACTCACCGTGCAATTAACTTCTCATCATCAGGAAATGAAATGATTTGTGTCTGCGTCACCAGGCCACAATTGACTTATCATCATCAGGAAATGAAATGATTTGGTACCCGCATCACCAAGTCACAATTGAAGTAGTATGCTAATGATATAAGAGAGGATTTACTGGCAAAAGAGAGGCTATCTGCATCAGACATCATTAAAAGTGAGTCAAGTAACAACATATATGTGTATACTGCAAAGGTGGAGATATAGTGCAAGGCTATGAAAAAATGAAAAAGGGAAAAATGGTACACATCAAAATCTTTGGAAATAGATATGCTTTAACTAACGTTGAACAAACAATGGCCAGTAAGGAGTATCATGCTTATTGAAGGACATCCTGAAAACTAATCTCTCTGTATTTTTTTTTTAAAAAAACTAATCTCTCTAGCGGAACATTCACCTTTGTCAGGAAGAAAAGGCACCCAGAAAATAGAGGAATAAAAAATAAACATAGTAACAACATAAAACAAAAGATAGGAAGTGCAATTAGAATAAATATTCATGGAACACAGTGATAACAAATCATATGATTGTTAGTCAGCAAAGATTACAAATGGCTAATTTATCATTAGCAAAGGTAATTACACATGTACTGTAACACCTTAGTAATACATAACATGGTTTGAGGGAAAATACCTTTCCAGGTTCCATAAAAGAAATAGACACAAAGAAAAATCGATACGCTTTTTTTCTTTCATGTACAATTAAGAGGCGTGGAGGAAATATAGTAACAACTTTTCATACCAATTTTTTTACATCGATCATATCACTCTCGCTTGGTAGTTCATTTTCCTTATTGTCTATGTCTGACTTTTTTCATCACAAAATAAGAAAACTGTCAGGCCTATATGTACAGGAAACAGAGCCCCCTGATGCCATGAGTTATATTAAAAAAATTTAGTTTGATAAATTGATTAAAATGAGAGCATGCTGAAACTACATATACCTAATAACCAGCTCCAATTTTAGTACATCGTCAATCTTAATGTAAGGTATTTTCTTTAAAAATTCAGACAAAGAAGATACCGTGACAGATCGTTTCATGTGTATGTAATTGCTAAATATTTCCCCTGCAGGTTATTAGTAAATTCCCCCCTTTTCAAACCTAGCAGGAATACTCTCAGATTTCTCCAACATACAACAGCTTAAAGTGATCAGATATATTATAATTTGTAAGTCGAAGAGGTTAGAAGGTTTACGTACAGGCCAATGTAGTGGAACCAATTGGGATTCACCTGTAATGCCGAAGATGCATTTTGTTTTAGTATCTCTAGATTCATCAACAAATAACTGCAAAATAAAATGGCTAGTGATTATCCAGCTTATCAAAGACAGAAACAACGATTAGTTGCAATCAACAGAGAGCAGTAACCATGTAGTGGTTATCTGGACTCGTCACCTATAGCCAACAACGGCAACTAATGATGCAATGACGCACTCAAGGAAGACTGAGAAGGTGCCTGCATCAAGAACAGATGTGAGGCCGTGGCTGCAGGAGGGTAAAGAGGACAGGCGGCTGCCCAAGGTTGCGCAGGGAGGATGGGGAACGGGCCAATGTAAGAGGGAGAGGGAGAGGCACAGGCTTGTATCTGACTATCCGAGCAAGGGACTCTGAGCAGACCTCCCGCCGTTGACGGAGCCCCTTGCAGATCTATAGTCCACCCACCTCTTTATTGTTGAAGCATCGGCAGCAAATCGGAAAAGAAACGCACAACCAAACGGATCCCCAATGCAGGTGAAGAGCTCCGGCCGGCGAAAGCGCGCGAGCGTAGCAGGGCGGCGTCAGTCGGCGGCTGCGCCCGACGCGCCGCTGCTAGACTCCTCCGCCTTCACAGCCAGCGAAAGCACAAGGAAAGGGGGACGGGATTGGAACACCCCCACAGGAGACTGAGCGCGAGACCCCAGCAGGCCCCAACCGCAGGCGAGGCGGTGCGTGGAGGCGGTGCGGCAACCCGCCGCGGCCCCACCCACAGCAAGAGCGGCGCGGCGCGATGACGGAGCCGGCAGCCCAGGCCCCGCGTCGGGCGTCTCCCCTCCGCGTGTCGCTCGGAGAAGGGCCGAACGCCCTCAGCTCTCCTTCCCTAGGGTGGATAGGAGTAAGAGTATTCCAGCAATAGCTTTTAAATTAGATCTTGTAAATGTTAAATGGGAGCTGCGGGTCTTCTAAATTTGCTTCGACTCTAACAATAGCTCTCAATTCTAATTTATAATTGAGAGCTTCCTAGAGACCGCTTAGAAATGGAGGGTGGACGAGAAAATTCGAAGGCTTTTTCAAAATAGAGGGTCTGCTGGAGTACATTTTTTTATTTCATCCCCTAACTTAAAATAGAGTGGAAGTTTAAAAAATCTGCTAGAGTTGCTCTGAGCGCAGTGCAGCAGGCTATGCTCCCTTAATAAGTACTTCTTGGTAGAAGGATCGGTCGGCGGGGTGACCTCTTGGAATTTGCAGATTACGTAACAAGTCGTCGTATGTGACGGCAGGCAGGAGGTATAGTCCGGCACCATTATTTATACTGTGCTCTGGTGTGGGCTGTGGCACAAGGAAATCAGGAATTACCGTACTCTAAACAAAGTGCTTCTTGTTCAAACGGTTTACCGTTTAAACCTACCGAGCTTGCATGTGTAAACTTTTTTTATTCTCCTGCTTAATACAATAATGCGCAGCTCTCCTCTCCTGCGTATTCGAGAGAAAAAAATACTTATTTGACAGTGAAATGGGAGCTAGAATACGGAATGCTTTGGTAGCTCACAGTCGCCAACTAGCAAACGTTCAGACGTGTACATATACGTGTAAAAATGTTGTTGTTTATTTGAGCGTGGGCGTATGTAAACTCCTACTCCTGCATGACGTGGTGGTTGAGAGTTGGATGCACATGCTGATCTCGACGATATCTGATTATCTATATATTTCTCCCTTGCAAAAGCAAAACTATAGACTACTATATGATTGTCCTTTTCGGCGGTACCTAGCATTCAAGACTAGTGTATTGCTCATTTGCTCACCCGTCAACTAGTGACGTGGACAGGCGCTACGTGGCGGCGTGCTAGCTAGCGCAGAGTCTCCATACAAGCAGAACAGAAGGTTCAGCTGGCACATCCCAATCAGTGCACCACATATATATATATGTGCACAACAGCATAGTACTACCAATCAGCCGCTCCATCAATGAAGAATTATGCAGTTTCCTCAAAAAAAAAACGGCCATCTTTTCTGAACTGCCTGGCATCAACATCTGGTTAGGTCGCAAATCGCTCTTAGTCTTACATGGTCGCTCAATAATCAGCTGCAAGGCCTTGTTTTGTTTACCGCTAAACCGGGGAACCCAGACGGGCCTGTGCGCTTAATTTTCCCCTAGTCACAGAAAACAGTGACGGGTCCAAATTCCACTCTTGTCCGTGCTCGGCGGGGCTGCAGCAGGAATTCCACAGAAATCTTCTTCTTCTTCTTCTAGACTAAAAGCAGAGCGCTTTCTGATCCTGAATAATACAGACTCTGCAATAAGGAGTTGTTCCAAACAGTACCTAGCAAGGAGGGAACATGGATCCAATCATGGTCCAGGTAACAGTGGAGCAGCTGCTACATACTTCTTGACACTCCTCCAGTTCCATCAACCAAGGCACGTACAGCAAGCATTTAAGAATGGAAAGAGTCCTGCTCGATCCACTACTCTGGACCGTAGCTGACCCATGTCCCCTGCCATGCTCCTCTCTCCTCATCCCGTGTTTGGATGGGGGTTCAGTGGGTTGGGCCCGCTCTAACCCTGCTTGGGGCTGACTCCAATCCTACACCCTATTTGGTTGGTAGGTTGGGTTCGCTCTAGTTTGTTGTTTGGTTGAACGACCGCCGCAGGTTGGAGCCAACCATCTCCTGTTTGGATGGATGTACTAGAATGAAACCTAAATCTGATGATCTTCCACTCATTTTGGTGATCTTATCCTCTCACAAATTCATTCAACAGCACAATCACTTTGAATCCTACATTCAACAGCACAGTCCCTTTGAATATTTAAATCCGGTCAACATTTGAACACAAATTCCAAATTTCATCAAAATATATGTCACAAATTGAGCAACATTTCAGCTACATTTCAGCAACATTTCAAGCACAATTCAGCTACATTTCAGCCACCATACAAGTCCAAGTTCAAACACAATTCAGCTACATTTCAGCCACCATACAAGTTCAAATTCAGCTACAATATATATGAAGTTCAATGCCTCCACATGGCACGATACAAGCTTACTTAGACCACAAATATAAAGTTCTATGTGGTACCAACAAAAGAACCATCCCATGCCTACAACTTACCCTTACTGCACAGAGTAGTTTTCAGCAATATACTTTGCAACCCAGTTTAATTTATGGTCAAAAGGCAGGCTGTTGAAAGCTCTAGCTATGTGAGGTTGGGAGACCAAATGAGCATAATAGAAGGATAAGTGAGTCTCATTGAAACTACCATTGAAAGCCATCAAGTTGTCAAACAAATCTGAGGGCACATCATTGTCTGATTTGCCCACTTCCTTTATCGCCTTGGCTATCTTGTTACTTCCTCTATTAATTGCAGCAACCAATGGATCAACATCAGGCCTCGACCTCTTGTTGCTCTTCTTGCTGTTGTTGGTCTTGCCAATCTTGCTGGTCTTGCTTGCAGATGATGTTGCCCCATTGTTGTCTTCATTGGCAATGGCATCACCATCACTCTTTCCTGTTTCCTCGGCCTCACAATCCTCTGCACCGCCATCCTCTGTACCTAGAGGTGCACTTGAGTCCTTTGCAAACTTGCTTGTAGCCATGGTACTTCCAAATATTGTGTTCATCTCCTCAAAGTGTTGAATAGGTTTGTTCAGAAAATCAACATCAGACTTGTGATCCTACAATATTTGTACAATTTCAGCAACTACTATTATGTACATGTGGACAACAACTATGATATGTGAGAACAATAATTCCAGCCAATAATATTGACATATTATGTGAGCAAGTAAATGTGGACAGCATCCATACCTTAATATGATTGTTGTAGTGCTCATAATCAAGAGTTACAGTACAAGTATCTTCATCCCAATTAGCAGCACTCAAACCACGAAGGTCACATATTTTACGAAACTTCTTTTGCCATGTCTTAAGGTGATTCTTAACCTGCTCACCAGTGCGCACAATACCAAATTTCTCTTGGAGAGGCTTTGCACAGCCATTATAGTGAACCATCTTGAAGGTAGATGAAGTCTTGGTGCCATTAACCACTAAACTGGCAAGGTATTCGAGCATGTAGGCTGACCAAGTTGAAGTCCAAGTAGCATGTCCACCAATCCCTGCATTAGCCTCTGCTGGTTCCATTTACCTTCAAGAATTAACAATGCAATATACAATTAGAATGTATCAGCCCACATTTGGTCCATTTCAGCAAATCATAGTTTTATGAGACAATAATTTCAGCAAAGTAGCAAACAATAATTTCAGCAAGGTAGCAAACAATAATTTCAGCAAGGTAGCAAACAAATATGTCCTCAAATACAATTTCAGCCATCAAATACAATAATGACATTGTCCAATCAAATAAAATACAACACAGATTACATTGTCCAAACAAATAAAATACTAGTTTCCATGGCTCTGACGGTCAGCCCACATTTGGTCAGCCAAGCCTTGTCTAAAAGCGAGCATAATGGCATTCTCACTTGTTGTTCCAGCATATATGGTGTCCTGGGTGTTCTCATCATTGTCATCTGGCTCATTGAATTCATCACTCCCATCTTCAATCACCCAATTATGAATGATGCAGCAAGCAATAACAATATCTACTTGAGTTTCATAAGGAAAAAAAGGAGATGCATCATCAAGAACTTTGAATCTCCTTTTTAGTGCTCCAAAGGCTTGCTCTACTATGATTCTCAATGAACAGTGCCTACGGTTGAACAATTCCTTCTTATTTTGCACCGGATTCCTTCCCCATTCATTCAAGTGGTAGCGGACAGCCCGAAAAGGGGGTAAAAATCCGGGTTTGGCTCCATATCCAGCATCAACTAGGTAATATTTACCTAACATATGATGGGTAGTTAGGTTACATCTCAATGATCCAGTAATTTTGATGAACAAATTTATAGACAAGACATAGGTTAAACTATTACCTTGTGGCACACGAAGGCCATCCTCACATGCTAAAGCATCACGTAAAACTAGTGCATCATGTGCTGTCCCCTCCCATCCGGCGAAGACATAGGTGAACTTTTGGTCAAAATCTACGGCTGCCAATACATTTTGAGTACAATGCTTGTATCTACCACGAAAAGCATGCTGCATTTCCTTTGGAATAGTGGCTCTTATATGTGTACCATCAAGTGCTCCTATACAATCCTACGTGATGTTCAAAGAAGTCAAGATTAGGACAATTATAGGTTTGTCAAAAAATAAATTTAGAATGTGACATAAGGTTGAGCTGCACACCTTAAAGTAAGGATACCACCTTGTGTCTCCTTCTATTTTAGCAGGAGTGTCCAATGAAGGGGGCCTAATATAATCCTCTCGTAGCTCACCAATAGCATGAAGTACTTTGTTAAAATAACGACCGACCGTTTCTCCGGATCTCCCAAAATTGGTTGCAATTACTCTATTCCTAACATTATGTCCAACAGTGTGTAGAAACATTGCCACTTGTTGCTCTACACACATATGAATGGTATCTTCAAGTAAAGCATGATCTCTAAACAACTGACAAAACCGAAAGAAACGTGCTTTGTTCATTCTCAGCATGTTTACACAAGTTGTGTCATTCCTCCAAATTTTGTCATTCAGGTACTCAATCCTCTTCCTATCCCTTTCAAACATTGGGGCATAAGTAATCCCTTCCCTTCTTGCCACTCGTTTTCTTTTCCTAGACCGACCAATAATTGCCATGACCGACAAGAACCAATATGAAGCAGCAGCACAAATGAATACTTTGGTCCTCTTATCCATCTACATACCACAGATTCAAAGTGTGACTACAAATGACCTAACAAAAAAAACATCTAGGGTTTCCATGTACTAACACAAATCCACCATGGATCTACATCAAACATCTTTGACACATGAACAAGAATGAACAATCCAGCATGGATCTACAAGAAATAGCAGTGGATTTACCTTAGCAATGGAAGGGACCTGTAGAGGGAGGGGACTGCTGGGGTGGTCGCCACGCGTCCAGGAGGGGCCGTGCCGGCGCGGCCTGGAAACGAGCCCGCGGGCGGGGCCGGCAGCGAGCGGTCCTGGCCGTTCCCTTGCCCCCCGCACAGGCCGGCGGCGTGCGGACCGACGCGGTCCCCTGCCCCCGCGCAGCCGGCGCCGTGCGCTTCGAGGCCTGCGGCGCGGGCGGGGCTGGCGGGGTCGGCAGTCCCGACCGGCGGCGTGCGGTCTGCGGGCGCTGGTGGCCGCTGCCCCCCCCCCCCCCCCCCCCGCGAGTGGGTCTCTGGTGAGATGCGAGAGTGGAGGGTGAGAGAGAGAGGTAGCGTCAAGGGATAAGGGTGAGGGTGATTTTACTCGCGTGTGACGTCTCCAACCCGAGCGGAGCGGCTCTGTCCGCCGGATTTTAACGGACCTGTCCAACCCGTATCTTAGAGGTATATTCTCCTAGGGTTGGCTCCATTCCTCACCCAACCCCTATCCAAACAACAAAAAACGGGTCGAACTCATCCGGGTTGGTCCCAGCACTCCAACCAAACAGACGGATCAAGGCTTGGCTTCTCCTCTCCATCATGGATCCCACTGGACTGGATCCACGTATACACACTACTCTACTGATGTTCCCATGAAAACTATACTAGCCTACTAGGATTAATTCCTATCAAAGCTTCTTTTGCATATATACCTTTGCCATATCAATCATTTATGATATGGTAGCAACATTGGTTCTGGCCCAATTAAAAGGCCTATAAACTTCGGACCTGAAAGCAAACAACCTTGGCCTTTATTGTCATTGTCCATGGACCATGGATGCAGCCCATCATATATAAGGAGTTCCAGGGGAGCGGCTCCAACAGTGGCCCATGTGAATTTAGGGTGTGATTGGATGGTTGGGTTCATTGAAACCTGGCCTAGTTGTATACATGGCCCGGCCCAGCCAGGCTTTAGGAAGCCTGTTTGCAGTTGTTTGGTTGCTTGCATTGGTAAGCCTGGGCCAGAAAAATTTGTGTTTGGTTGGCTGCATTAGGAGGTGGGCTGGCTTGGTGAATGCAAACGGGGCCTGTTTGGTTGCCTGGGCTGGGCTCGGTGTGAGCACCGTTTTGGCTTCTAGGTGAAGTTACCAAGTGAACCCATTTATAAGAGGCGTTCGGCGAGCGCCGAACCCTTCGGCTACTGGCGCACTACTCACCTCCCGTCTCCTCTTCCATTTCGCTCGCCTCGACTCCTCCTCTCCCGGCGGGCGCCATGAGTGGAGCCGGATCTGGATCCGGGAGGGGCTGCGTGAAGGTCGGTGCAGCCGCGTGAAGGTCAATCACCCATGAACATGAATTAGGCAGCGACAACAGATCAAATGAAGAAAGATCCACAGAGCGAGGTGGTGCCGCGGACGGAGACCACCACCTTTCTTCACCTGCGAGACGAGCGACTAGAGGGCCTCGCACGGACCGGCAGCGAAGGACGACGAACGGGGCGCGAGCGACGAGAGGGGGAGACTGGATAGCGGCGGGAGAGATCGCGAGTGGAGTGGAGAGAGCGGTAACCCTAGCACCCTCACCCGGTTTTGTTGCTTGCACTGGTGGAGTGGGGCGGGGGGAGCTGGAGCCCACGACCTTGGGCGGCCCAAGAGCAAGCCAGGCTGCACAGCCTGGGCACGCCCAATTCGGCCGTTCCCAGCAATGCAGGCTGGAGGGCCGCCTTTTGCACTGCTGGGGACAGGCTACCAGGCCTAAACGCGATCCAAACAAACTCGGGCTGCATTCCCGAAGCATGCTGTGACGGCTCAGGTTTTTAAATAGACAATTGAGGGTAATTAGAACCAAATCATGCATCATTAAATAGAAAACCTTGAATCAATGCATGTGTATGCATGGATGTATATATGTATGTGTGTCTGTGTGAGTGTTTGAACACAGGGGAGAACACTTAAATAACTTTTGAACCGATGTACGTGTGCATATGAAATTGATTAGGCATCTCATTAATATCATGATAAACCAAAGTTTAGTTGATGTCAAGGGGAGAAAATGAAGTTTTATACATGAAATGACGAGTTCTTCAAATTACAGCTTTTAAACGTTTAAATCATCTTTCAAATCGTAACGAACAGGTATTAAAAATGAATTTTAAACTGTTGCTCAAATGAATTTTTGCCCGAAACCAATTTTATAGGTTTTCAAAAGACGAACAACTTTCGTGTTCAAAGTTTTTCGAGTTGCTACACAAAAATGGGAGAAAGATTGGAATTTCGAAGCGTATAGGACCTTTTCACATGCTCTCAAGTTTTAATTTTTATTTTTTCAAACGAAGCCTCAAATGAACTTTTGCCTAAAACGAAAGTTGGAGATCTCAAAATTTTGAGCAAGTTTGGTATTCAAAAGTTTTTCATTTGAGGTTATGTAGAAGGAGAAAAATTGAGTTTACCAACTGGAGTTTTTAACTTTGCTTTAATTACGAATTTGCCCCACCACCATCTCCTTTCTCTGTTTCACGTTCACGGCGTTGCCGTCTCGCCGCCGGCACGACCATGCGCCGCGCCCTCACCGCTTTCCCCATCTCTGGTTCTCCCGAAGCCTCTCGGCCTCTCCACGCGGCGCCATCTCCCTGCGCGCACGCCGAGGACGGCCGTCGACGCGCCACGGCGACGAACACGCCAAGCCGTGCCGTGCGCCGCTTCGCAGCTCGCCGCGAAACCTCTGCCCTGCCCCTCCACCGCCACAACTCAGCGCCCAGATAGCATCTCCCTCGCCCCGTGCATCTCCCAGGCCTGCCCACCGCCTCTCCCTGCACGCGCAGAGGCGCCACCACACCATGGCCGTCGCCTCCACCTAGGCCGCCGCCGAGCCTCCTCCTGCGCCCCTCCTCTCCCCAAACCGACCCTTTAGCGAGCTTCCTCGACCTCCACTGGTCCTCCCAAGCCCAACCACCCCTGCCCATGGTCGCCGGAACGCCGCCGCCGTGACGCAGTTCCGCCACCGACCGCCGGCGCCCGCGGACAGCCCGCTACGGGCCACCCCAACCCCCATCGAGACCATCTGCAGGTGCGGCTCGAACTCCTCTCCATTTCCCCCAACCTAGCCCCACCTCCGGTGCCTCTCCTCACCGGAAAACGGCCGCCCGACCCTCCCCTGTTCTGTCCAGTTCCGCCAAGGACCTCCCGTGAGAAGAAACAGAAATCCAGGGGCCTAGATGCAAAAGTTCGTTTCCTTTTTCTTTTGTTTTCAAAAATAGCAAACTTGTAAATTCCATATAAAATCGTAGAAAAATCATAAAAATGCAAAATAAAATGGTTTGGAATCCTTAGATCAAAACCTATAACTTTTGTTACAGTCACATGTTCATATTATGCTTCTATATTAATCTAGGATAAAGATTAGATTAAATAGCACACAAATAAATCTCTTGTTGTAGTCATGAACTATGGCTAGTTTTTGGACAGTGTGCTACACCATAGATTAATAGATTAATGTAAAAAATTTAGAACATTTTGACAAATCTAGCTATAGGTTTCATTAGATTTTGGTTTATGCCTATGTTAAATAGATTTAAATCCATAAGATTCTATACTAGTTTTATTGAGCTAAAATTTTTAATACAGTCTTACCTTTGTTTCTAGATGCTATAGAAAAATTTTGGGAATTTTTAGTAATGTATAACTAGTTCTTTTGTTTTATTCATTAATAAATTTTGTAAATAAAAAACCCTAGTTTCCTTCATTAGAAAAATCTCATAGTTTTACTAGAGCTTGGTTCTGAGTAGATGAACATGCATGCCAATTTTGAGAATCAATAACTTCCTACTTTGTTCTGTAAAAATAGATCTTTATCCCAGTAGAAGTTGTTTAACTTATTGTTCATGTTTAATCTGCTTCATGAAAATAGCTGAAAATTTTATTGTAAGTTGGTACTTTAGTTTTGTTACTTGCAGCAGAATTTCAACCCCATGAGCTATGGGTAACTATAGTTTTGGATAAAGCATGTTATCTTTATTTTTGTTAGAAGAAATAACTTTTGTATGTTTTGGTATATAATAAAAACCCCACTTTGATTTTATGAATTAAATTTTATTAAATTACTACTCTATAAATGACTGCCCAACTGGATGAAAAAGAAAGTAGTGGCACCCTCCAACTTGAGTTTGGTTGATCTCCATCTATGTCAAAAAAATAAATGCATTATATTCGTCTCATACAAATGCATTCATATAGAGCCGACGAACCTACCAGACGGAACGTACAAGTTGGTGTCTGAAGCCGAAGCAGGTCCCGGAGAAGCTCAAGTGAACTTCGCAGACGCCGTTGAGAATCCGAACCCGACTCCAGAAGCCTCTAACTAACACTGACCTGGTGTTAATTCCAGGCAAGCCCCGGAGCATGTCCTATCTATTTTAAATTTATGCAACTTATTATTGTTCCTATCTACTTGCGCATTTAAGTTTACAGAAGTTGCTTGGAAACTTATCTGCATAATCCTAGGTACCTATGCTTGAACACTAGTATGTGTAGGTCGCTAGATGGCTAGGCTAATGGTTCGGTAGAAGTCGAGTGATTTCCTGTCACTCGCGAGAATTATAGGAGTTGAATGTCTACTACATACTGCAACTATAAGTCTCACGGGCGGGGTTGTGGTACGTGTGATACCCCGTCTGTTTAGTGAAAATGAATAAGGCCGCAGTGTGTGGTAGTGGTGGTTAAGCTTTTGAACGTACTAACCACATGCCGAGAAATATGGTAATCGGTAAGCTTAAGTACTGGATTGCACCGAGGCCGGAACATACCTTTCCACCGTCTTTGAACATTGTTCTCATGCGGCCACATGCGGGTGCAAGAAGGCTCACGACCCGGCGCCGTACCGTGGCGTGGATTCTTGTAGTCGAGGGCGGTGGGCCTGTTCCGTGCAGCGGGAATTGAAGGGAAAAGTTGCGTGGGCGAAGCGAAACGTCGATCCCCATGTGTGTGTGTTAGGTCTGCCTAGCCAGGTTAACAAATTCGATTCGAATCATCCGCTTCTCACGATTTGGGACTGCTTAACTCTTCTGCTACATAGAGTAAGAAGTGAAAGATGATGATGATGAATATGGTTGGTTGGATGATGAAAGATAATTGTTTTCACCATGTATGCTATTGGATAGATGCTCACCTAGAATGGTTAATTGAACTAGAACCTGAAAGCTAAAATATGAAATTAAAGATCTACTCTTTACTGCTTTTCGGCAAACAAACCCCTCAAGCCAAAAGCCTTGCATGTCTAGATAAAGGGCTAAGTATATCCTTAGTCGGGTAAGCCTTGCTGAGTATTAGTATACTCAGCCTTGCTTGTGGCTTTGTTTTTCAGGTGGTACATCTGAGGTTGTGCTGACGTCATGTACGGGCTTCCTCATGACGTCTGGTTTCGTCGCTAGACTATCGTTCGTTTTTCGTCAACCTTGAGCTCTGTTATACTTTTATGAATTCAAACTCGGTTTGTAACAATGATTCAGTTTCATACTCTGTATAATAAAATTTGCGGAATGTTGTATTCTCTGAACTGTTTTGTCGATCCTATTTCAAGTGGTTTAATCGGGATTTTACCCGACAGCACTGCCGGATTACTCCGTTTCAAGTGCGTGTTAACTCTGATTGTCGTTTTGATGATGGTTAGCGCACTTAACCCGGATTAATTTAGACGGGGCTGCCACACCTGCATACGCCCTTACCCAGGCATCCAATCACACCCTTAGTGGAGCCTGCAATGCAATGCCACCCAACCCATCTCTTTGCAGTTGCCGCATTGCATTTGCAATACCGACATATTCGTTCGCAAAGCAAGCACAAGACTTGGATGATGTGGAGTTGTGGACCAAGAGAGAGGAGCATGAATACATAAAGGGGATGGATGATATATATATAATTAATATTGTATATAATTAACCTGTGTTGGGTACATTACAGTCATACATACATAATAATTAATAAGGAGGGTGCAGCAGCAGTATAACTTAACAGTACATATGTCTCGGTTCTACCTCTAGCCTGCCTTTCATCATCAGAAATCAAAAGAATGAAACCTAGCTACCCAGCAGCTCCGATGGCTTGAAGAAATCTCCTCAATAAATTATATAAACTCAAAGAAATAAGAAGCAGCAGAGAAAGAATGGACAATGCAAGAAGCCAGGCAGCCACCTGAATTCATGCGCTAGCTGCTGGCCGGCATCGCCGTGCACAATCGTACGTAGTGCACCGGCCGGCGCGGCCGATCTCGATCGAAACGAATAATGGATTACCACATCGATCGGACCTAGAAATATTCCTAGGTAGCTAGCTAGCAAAGGATGAGATCGATCGATCTGATATTCAGTGGATGCAGATTCCTGGGAGCTTCCATTGGAACTTGCCGGCGCGTCGGTCTTGGGGCGTGCCGGCTGTGTAGTTCCTCCAGACGTCGAGGACCCCCCGGAGGTCGTGGAGCTTGGCGCCGAGGCCGACGCAGCAGTTGGCGTGGAGCGTGCAGATCTTGTTGAGGTCCTTGCTGAGCTGGCAGAAGCCGCTGATGTAGGTGGTGTCGAGGAACTGGATGGCGAGGTCGAGCTTGGCGGCCATGTCGTGCTTGATGAGGTTGAACACGTCCTGCTCGTGCTTCCCGAAGAAGCGCCACCGCCCCTGCTGCCACGCGCGGTAGAAGTCGATGGTCTTGGCCGACGACCGCACGAAGAGGAAGCCGCCGTTGGGGAAGTTGCGCAGGCTGTAGGGGTCGCCCATGTACACGTCGCTGGAAATGGCGATGTCCGCCGCCATGGAGATGTGGCGGAAAGGGTCACGGAACCACATCACGTCAACGTCCTGCGATCCATAATAATGTATATATATAATTGCTTAATTACCGTTTGTTTAATAGATGAATATAATTTCTCAGCATGCAGCACTCATCTATCATGTATATATGTCATCAGTAATAAATAAAGCATCATCATCATCAGCGTGTAACTACTACTACTACTGATGTTTATCCTTGAGAAGAAGGGGAAAGAATGATTAATAAGCTGGAATAATGGCGTTTGCCGTCGTTGGACTCGCGGTCACGGCGGGTCCCGACAATCGCCCTCGATGAGCTAGCGAGAGCCGTCGTTCAGAAGAAAGTTACGGCACCGTTTGTAATTGTGTGTGTCGGCTACTTGTTGCTAGTCTTGGAATCTTTGAGGCCTCACAATGCAAGCAGCAGTTGGCTCAAGCAGAATCAGCCGCCCCGCCTGCTGTCAACAGCAATCGCACTGCAGGCAGCCAATCAGCCACGACATTTTCAAAGTCGTGTCCAAGCAGAAGAGTGCAGCAGCGGCTGACAAAGTGACAACCTGCTCCTACCCAATCAGCAGAGCAGGCACAGCAGGCAGAATTGGAATTGGAATGGAATGGAGTGTTCAACAACCACGGCGATCAGAACGACCCCGTAACTAACTCACTAATAAGGCCGGCCGACATGTGTATGCAGTTGATGCCAGCCGTTACGCACGCAACCAACTCATGATCCGAAGGAAAAAAACAGCAAAGAAGAAAAGATGTCCAGTACTGACCGTGAAGAGGAAGTTGTATCCTAGCTCGAGGACGGTCTGCTGGAAGCGGTTGCGGCCCCACATCATCTCGAGGTAGTCCTTGCTCATGAACATCTTCTCGGAGCGGTAGTCGACGCCGTTGGAGGTGCGGAGGAAGTAGCAGTGGCGGTGCACGGCCTGGCAGCCCTGGTACGCGGCCGGGTCCATGGTCACGATCACCAGGTGCTCCAGCAGCCGCGCCACGCCGCCCTCCCCGCCGCGGAAGCTCTCGAAGAAGAGGTCCAGCAGGGAGCCCGGGCGCGTCCACGCCGCGTTGATCTGCGTCATGATCACCGTCCGGTCCTTGGTCGCCGCGCGCCGGAGCACCTCATCAAGGTCGCCCCACGGCGACGCCGCCTGCACATATTTTTGCATTTTTGTGCACTGTTTAATTACTAGTGCTGGTATTAACATGCCAAATGCATAGTACTAGTGCGTACATATGCTAAAAATTAAAGTAGTACTAGTAATTATTAATCTGTTACTACTTACTACAGATGGAATAGGTGGTCTGCTACGCGGCATGTGATCTGGCAGGTGACCGAAATGGAGGTGAAGGAATGGTGGTTGGACGCATGGGGTCGCCGCTGTTGGGCTTGTTCACGGTATGTATGCAGGCATGAGCAGTTGCATCTGCCCGTATGTATGGATCCGGTAGGTGCTAGGCGTGTACTACTGCAGGTACATACTACATATACGGTGAAGGAACAGAGTGATGAAAGGTTGAAGGCCAATGATTTTTTTTAATGCAAGCTAAAGTGTAGAAGGCCAATCAGTGCCGCGCTGCGGCAAATGCGCAAAACCACCATGCATTCTCTCTCGCTGTACTGCACTGCACTGTACTGTACTTTGCGCTGCTCAACAGTCAACACATGTGCTGCGTGTACAAAAATAGTTGGTGCGCCCCTGCCTACCTCTGCTACACCGAGACGTGAAGATGGGCAGGCAGAGTGGCGTGGGGATGGTGGAAGGACTAGGGGTTTCCCAAGGCCACGTGGGCCCGGCAGCACTGCGAGACGTGTGGACGTGGCAGCAGTGGGCGCCGGTGTAGTTAAAAAGCATGCCGACAGTAGCTGCAGTTGGGAGCAGACTAGTGGAGGACAAATGTTGCGAGGAACCCTCTGGGATTAGTAGCAAGTAACAACTCATGTGATGACTCACTTCCTATAAATAACTTTATTTTGGTGTGCATATCATCTGGAACCAACATGTGGAGAAGCCACCAAATCATGAGGGGTTAACAATCGTGACGGTTCATGGGGAGACGCGAAAGTGGTTGCCAATACAACACACACACACACACAAAAAGAGGTCCAAGCAGAGGCCGGAAAGGGATGATTAGCCTAGAGACGCGAGCTGGTCTCTTCTCTAGTGGCCGGCTTTTGGAATTTAGGCTTTGGGTGATATAGTACTCCCTACATTCAGTTTTGATTGATATATTTCCATATGGCACAATAACCAAGGGCACCACAAGTGTGCTTATCAATCTAATAAATGCAACAGACTTTTTTGTTGGTCCTCCAATGTTTTAACTGGAAACTCCTTGTAAATAGTGCTATTTATTGTCACAACTCATACCAATAGTAAATATAGCTATCATTTTTGAACATTTAAGTTTTTGAAATATAGCTATCAAAATTGAATGGAGGGAGTATTATTAGATAATAAATAAACTACTACTACTACTAGACACGCTTTTGTTAAGGGCGGTCGGTCGGCGTCAGCCGGCGACGTAACTTGTTCAAAGGGGGATTCTCCGGCCCGCCGTGTATGCGTTTCTTTATTCATAATTCACTCATTCATAGCTGGCCGGTTGAATTTGAAGCGCATACATACAAATACGAACACGAGATTGTTCTGCTATTTTTGTTTGTTTTCCCCCTCAAAATCCAAACAAGAGTAAATTGAAATATATCAAAATAAAATACGTAGCAGCCTGAAGCTAGCAGTGCATTATTGGAGAGCCGATGAGAATTCAAAAAAAAAAACGTTGGCAAGTAGTATCCGTTTCGCTGCGAATTCGACGGAATTTATCTATTGTTCGGGGTTAAATTCGTGGAGTACTACTCTGAGCGAGGATCAAACATCGTCATCAGGAGGTAGTTAGAGACCGATCGAGCGAGGGGGGGGAATTAAATAAAATTAGACAAGCCAGCAAGAGATGGAGCGGCCGGGCCGGGAAGGCCATCGAGGACGCGTACGTACCTGGACCGGCGCCGGCGCCGGCGCGGGGGTGGCGGTGACCTCGGCGTCGCCGTCGGCGACCACCCCGTTGTCGGAGTCGGAGGAGGCGAGGCGGAGGTCGCTGCTGGTGGCGTTTCCGGAGGAGAAGGCGGAGATGTCGGCGAGGCGGCGTGTGGGGCTGGCGGACATGAAGAAGAGGACGCAGACGGTGGCCATGGCGGCGCCGAGGACGAAGGAGACCAGCGGGCTAATGCTGCTCACGTCGCCGCCCTTCATGCTGGCCTGGCCGCCCTTCCTACTGGTCTCTACCAGTACCAGCAGCCGGTTATGTTGGTGGTGGCCTGGTGGCGCGGGGCTCGGTCGATCGATCGATCCACCCCTTGCTGTCCGATCCCTTGTTGTTGTGGAGGCGGTTGTGATGGGAGGGCGGAAGGAGGAGGGCCAAGCACAGCCTTCTTAAGAAGAAGAAGAAGAACAAAGTAGGGGAGAAGGGATATATACATGGCAGCCCAGAAATAATTAAGAGGAAGTAATAATCAAATCAAAACGGAAAACAAATGTCGCGGCGCGGAGAAGGGGTATGTATGTAGGGAAGGTATCCGATGCAAATCATAACTTCGTGATAATCTATGTAAATTATGACAAAAAAATCGTTTAAATTCATAAAAAAATCACACATGTAGATGATATGATGATACATAATCTTGTAAAATATCTTGTCCAAACTCGACTTCGTCTGTGAGATATAAAAATAATAAAATTCTAACAAATCATCTGGACAACTTTCTGGCTTGAAATTTGTTATTTTTATATCTCACAAACGAAGTCGAGTTTGGACAGCATATTTTACAAAATTGTGTATCATCATATTATCTATATGTGTGATTTTTTTGGTGAATTTAGACAATTTTTTGCCATGGTTTGCACGAGTTTTCACGAAGTTATGGTTTACACCAGATACATTCTCATATATATATATATATATATATATATATATATATATGATTCCTTTCCCCCACTGATTATTGATTACATATACACACGGTTTGTTTGTTGGGTAGCCTCGTGGGGCTGCTGCGGCGGCTGCCCGGTCGTTGGCGCTAGACGTGCTGCACTTGCTGTCTCGTTGCGGCTGCCATCTCTTCCTCATCGTTGCTCCCTCTTTGACTAGAGCGAATATAATCCTCGAACTACCATAAAAATTCCATTTTCAGTCTTCAACTATAAAATCAAATAATAAAAAACATCCAACTATCGAAATTGGACAAGCTTAGCCCTTAGAGTAACTTCAATGGTGTTTTGTATTTTTTTAATAAATAAATTCTACTTAGATTTTAAGAAAATAAAAAATCTACTTCTCAAGTATCCAGATCCAATTTTTTCATATTTCTAGTATTTATTTGCTTGTAGTTATGTCCACTATTTGTTAATAAACAAGATCAAATTAATAGGTCAATAATAGATAGGCTGTGAATAATTTTGGCACTCGTTTCATATTTTCCTGGTTAAACTGAATTAGTTAAGATTTTTTTAGATGTAGTTAGAATTTTATCATTTTTTTACTTTTTCCAAAAAATACAAAAGCACCTTGGAAACCACACAAAGAGTCAAATTTGCTTGATTTCGACTGTTTGATTGCTCTGTTATCCGATTTTGTTATGGAAGGTTGAAAATTTGGACTGTCGTGATAGTTGGGCTATGACACGGTTAGATCCATCGCTTTTGTCGGTGGTATCATTTATACCAATGCCATGTAGATTTATCATGCACGGATGCGATTCGGTTGGTTGAATTTGAATCCCCCGCTGCATGCAGTGCAGTGCAGTGCCTGGGTTTCCCTCGCAGGAGTATATCATATCATCGGCAACGGCCGAATACCATAACGGGCGGCTGTCTGTAACTAATTATTTTCGAAATCACAAACTGACGGACGGAGGGCCCTACACGTCATGCTCAGGTTTTAGGTGCCGATTTTTCAGTTGTCCAGTTGCCCCAGACGATGGACGCGACACAAGTAGTGTTGCGTGGTCAAAGCCCCGGCCGGCCCTCAAAACGCTGCCACACTTTGTGAACCGTGTGCACGCACGACCGCGGGTACTTGGGTCGGACGTGCTAAGTCGCCGCGCGCTCACCGTGTTGGGCTCAGCAGCTCGACGCGCGGCCGGCCAGGCGGCCCCTCGACCATCGGGACTGAGCCATCAGCACGGGCGACAAAAGAAGGGGCGCACCGTTGAATTGCTTGCGTGCCCGTGCGGGTAACCAACCAACACATCCAACAACACCACTTGTCCACTCTGTTCGCTGGGCTGAAGCTGGAGCTAGTGGTTAGAGTAGTGTGAGAGAAAAATATTTTTAACTGACTGGTGGCTGGAAGCTGGTGCTGAAACGGTGTGAAAAAAAAATATTATTGGGTTGAAAGCTACTGGAGCTGCCGAACATAGTGGTCGTGTGCCGCGCTGGACTGCCTTTCATCTTCTCCGCCCTTTCTTCGCCGCGTCGACGAGGACCAGGTTCCGGGCAAAAAGAAAAAAAAACCATCTCTTCTGTATGAATTATGGAATGGAGCCCAGAAATTCCCCGTTTCTGGCGTAAACAAAGCTCCCTGCGGGAAAGGTTAACGCGATCCCTTCCCTCGTCCGCCCGCCAATTCCGGGATCACATATACTACAGGGCAGCGCGACTGAATCTGTCGGTGCCAGGGAAACCAAAGTCCAAATCCTCCTCTTCTTGCATCCTTTCCTTGCGGACCCCCCCCCCCCCCCCCTGACTTGTGCTGAAAAAGGCAAAGCAGATGGAAGTGCCGCTGCTTCTGCTGATCGAGTACCCAACCAACCAGATCGCATCGCAGCAGACATACACTTGTGTACAAAGATCGAGCAGCAGAGTTGTCCAGGACGGCTGCATACTGTACACGGATTCAGGCCAGGCTCTGCTCATTGTCATCTGCCGAATTCAGGAAAGCACATCATCACCTTCTGCTCTGCTACTAATCTACTAATTCTACTAATTCCAGTCAATCGTGCCTAACCTTGCCTGTCCCATTAGGTCATGATCCCTCTAATTGTGCCAAATTTAACCCGCTTGATTAGGCGCAGCCGCAGCCGTCTGCTTGCCGGCTTTCCCTGCACGCTGCTTCTCCGACCTGTCCCGACGGTGCAAACTAATAAATTCAAACACTTGCACCAAACTGCCTGCCTCTCCCCAGTCCCCACGGACCACGGTTGCCTCTTTCGGCACCAAGAGGTTGGTCAACTGCATGACGTGACGACTCGGCCGGATTTCGCACCGTAAATCACGCTGGAACATGGACACACCACGATTACTGTTAGTTTCTTCGTACTACGTGCTACCACTCCTTTCATCACAAAAACAAAAAATAATAGTCTAGTCTAGTTTGGGGGATGATCGAGAGAATATATGTTTTTGCAAGTGGCCACACCAATAATGTAGGAGTATATGGAAGATGGAGCCTCGTGCAGCAGCGTACGTACACACTAGCTGCGCTGCGCTAGCGCAGGCGGCTTTGACTTCCAAGGACAGCTGTTTTTGATTCATGATTTGGAACCTTCCTTTCCTTTTCTTTTTCATTCATTCAGTATCGATCTCAACTCATACACATGAGACTGTTTTGAACTGTACTTAGGCCAATCTCAATAGAAGTGTCATGGACATTAAATGCCATACCGCATCAGCAAATTTACTGATACGTCAGAGTCACTTATGAGGAGAGGGAAGGGGGAGTTTAATAGGATAAGGGAGGAATGCCATCCAAGTTTCCACTCTTAGTAACTATGTGATGTCGACACTCCCAACTGAAACTAACTGCCCTTATGCGTTGTATACAGTCACGCGGCATGGAGCGTACATTGTGTACACTCACCGATTAAAGCGGCGGTCACATACTTGCATACGTGGAGTAGTAACCATTATTGGCGACAGGTCTAGCAAGATGGATGGATGGTCGTCGATGCAAATGCAACACACACCGACACACGCACAAGAATTTTAGGACGACTAGGCCCTTATGCTACAGTGCTGCTACCAGCTGCACCAAAGAAAGGAAAAAGGGCAGGTGCATGTAGCTGTTTGCACATGGGCCTGGCAGCCTATACATACCTCGCCACATTATATATGCAAGAGTAGATACCACCACCACCGGCCTCGTCAAAGTTTAGGGGCTGACTGTATAACGACAGTTGGAGCCATAGTTAGAGCATGCAGTCTGATTGGGTTTTGCTTTCTTTATCATGAGCGATAAAAAGGAAGAAAATTCCTGTCTAGCATAGCCTGGACCAGCTTCTCAAAGTGGGAGCTTTTCTTGGGAACAAGTATACTTATGTGTGTGTTTTTCAGGCAAGGCTCTAACTGCCAATCTAATTAATTGGTAATACAATATACTAAACATTAAGTGGAGCGGTTGCTAGCTGTTCATGTGTTAAAGACTTGGAGACTTATGAAAACAAACAATGATGCAGCTTGTATATCGGCCAATGCAATCAGTGGATGCTTTGGCCAGGCGAGCTGATGCCATGGATGGCACCTATAGCTAAGCAGTAAGCAAGCAGGCGTACGTGTATGTGGGTTGGTTGTAATCGGAAGCAGAAAAGCAAGGAAAGGAAGCTTCTCACAGTTGGCCTAGCTAGCTATGTCTGGCAGCTGCCTGCGAAGTGCGAACCGCCGTCGGTCCTGTACCTGCTCGCGTTTCTTTATTTATTTCCTCCACCGACGTGACGTACTTCAATCCGACACGGATGAAATTTTTAGCCAGCCAGCTTATAGAAATTTTTAATCCATGAACAATACTAAAAGTGAAGAGCTATCACTTATTTAAGAAATAGTCACATACATGAGCTTCGAAAGAGAATGACGTGTGCGGTCATTCATGTTATGCTGAGAGTCAGATCATTAAAAAGTTATCTCTTAGAGTGTTTAGAGTTAGACACTAACTTATACCTTTGATTGGGACTGTATGTGTACATCTATGTTAGAATTAATTTGTTGGTTGGGTCAAGGCGGCTGGTGCACTGTATGTCTGTCCATGCCTACATGCTTTATTTAGGAGGAGCAACCATGCCTTAATGGTTTACCTTTTAGGCTGGAAAATTTTATCGCATAGCTACTAAGACTGGAAATTTGTTAACTGTGTTGGAGGAGTGTTATGTTGATGACCGCTCCTCCCACACCTTACACAACTCTCTCTCATCTCTCTTCTTTAATAACTCTGCTATATCAGCAAATTTGCTGATGTAGTGTGATATTTCATACTCATAATATTTCTATAATATTTTCATTAAATCCCTTGTTTAGATGCCTTCAAAATTCAAAAACTTTACAAAATTCCCCATCAGCATCGAATCTTTGAACCCATGCATGAAGTATTAAATATAGCTAAACAAAATAACTAATTACACAGTTTGTTTATAACTTGCGAGACGAATCTTTTGAGCCTAGTTAACTCATGGCGGGACAATAATTACCAAATACAAATAAAATGCTACAGTATTTTATACCCAAAACTTTATGCATCTAAACAAGGGCAAAATTGGTGTTGCGTTGCTCCGGAGATAAGCAGCCATGTCCCCCGCCCCCATGCAAGCGCCGTACCGCGCGACATCCACAAGGATGCCCATATGGCCTCCCAGTCCCATACGGCCGAGACAGCACTCCTACGGTGGGAATCAGTGATGGCCAAGACTCTTGGACGAGATATGCTGCTATGCTGCGGCTCTGATGTTTTCTGATGCTAGCGAGTAATGCTGTCAGTAGTAGACGAGGTGCATGCGGCAGCGTGCCCAGACCACAGAGACGCCGCGCTGTACTTGTGCTGGGCTGCATTTGTCCACGCCCCCACAGCGCTGCATAGCACCGTTTCATCACTCCTTGGGGCATTGCATCTTCAGACTTGAGGCTACTGGCGTAGCACTGCTTCTTGCAGTTGCAGTTGCAGACTTGCAGTTCCAGTCGACTCGTCGACGCGCGCCCCATCTCATTGGCTCATTGCAGACGAGAACGCCAACGCCAGGACATGAAAAGGAAGGGCTAGCTGGAAAAGCAAGTTTCTTCTATCTCTTAGTTTACTTATTATTCTGAGAACAAGTGAAGGACCTACAGTAATGTCCAATTTCCCTGGAGAAAGCAAGCTGTTCCTTGACTGTCAAGAAAGCATCGTGTTATTTTGACTTCTGAGAGGACATCATTGATTAATTTTTTTAGACACCGATTGCCTTTGTTTTTTTAGTTGTGCGGCCAGCAGTTTTTTTTTTGTTGAGAAAGGCCCATGCAGCAGTTGAGAGCTATATGAGGCCCATCGGGAGGATTTGGGCGCCCAGCCAGCCAGCCAGCCATTTTAGTAGGTTGGATCCTTTCACACACGGCCCATTAAAGGCCAATTTAGCCTGCACAGCCCATAAAGTATAATAGGCTAATTTGTCAAAAAAAAGTATAATAGGCTAAGCCCATTCGGCACGGCACGGCGCGAGCCCACCCCACAACCAAGTCTTTCTCCCCCACCTCCTTCCCTCTCACTCCCCTGCTAGTCCTCTCCTCCTGCTAGATCTCAATTCGTCGCGCACGCTGCCGCAGATCCATCTCCTCCACCTCCTCCAGCGGCCCAACCCCCTCCCCGCAGCCGCCATGGCGGATCTCGCCGTGGCGTCCCCTCCGCCGGCCGCCCACGCCCCACCCCCCGCGACTGACCTCTTCGGGGAGCCGATCGAGGCGCACCCGCCCTGGTTCAAGCCCGACTCCTTCCTCCGCGCCGACTTCAACCCGGACGCATACGTCGCCGAGCTCCGCTCCTACGTCCCGCTCGAGAGCCTCGCCGCCGAGCTACGCGCCCACCTCGCCGCGCTCCGCGCCGAGCTCGTCGGCCTCGTCAACCGCGACTACGCGGACTTCGTCGGACTCAGCGCGCGCCTCAAGGGCGTCGACGCCGCCGCCGCGAGGATGAGGGCGCCGCTGGCGGACCTCAGGGACAAGGTCGCGGCCTTCCGCGCCGGGGCGGCGGCCACGCTGGCCGCGCTCAGGGCGGGGCTCGAGCAGCGGGCGGTGGCCACTGCCGCGCGAGAGCTTCTCGAGCTGCTGCTCGACACTTCGCACGTCGTCTCCAAGGTCCGCTAAAATGCAGCTTCTTCCTCTTTTCCTTACACTTGTTTCCTGGACATCACCATATCCGGACTAGGTCTGTTTTCACTTCCCATTTCAAATGCCGGGTCCAGTATTCGATCGTGACAATTTGTTTGTTGTCATATTTCCTGAGTTATTACTCCTACGTGATAACTTTAGCCAGTGGTGGACCCAGAGATTTTATAGAGCCTGGGCAAACGTAGTAGTCGATAACAAGTTTACACAAATACATCGACTTCTAATATAAGCAAAGTTGATGGTATTAGTCTGATTTAGTTATTTTTGGACGATCTTATCAATTAAGTATAACTATTGACAAAAAAAGGAAAAAAATTCAATAAGCTGCTTGTCTCCTTGAGATTTTGTAACTAGAAAATTAATCGATCTATTGTTGCTCTGATACTACGTGCAATGGAGATGTGATGTTTGCCTGTTCTTATTGTGCCTTGCCCAATTGCTTTTGGCTCCTGCTCAGGGCTTAAATGTGTGCCTGCAAGGCTGTAACTGCTGCACTTCTGCGCTCACGGGAGCCCGGGCCAGTGCCCAGGGTGGCCGGGCCCTGGGTCTGCCCATGACTTCAGCTATACTTACTCTGGATTAGGAAACTGCTTCATCTGTGCCGTATTTAAGCACTATCCGTGTATGAGGCCATATGAATATGGTGACCTGGCTGCTTGCATTGTTGGATGAAACCTGCAAACTATGTATATGTCATCATTGCATACTGATTTTACCCTGTGCTCAGACACATATGTATGATTTTTCCCGCCTATGATGATAATTCCAAAGAATGTTTTCTGTTCATGAAGTTACTCTAACTGGTCAACTGATGTAGTATTGGCCTAATTCAAGGCTATCATCAAAACAAGTATCTGATATGTTTTCCATCGTGTCCTCATCATTTGTACTTTAGGTTGAGCTTTGGTCCATATCATGCAATTGATATGCTTTCCATTGTGTTCTCATCTTTTGTACTTCTAGGTTGAGCTTTGGGCCACGTCATGTTATTCTTCCTAAATTTTTATTTGCACATCCAGGTTGAGAAATTGATCAAGGAACTACCATCTGCACCATCTGATTCATCGAATGCTGAAGTTCAGTCAATTGATGCACAAAATGTGGAGGCAGGAACAGGTGTCAGAGAAACTCAAAGCATCCTCCTAGAAAGAATAGCCAGTGAGATGAACCGGCTTAAATTCTACATCAGTCATGCACAGGTTTGTCTCAGCCTACATAGTTGGTCCTTAGGATCTTTGGACCTCAAAGTACTTTTTTTGTGGCTTCAGTTGTTGAGAGAAAGGTGCACAACGCAAAATGAATATGGCTTTGACATACCATATGCTTGGTTTTCCCGTGTCATCACTGAATTGACAACACACTACACCATAGAATACAATGCCATATGCTTGGTTTTCCCGTGTCATCACTGAATTGACATACCATAATTATTTTCCTTTTTTTGCAACTTTTATGTTATAATCTTGTGTTGAGCTTCTACAATCTCGGTTTCACACCTGTTTATTGTCATTTTTGTCTTTAAGTCAGTGTATCGTATATATATACATTTTATTGCAACTTATGTTTATGATTCTTATTGTGTTATGTTATGGCAGTACAGAACCTCCCTTTTATTGAGAACATGGAGAAGAGGGTCCAAGGTGCTACAAAACTGCTTGATGGTAGCTTGGAGTGTTGCTTTGTGGACGGTCTGGAACACCGTGATGCGAAAGTAATTTACAACTGTTTGCGCGCTTATGCTGCCATCGACAATACATCATCAGCTGAAGAGCTTTTCCGTACAACAGTGGTGTCCCCGTTGATTCAGAAAATAGTCCCTCAAAATTATGCAAAAGCAGTTGCTGGTGCATCTTCTGATGGACTGGAAGATGATTATGACCAGATTAAGCAATGCGTCGAAAAAGATTGCAAATTTATATTGGAAATATCTTCATCAGGTAACTGTAGGTTCTACTGAAAATTCTCAATACTACTTCATGAACAGCATGCATGCAGCATACAGTCTTATCGATACACATCATCTAAGTTTCCCTGATTTTTCTATGATGCAGCAAATTCTGGATTGCATGTTTTTGATTTTCTGGGTAATTCAATACTCAAAGAAGTCCTTTCTTCAATACAGAAAGGCAAGCCTGGGGCCTTTTCTCCTGGAAAACCTAAAGAATTCCTGAAGAACTACAAGGCGAGCTTAGGATTTCTTGATTTTCTGGAAGGTATTCTTGTGTTGCAATTTGATTATTATTTTAGCATGAATTGCAGTCTACTATTGTATTCCGAAGCATGAATTGCATGGCCATCATAACCTAATAATAAAGGAGTGACATGAGATGGGGTTGTTGTCTCAAGCACCTGGATGTATTCTGGGTGCTAGATTCTGCCAAAGTGCAAATAATTTTGGTAACAAAACCTGATTACAGTGTATCTTTTTCTTGGTTGTGTTGCACAAAAGTTAGAAAAGTCATATATCTACACTTTCAAATGTTCATGTGGGTATTTAGAATCATGCTTGATCTATCTTTCTGCAGGTTACTGTCAATCCAAGTCTGCTATAATAAAGTTCCGCTCTGAGCCTGCTTACACAGATTTCATGCGACAATGGAATGTTGGTGTCTACTTTTCATTGCGGTATGCATAAACATGTATACCTATTCTGTTATTATCTGGTACTCTCTAGAAATCAGAACATTGTTTCTAACTTGATTGCTATCTGTTTATTTACACAAGATTTCAGGAAATTGCGGGTGGCCTTGATTCTACCCTTACAAACACCATTAGTCCTGCTGGAATGAATGAGACTCAAGGGAAGCCGTTGCTCTTGAAGCAAAGTTTAAAGCTCTTAGAAAGTCTGCAGACCTGTTGGAGTGATGAGGTTCTTGTTTTCTCTCACTGTGATAAATTCCTCCGTTTGTCATTGCAGCTTATTTCAAGGTATAACTACCGCTAAAGATAATTTCTTCCTTTTGTTTCCATGATTTCGTAAATGCTGATCTATAGTGTATGTTCCTCTACCTATCAGGTATACAACATGGCTTTCATCTGGTCTATCTGCACGTAAAGCTTCTGATGGTAGCCCAAATTCGCCTGCAGATGCTGAATGGGCACTGTCTATACCTATAGACGATTTCACATATGTAAGTCACTTCTCCAATAATGTTTGAGCTCTGATCATGCTATTTCTGCTATTAGCATCTGGTGATTTCCATCCTGTACCTTGAACCTAGCTGCTTATATCTAAAACTTCGGGTGTCATATCCTATTTATTAGCACCATTATGCACTTCTCTGTTAGGTGTACTTCACCTGAAGTTTCAAGAGTTTTAAGTTAGTTGTCAGATGACTAGTTGCTCCAGCTGTAAATGCTTCTGAAGTATACTGGAAGTTCACTGCTCCCGCTTCTAACTAGACTCCAGATGTTACTTTTTGTGCAATTCCCTGTTTCTGATTTAGAAGGCATAATTCTTGTTACATTCGTTGAGCAAAGGGGACATAGAATATTATAGCTCTTGGACATATTTTGTCTATTGTATTAAAATATTTTTGTATTGATTTGCAGATAATGCATGATGTACATGCTGTAATTGGTGAGCTTTCAGAATCAGGCAGCTTCATTGGACACGTGAATCAATTACTTGCATCATGCCCCATTGAAGTGCTTAATCTTGTGAAACAAAGTATACTTCAAGCTGTTGAACCTTTAAAGGAGTTGTTGCCTGCCATAATGAATGTCATGATTGGAATCATAGTTAAGAAGTCTAATGAGGTGAGTAGATCACAATATCAACTTATGTCTTATGGTGAGAGACACTACCTACATGTTCTTAGTTGTTCGTGATCATCACTTCTCCTTCCAAACTAGATACAAAATACAAAGCAGAAGGGTTTTGGACTCTTGTTATTTTGCCACTAAAGAGCCACTTCATCTTTCTATGCATAAGAGCAAAAAGAACAAAGTAGAAATCATACATACTGTATAGTTAGGCACCCTTATAAACTCATTCTTCTAACATTAATCTATGTTACTCCCGTTCTTTAACTGCCCAACTATTTTTGTATTGATTGTAGGACCTGAAGCACCTGAAAGGAATAACAGCTACATATAGGCTGACAAATAAACTTGCAGTGAGGCATTCTCCATACGTATCAGGGATTTTACATCCGCTGAAGGTTAATGACTTCCTGTTTTACCCCTCTTGTTCTATGATCTTTTATTTTCATTTGAATTGATGGAATGGAGTGAAGCTGAACTAAAGCATGTGGCTGTCATGTAGTAGCGTGTTGCCCAAAAGACCCCCCCCCCCCACCCCCCAAACAAATAAATAAATAAATAAATAAAGCCTTGCCTCTTAATGTCTGTGGGAAGTGATAGATATTTGTAGTCCGTGGTCAACCTTGTCTCTTAAGGTCTGTGGTGGTCAACTTGTAGCAGATAGGTTATATGGTTTGGGATGTTCTATATTTTTTATATTTCATTTGCATGTCTGTAGTGATGTTAAAGCCTTGCCTCTTAATGTCTGTGGGAAGTGATAGATATTTGTAGTCCGTGGTCAACCTTGTCTCTTAAGGTGTGTGGTGGTCAACTTGTAGCAGATAGGTTATATGGTTTGGGATGTTCTATATTTTTTATATTTCATTTGCATGTCTGTAGTGATGTTAAAACTAGTCTGATGTGTTATTTTGATTATGTGCTATTTTGTTCTAAGATTTTCGTTTGTTCCTGTAGGTGTTTCTTGAAGGGGAGCGTGTAAACTATTTATCAGAAGATGATAAAACCAAGCTGTGCCGTGGATCTACTGACAAGATCACCACAATGTATTATGATTTGGTCTCGGAAGTTGTCACTGTGGTAAGGGTTTCCTAGCTGCTCATGAAGATTTATCTCCACTTTCCAGTTACTTAGATCTGTTTGAATATGAAGGCAAGGAAAACAGAGTCTTCATTGCAACGACTACGCCAAGGTGCACAAAGACGAGTTGGGGCTAGTACTGATGCCTCAGATAACATCATATCTGACACAGACAAGATCTGTGCACAGCTATTTCTTGATATTCAGGTTTGCTGTCTGCCCTTTTGCCCTTGTCCATAAATTGCATTGATATACTATGTGCTGGACAAGAAATTCCCATGGTAGTGCATAAGTGATATAATCTTTTCCTTTTGGATTTATTTGGCACCCTAGATCTTATCTACAACCAGCTTCTTCAGACGGGTCATGTCGTTAAGCATGATATAGATGCACACAGTTGTATTAAATACAATACATCATCTCTGATATGTTCTTTTTTCTCATCTTGTTTTGCAGGAATATGCACGGAATCTCCACGCGATAGGAATAGATGCAAGGGAGATTGATTCCTACAGAGCTCTATGGCAATGTGTTGCCCCAAAAGACAAACAAGAGAACATTGAGTTTTGATGTAAAGAACGCTATCAGTATATAAAATGAACTGTTAATTTGTCACGCATAGATCTCGCAAGATGAGTAGGTGTATCTGATGTTCTTTGAGTAAATTCCCTCAGTATGTTCTTTTGGTTGCTAGTATGGTGCATCTATAGATGAACTGGATTTTGATACATTCGTTTATTATCGTAGGATGGTTGGCTCTGGATTTTACGGTTATAATCCAAAATTGGAGAATGTGTATCAAAACATGATTTCATTCGAAAATACAAGGATACTGTTGACAACTGGTTTAGTGAACTGAATGCTATTCTTTGATCATGCTTTTCTCAAGTTATCACAACCCAGCATTTCCACAGCAACCTTCGTAATCAGCTTGCTGCTCTGGCGGCCGGCAAGGGCTGTTTCTGCTGCAACCTTGCTAGCCCTTTGTCCCTGTCTCTGTTACCTTCGTGATTTATTCGTTTGTGCAACAGAATGTAGAATTTTTTGACTGATGGTCATGTTTATTCAGTTTTTGGTTTTTGAGAAGTTCCATCATTTTTCCAGACCACCTGTTTTTTCCCCGTCTTTTAAAATAAAAAAGGCTCCTGCCGTTTCAAATCTCTACCGCAACTTGCCGGCCATAATAATAAAAATCCCAGTGGGTATAAGGGAGATACGCCTATCCTTGTGAGAGTATGTTGTTTTCAGGTTTCTTTATGTAGTTGGATTTGTAAATTGAACATCACCAAATTTTGAAACGACCATAAGACAAAACTGCATGTTTATAATAACACTCGGTCAGTACTCCACTTAAAACAAAGCTATGTTAGCATGAGGTCCTCCCTACTTATGTTATTACAGTTCTAAGTTCTGCGTCTCTACTCTCTAATAGATTTTTTTTAAAAAAAATGATCTTCCAAAATGGTGACGAAAAACTAGCAACGGGATAGGTTTGCAGGATTCTACGGAGAAACGAACCACAACTTACAAAACAACTCAAACTACTGAACCAAGTTCTCAAAGCCATGTTCTGGAACGTCTCGCTACCACACAATATTACAACAGGGACAACACAATGGGGGCACCACTCATGTGACAATGATACAATCAGCACTGGTTCATCCAATCTTAAATGGCGACTATCAGTTTCTGAACCAACTGAAGCATGAGCAACCCTGCAAGTAAGCAGAATATGAATTCAGCAGGGTTATAAAATGTTTCTTTCAACATATTATGTAGCCTTCATTAAACATAGATACTTGTAAAAGCAATTGCCAAAGTAGATCCCTCAGATACAACCCAAATTACTACCGCACTCCAGTTGTGAAATACTGAAACATAATGCTTACTTGGAACTGAACAGAGCAACAAAAAGCAATGGTAGTCAATAATTAGTATGGTAACTATAGCATTGAAGACTGAACTAATTGCAAACAAAAGGTAACAATGCTACCAGTATACTTAATAGTTCGGGTCATGGTTTGCTGCAGTTTAGTCAATTTTCAATTAGTGCAGATTCAAGCATGCGACAATGATCATTAAAACCAGTAACAGTGCACCAGGCAGTTTAATTAAGTGACTCCACTACTTAGTGCTACGATGGCCAACGCTCTGAAATCAACTCCCCAGATGCTTTCAGCTTTCAGAAGGGCATCAAAATGCAAGAAAAATCGAAGCTATGTGAAGCATTTTTTTTATATTAAAGCTATGTGAAGCATATGCACAACAAATGCTTTAATCCATCATACAGTTCAAAACAGCAGCATGGTAATAAGTCTGAAGTGGACTCACCGAGGATTCATATCTGTGGCCTTGATTGGAGCGGTTATAACCTGCATCATTGGTGATAACAGGAGCATCGCCAGACTGTTTCTCCTCCCTCACCTTGTTAAATATGTCGGTGAAACCTTCACCCGTAGATGGATCTTTCTCATCCCACTCTCCAAACTTGGGCACAGCTGATCCTCTCTCAGGCTTTATATGCAAGAAATTACAGTGCATATCTTCAGAAATTATACAGACAAAAGATACTTCTTATGCACACTTGATATATATTAGGTGCAGTGTACTTATGTTGAGACTTCAAAATCTAGAATATACCGTTTCATCTCCACGCCCGCTTGGTCTCATCCTGGACCTTCCAGGTGTGGTGGGTGCATTCCCACGGTTTCCTTCTGATGAACCCCTCCGTTCCCATGAAGGAGATGAAACCCCTCCTTTGTTTACAACTCTTGCTTGGTGGTGAGGATGCAGAGGTGATCGTTCCATGCCAGTTTTTCTTGCTGCACTATTGTAGTTCGTATGATCACTGTGTTTATGATTAGGTGACTCAGCATATGGTTTTCCAGCAGTGGCCTCATGCCGACGAAGATCATCTTCTCTGTCTGCACGTCTTTCATCCTTGGGCTTTCGCACCACTGGATCTGACCCAGTCCTCAGGGGAGAAGCTTTAGCTGATGGTGGATCCTTTGAGGGCGTTTCTGGATCTCCCTTACCTGGAGATTTACCCTTACGAGCATTTTCAAAATACTGTGTGTAAAGGTGATCATTCTCATCCTCCCAGCTTCCAAATTTAGGAACTCCTTGATGCTGGTGCAGAAGAATAAAAAAACAAATTCGTATCAGACTCTGGTTGGCAAAATGACTGAACACCCAGTACCATATCAAGTGAAGTTGACACTGTCATAAATCCATATAAAGAGAATCTAATTATCCATCAACACTGCAGGAACAATACTAGATATACATTCAGAAGACGACAGGAATTGACACAGCAATTCTAAAGAACAAGCCACTATTAATTTCCAACAGCCATGGTTAACAGTTAGCACAATTAAATGGAAACATGCTAACATGGGGCTGTCATTGAGACCGGGAAAATCCCAAACACATAGGTAAGCAGAGTAATAGACTCTATCACACCCTACATTTCACAAAGATGATACTATTTAACGACTATCTCCCTACATCAGATGGAGAACTCCTTGATGCTGGTACAGTAGAATAAAGAAATGCATATCAGACAGTGGTTGGCAAATTCATTTGACAACCCAGTACCATATTAGTGTAGTCCACACTCTGAAAGTTCCATACTATGAGAATCTATTTATCCATCAAAAGCTGGAGGGCAGTACTAAAGATACATTCAGACGGAGACAAGAATTAACATAGCAACCCGAAAGAACAAACAATTACTGATTTCCAGCAGACCATGGTTAAAACTATTAAATGGTAACATTAAACATAGGAGCTGTCATTGAGATTGGGGAAATCCCAAACGCAGGTAAACTGACTCTATCACACTTCACACTCCACCTTTCACAAAATGGTACCCATTTTAAACAAACTCCCCACTTTCTCCCTACATCAGTATGCTGACCAAAAGATCAATTTTAAACGAGATAATTTTGATCCTTCGGCACATAGTAACTGAGGGCACAACAAAATCACACATTTTAACCGGATCTTGACTGAGGAAGAAGACAAAGCAAATAATTCTATTAGGATTAGTACATTTCTTGGACCAAGGAGAGAAAGCAACAAGAAAATGCTACCGGAGAGATGCAGTCTAGTATCTCCTAATCACGAAGCAAAACAAGACAACCTAGTCAAGAGCAGCGGTGGGGTATGCAAGGAGAAGAGGGACACGACGAAGTTCTGCAGCCAACCGTAGGCAATTACAAGAAATCGCACATGCAAAAACCAGGCAGGATCAAACCGATCCGGACACGACCACCTCGGAAACCGCAGCGGATAGGGGTCAGTCAAGAGCAAGAACTTACAGCCATTTCGTCGGAGAAGCGCCCCCCCCCCCCCCCCCCAACCCCAAGAACAGGTGCAAAAGGCGGTTCCTTTACGGCTCAGGGCGCCGCTTCCCCCCTCCCGACCTGGATTCGAAGCAAGAACCGCTGCGTTCACCAACAGGGGGGGGGGAGAGAGAGAGAGAGAGAGAGAGAGAGAGAGAGAGAGAGAGAGACGAGAGAGAGACGAGACTGCGTGGTAGAGAGAGAGAGGACCAGGAAGGAAGAAAGAATTGAAGCGCAGGGGAAGAAGAAAAGGAAGGGGTCATGTTTGACCATTATGCCGTCGGATTCTCGCTGCTGCTCCGTCGTCGCCCGCTTCCCCTCGTTTGCTGGCGATGCCGCTGCTGTTGCTGTTGCTGGCGCATGCGGTGGGTGTTGCGGTGTGGTGGTCCGTGGTCACTGCTCGTCCTGCACGGGTCGTACATACCTGTCGTCTTAACTTGGTGATGGCGCCCCTGTTTTCCTTTGGCCCTTCTTCCCCACATGGTTAAGCTACCGTAGTTTAGCTGTAAACACATAACAGCAACAACTAACAAAATCTTAAACTAATTTTATTGAAAATATCATAGAAGTGTCATGAATATTAAATATCATACCTCATCTGTAAAATTGCTAATATGATGATCATTTATGAGGAGAGAGGGTTCCATGAAATAAGTGAGGGATGTCATAGGTACAGTTATCAAATTTCCGGTCTTCGTAAATGTACGAAAACTCTCATAAAAAATGATCTTACTGTAGCTGCTGCAAGGTAATGTTGAAGTCCCCATATGTGTTGACCTGTTCCCCAGCAGCCACCATCTTTAGGTGCTCCCTAACATTTTTGCATAAAAAACTTGCGGCTGTTAGAATGTTAGGGGTGGCGAATTAGGCCCCGTTTAGTTCCCAAACAAATTCCTACAGTATCCGTCATATCGAATCTTTGGACACATTCATAAAGTATTAAATGAAATTGAAAAAAATTACTAATTACACAGTCTAACTGATTACCACGAGATGAATCTTTTAAACCTAATTAATATATAATTGGATATTATTTATCAAATAACAACGAAATGTGCTACAGTACCAAAACCCAAAATTTTTCACCAACTAAACACACCCTAAATTGATTAATCCGAATGTTAGGGAGCCACAGGGGGTCTGGGTCTGGCCTGGCAAGCATGCATCCATGATCCTGCCTCAAAGTAGGGGTTGTTCGGCTGATTTAAAAGCCGGCTGGTTTCGGCTAATTTAATAGTACCATGTGAGAAGAAATAAATCAAAATAAGTCGAAATAAGTCGGGAAATGAGAAGCGAACAGGGCCGTAGAGTAGTCCCTGTCTATCATGATGAGGTGCCCCAAAGGCTCCTGCCTTCCTACAAAGATCCGTTTTACTACTTTAACACTGTCTAAAACTGTCGAGCCCAAAAGATATGAGAGAGGCCAATCATGTTCTCCAGCTAAGATGAGGTAATTTGACGGTTATAACTAGGCTGTCACAGTGGAACCTCATTTGATCCAGCAGGGCCTTGCCCTTAATTCAATCCCAATTCCCAACGGCGCCTTGTTTACTACCTTAAGGGCCCCAAGTCCTGAAGAGATTGCCAATTGGACGAAGGTACAAAAAATGGACCATTACTCGTGATAACATGAGAGTACGGGGTGTTGACCATAAACTGCCACGGGACAAGAGTAAAATAGCGACGAATTGATCAATTCCGCTGCCAGTGCGCTGCAAATTCCCATACGGCCACGTTACTATAATACACGATCTTTCTTAAATAAAAACTATAATACGCGATCGAACAGAAACCTACAATTTGTGAAAAACACTTATAGAAGAATGAAGCAAAAAAGGACTACAATTGTCGCTCCTCCACTGCAGATTCATCGGTGTGAAATAATAAATGCTACTTTTATGACACGAAATTTCCTTTTCCTTCCGACGGAATTTTCCAAACATTTCATTTTATCTTTTTTTTTGCAAAAAAACCGAAATATACAAGTAAAACTACAGAAAAAGGCTGTCTAAATAAAATTGCAAATGCATTGCTCGTACATTTTAAAATTCCTTGAAAGTAAAAGCATGTCGGGAGAACTTTCGGGGTGTGCATGTTAAGCACCATTTGTTATTAGAAAAGAAAGAGCTAAAAAAACAGAGAAAGTGGGCCCAAAGGAAGCAGCACACTCTCACTCCCACACTCGCGCTAGTGAATAGTGACACTTTGACCACTAATTATGGTGTCAAACAAAATCAGTTTACAAAACCAACTACAGAACCCCCGCGTTAGTGACCCTAGAGAATCTAATGAGGCCATTGACCGCGCGTTTAGAGGATGGTTACTGTAGCATCACTATAACAAATCATCGATTAATTACCGTCATTAGATTTGTCGCGAAAAGTTACACTCATCCTTAAAAAATTTTTACAAATAAACTTCATTTAGTACACCATGCATGCAATATTCTCTTTTCGGGGAAACACGCGCTAGAATTCTTGCCGATCCAAATCTCTCGCTCTACCCCCCGTGCCTGCACTGCACGCCTCCCATCCCTGCCCTTCCGTCGCCTTTCGCCGCCGTCTTTTGCTCTAACCCTTCGCCTTCCGATCCCCTTTCCCACTTCTATTACCATCATCCCATAACCCTCGCCCAAAGTCCGCTGATTCTTGATTGCTTTCGAGTTCTCGCCTGGTTCTTGGCAAGGTGAGCTGCTTCTTTCCACATTCCACGGGAAATTTACGTATGCTTCCCCTTTTCTCGGTGAGGTTTGGTCTCCTCATTTCCTGATTGCTGATGGCTCACCTTTTCGCAGGCCAACAAGGCTGGTGATTTCCTGCGCATCTCCGATATCTCCCCGTCAAAACTGTAAATTTTCCGCCGCCAGGAACCTCCATTCCTGCGCCATTCTTAAATTTGGCATAGCGAAGTCGTTCTTTCGAGGGTTGAAATCCTTGCGGCTTTCTCGAGCACGCGCGGCCAAGCCGGGGTTGAAGAATCATCGCAGATTGGTAGTAGAGAGGGACTCCGCAGCCAGCCCAAGGTATGATTCAGCTGCTGTTCCTCGTGCTGTTCGCGGAGGGCGCGGTGGCGCTGCTTCTCATGGTGAAGGTCGGGCCGCTGAGGGAGCTGGCCATGCGCGGCGTGGACCAGGTGAAGACGGGCAAGGGCCCGGCCACCGTAAAGACCCTGGCGTGCACGCTCACCGTGATCCTCATGTCCGACGTTGCCAGCATCCTCAAGATCCAGAACAGGGGGCTCAAGGTCGGCACCGTCAGCCCCATGGACCAGGTGCTCTGGAGGACGCACCTCCTCGAGGCATCCCTCATTGGTGAGCATTCGTTTCCCTCTCTTGGTTATTTTTGACTGACGACAGTAATCCATCCGCTTAGCATTTTGTAATGAACCAGTGTCTATGGATGCTATGATGGATTAGTGACTGGCTGATTGCTGCTTAGTTGCCTAGGTGGAAAACGAAGTAGCAATCGAAAATCCAATGTTCTGGGTTCAGCTGCCAATTTAGAGTTCAGTCTTGAATAGCAAATTTACAGGTTTCCCAATCCAGGTTTTGAATCGGAACCAAATAGTTGGCTAGTCTCAAAGCACGATTCCTGCAATCTTACTTACCACTAAGGATTGCTACTTTTAATAATCTCCATTTGGTAGGTGTGGTGGTCATCTCCTTTGTTTACCTGGTTAGTCAACTGTTGAAGAAAAACTAGATTATATTGGTCTATTAGGATACTAAAACAACATTCTTATTGGATTGCATTGGACTATTGTTCTTCCCTTGCTCCCTAGGCATCAAGGAAGACAATAGCATGTTGCAGCAATTGTTTGCTCTTCATATATTGTTTGGTACTGTTAGAATTTATCTATAGCCATTTTACCTGAAACCAAAGGTAAGGTATCCAGTTGTCATTTTTTTTTGAACCAGTTGTCATTTTTTTTTAGCACAACATACTCCTATCTAGTGGCGGAGCGTCGTTGGGGCCATACTGGGCTCCGGCCCCCCCTTGCCATAGAAAATCTCCACCCGTTGAACAATAATTTTGGTACTGTTCATTAGATTAGCAGTTTAATTAACAAGGCTGGCCCCCCTGATTCGTTGTTCAGGCTCCGCCACTACTCCTATCAAATACCAACTTTATACAAGTCCGTTTTATGCACGGCTCCAGCTTGCGCTGCATTCTGAGTATGCTGTGGTGCGTTGTGAAGATTTAAGACTTGGGAAAATGTTATCTTGAAAATGGTAGGCTGGGATAAGGACAGGAAGCTTGTATGTAGAATCTAGGCAGGGTACTGTCTTGCTCAGGAATGCTAAGGAGATGTCAGATACTCAGATAAGGCGGGTTCTCAAAATAAGGTGTATTCTCTTTTTTAGAAAATAAAAAAATAAGGTGTATTCTCTCCCAAATCAGTCTTCTTCCTTTGTAATTACTCTAGTACTGTTTGCATTAGTTAGTGAGTTCAGTTAAGTACCAGTGTGGCCCTCTTGGGTTAGAAATCTTAGTTATAAATTTTAACTTTTTAAGAATTATGACGCGTAACCTTGAAAGGGTTGGGAGTTTGGGGGGAATAAGTAGAGTTGCTTCAGTATTGATTTTGAGGATCTGTTTCATATTTGGGCATCTAGAATCTGCTAAAATTACACAAAGAGGTACTAGGGATAGTAATTGTAGTAGTAATAATGAAAGGGGACTGATAGCTTAGGTCATGGTTTGGGCACTTGAATTGTTGATTTCCATGCTCTTCAATTCGAAGCTGGTCGGATGTTAAAATTCTAAGGCATGGAATAAATTTTCTTCCCTCCCCCACCCCCCTTCTACCTCTTCTTTCGTATGTGCCACTGTGGATTTGATTGTATATCCGTTATGCTAATGGAAATGGGGTGATGGCCTCGTATTAAAAAAAAGGAATAAATTTTCTATGTTTTTATGAGGAACGAGGTTTCCTTGTTTATAGTTGATATTTGTCTATGCAGTACTACTATGACAGCATGGCTTAGGAATTCTCTCTGGTTTCTTTGAAGCTGTTTGTTCAATCTACTCTTCTCTTTCTCTTTCTCTTTCTTTTCTTCTCTGTTACCCTTTCCTTTGTCATAGGAAGATTCATACCTAAAATGGTAAAAGTCAGCCTCGGAGGATATTTGAAATTCCCACTGAACCTATACTTTGAGTCTTTGATTGGAATGTCGAACACATCCATTATTAACCCAGGGCAATGTTGTTTTCTTCTTTATGAAAAGAACTTTATAATTTCTTTTATAACTAAATCTGGCAATGGTAATCGTATACATTTTATTTCTCCTTGTAGGATACACTCTATTCCTTGCATTTGTAATCGACCGGCTGCACCACTACCTGCGAAAGCTCATGACACTGCGGAAAACATCCAGCACATCCAGGGAGGAGGTCGAGAAACTTCAGATGGAGAACCGATCCCTCCGTGAGAAGGATGAGAAATCCTCCAGCGAAATGAAGAAGCTACAGCGGGAGATTGCAAAGCTGAACGAGAGCATGAAGAAGCTGAAATGCGAAACCGAAGAACACGAGAGGAAGGCATCGGCAGCAGAGGCCCATGTGAACGCGCTGCAGAAGCAGTCGGAGGAGCTGCTACTGGAGTACGACCGGTTGCTGGAAGACAACCAGATCCTACAGACTCAGCTCCTTAGCAGAGGCTGAGCTATAAGCTGGTCCATGCAGCTTCAATTGTTCATTAGCAAGACTCTTACCAGATGGCATCAGAGAGCCAAGGACTTGCCCTGTTTCGAATGAGGAATGATGTGATTCTTGGCGTCCATGCTGTTCCTAACTTATGATCTTGTTGGTGTACGGATGCAGTGTGTATTAGTTGATGGGATAAAGCATGGGAAATTCAGTAGCAGGTGGATCCAGAATGTGGTTGGAAAATATTGAACTGGCACATGTGTCGGACCCCATGCCATGCAGATGCACATGCACCAAGCTGTGATTTGTGGGCGAAGCCATGGATGGTTGATGGAAATGGAATCCTGGAGAAGAAACGCTTGGTTTCGTGTCTTCTGAAACATGTTCCCTGCAGCTCTGGCTATGCTTCGCGCGATCGTTCTTCATCTTCATCGACGAGCATGGGCATGGTGTTGAGGTCGTGGCGCCGGCGGACGTGTTGACTATTGTGGCGGAACACCTTGCCGGCGAACACGCGGTGGAAGCCGGCTGCGTACTTGACGGGGAGCTGTACTTGGTAGTGCGAGGCGGCGGCAGCAGAGAGCCAGAGACAGCCAGCCCTCGAGGGCAGCAGACGGAGGCGAGCGATAGTGTTCTGTCAGGGGCAGACCCGAAGGAAGCGGCGGCGGCGACCCGTCACGGCCAGCTAGCCGCCGCGGGCGCTCTGCCTGGTTCTCCTCCGGTTGTGCTCACACCTCCGCCGCCACGGCACCGTTCTGAAGATTCGTCGGCCGGCGGCATCCGTGCCATCTGCTGAGGGCGTGCAGGGGGACGCCTCGGCCGGTGGCACGCGCCCCCGCGCCAGCCCCAGAGAGGCAGAGACCACACCCTCGTCGGCTGCCCTAAACTAAAACTTGGCCCATAGACGCAGCTACGACAACTGGCCCATACATGCAGCAAACCAAGAATAAGCTGGCACTTCTCAAAATAACCAAATCGCCTCATAAGTCAATTGTTAGCTACTAATCAGGAGCTCTGGAACCAAGCACACGTCCTCCACAAGGCATTTACAAAAGCTCTCGTCCAACAACAAAAATCAGGGTGAAGAAACAAAACCTAAGCTGAGCAGCAGTGGCATACTTACAGGCCGCGATCATGACGTTTCTCAGCACTGTACTACTACTATCGCTGAGTCATCATATGAACTGCTTCAAAAATTCAGTCGCCACAAGCCGGCCGCGGGTGTTTACTGACAGCTTCAACTCACTGATCTCCTTGTCGATGTCCTGAAGTTCATGTAAGAGAACAACGATGTGAGTATGCGTATATGCCAACATCAAGTACAAATGTATGAAGTTTGCATCTAACAGGCAAATGTAAAAGTGACAAACTAATGTCAAAGGAGAACAATCGGCTTTTTCTTGTTAATGGAGTACTATTCTTACCTCCATAAACTGCACGATGAAATCTATGAGCTTGTGCTTATGCATGTCCTCGCAATGGTAGTTTGTTATCAGAAAACTGATATCATAACCCTGAAATATAAACAATTCATACATAGCCAGCAGTTCACTCATAAACAATTGGAAATTTGGAATTCTGCAATTAACAGGAAGGGCAAACATTCATATTGATAGGACTGACTGGTCACTACGTGGGGCAATGCCAATATAGGACAGATGGAATTATGGAAACCAGTACTATAAAGGTCAGCAGAACCATTATTCAGTTGTCTACAATACCGCACTGCTGTACCCCTCCCTTTGCCTAGTTCATGTTTACTAGGGAAAATAACTAACCTACTGCAGACATAAAGCACTACTTGCGATACCTGAACTGGTTTTCTCCTCAACACTTGGAATGCCTCTGCCCTCATTGATAAAAACCTAAGAAATTTCTTTGCAAGAATGTTTTCCAGTTCATCTGCTTGCTTAACCTGTCAAATCAATCAGAAGATTTGAATATATATCTTCAGATGACAAATGGTTACCTGAAAAAACGTAGTAAAGACATGCAGATGCACCATAAATTGTGCCATTGGGTTCACCTTTTTAGGTTTCAGTAGGAAATATTTTTAACAATTTTGTTACCAAAGTATACAGCTATGACACAAACAAATCACTGTAAATGACATGTTAAGCTATAGCAGTACTGAACTCATAGCCATAGAAACACCCGACAAGGATCTCCACAGTACCTTCATGCTTATACGGATAGAGTTGATTGAAGTCTCTATTAAACATTTTTCTGCTTCATTGCGGCATATGAGTACCTGTACACAAATATGGACCATGAATCACATATGGAAATACTGAGCAAATATTTTAGATGTTCTCCCACAACTAAGGATATAATAAGTAAAGAGATCATGTAGGCAGCATCTGCAGGTAAACAGCCAATGAAATTGTTTTGGCAACAACTGAACAAACGTTGAGAGGAATCTTGGTAAATTGCTCGAACAAATATCAATAGCCATTTTTTTCCTTCAAAAAAACATAAATGGTAGAAAAAATCATGGCAGGAAGAAAGAAGATCCTGCATTGAGTAATCAATCTTAAATTTACTTAAGCATGATAAAAATGAAATAGTTTTTTTTCAAGAAAGATAAAGATGAAATAGAGCCGTTCGTGATTCCTAGCGCAGTATCCTAAAAGAGCGCACTTGTTAAAAAGGGCGTACCCAGTGCCGTAGGCTTCCCGCACTGTGCGGGGTCTGGGGAAGGGTTGTCTTTAAGCCCCAAGCCTTAATGCCTTACCCACACAAATGTGCATAGGCTGGGGCTCGAAAAGAGCGCACTTGTTACAAATAAAAAAAGAAAGGGCTGCCATCAATATTTAGTTCATACGTAATGACATACATGGTTATGTTCATTCCAAAAACAAAATGAAATACACGGTTATGGTTTCCAAAATAAAAAGGCAATAATGAAGAATTGTAAACTGAATTTTAGATGCTGTCAGAGATGTCTTGCTCACCGGGTTCAGTAGAAGTTCAGGGCTTGTCCTGTGAATAAAGAATTAAAATTGATGATGGATTAGTAAATGCAAAAGGATCTACTCACTTAAGCTGCAAGAAAACATGTGAAAATGAATGTAAAGTGGAAAATTGACGAGCCAAAAGAATGGCACTACTACTTATAGAAGTCGACATGGAATCAGATTACGTTTCCATAAAGTTCTTGGTTCGAGAGAAATAATACAGACAGGGACATCACAAAGAAGTAGGCAATGGGGATGGTTTTCTTTTAGCGTTTGCAATCTGCACTCTGTGAAGTTAATCGAGGAAATTTATTCATATTTCTAGCATGACAAGAATTCTAGAGTAAAAGGGTTTGAACTTAAAGTGCACCAGAGCCCAGAAATGCGCCAAAGTTGAAAAGAAACAGGCATGTGTTACTATGTGACAGGAGCAAGGTTTCTAACGTAACATGAGTAACATGACGCTGGCAATAATTTCACACACTGAATAGCATTGCGCTAACAACTCTTTGGAGCATCGGTCGGACAAATGTGGTGCATCACAAAACAAAATGGCTGAAAATTCCTGTTTGCAGCATGACTTACTTGAGCTCCACCTCTGGCTTGTTGTGCCTCTCAACTTCTTGGCAAGGAAAATTCTAGCGGCAAAGCAAAAACACAGATCACCTAGGTTATGCTTGTGATGGATTGAGAGCAGCAGGATGAGCAATGTACAAGGAACGGCAGGTACTTGTGGGAGAGAGTCGAGCTGAAAGTACCTGGAGGCACATCGCCGCCTCCAGAGTGTTCCGGATGCAAGTGAGGTACAACCGCAGCGTATTGGCCTGCCAAAAAGGCCCGAAATGAAGCGCGGTCAGCTTAATAAGCCAATCCAAAAATATTTTGCTAGCAGTTAGGCCGAGAGACACAGAGGTGGCTAGAGGCAGCGTCGATTTTAGATGAGAAACCAAACCTGCTAGATTGTGCTCAAAAAAAAAAAAACCAAACATGCTAGATCTCACGGTTGAGGTAGAGACCGCGTTGCTCCGGAAGGGGTAAGGCGATTGGTGGAATCAAGGTGAGTGCTTACCATGGTCGGCGCGGCGGCGAGGGCCTCGGGGTCGGTGTGCCTGCCGGGGGCGGAGGGATGCGGTCGAGGAGAGAGCGGTGGTGGGCGGCGTGGAGGTGAGCGCGGCGGTCGGGAACCGGTTGTGAGGGAGGGTGGGGAAAGGAGAGGCGGGACGGGACGGGAGCCGAGGGAGGAACAGTGGGTCTGGCTGACAAGCTGGTCCCACCAGTCAGGGAATTGGTACCCCAACCCGAGTTTGTCAAATTCAATTCCTAAACGTCGAATTCAGATTTTTTTTCAAAAATTTTAAAAAATACCGTCAAATTCAAATACACCCGAGGCAGGCAGATGGTAGTAGTTGTAAACAGTTTTGTAAGCCGTAAAACGTATGCGGTTTGCTTTAGCGGACGAGCCTGAACTATGTTCATTGTTCAACGAAATTGACAAAGACCCGCTTCGCTTCGTATTATATCGACATAAATAAAGCTTATTGGCAACTCGACCCCGAACCGAAACTTGGACAGAATCGTCGACTGGGAGGATCTGTGTTGCTTACTCAGTTTGGTGTGGACTGTGGAGGGGTTGTGGCACAGCAACAACAATCCAGAGAGACCATCATTCCCATTGGCTGACCACTGACCAGGACACCAGCTCCGTCACCATGGGCAGTTCAGCAATAAAACGCTAGCACAGCAACCAAACCACATTGCGAGCATACTGGAATGGCTAGAGCAGCATGGATCGAGGTGCAAATGCTGTCCAAAATCCAAAATCCAGTCGAATATACACACACAAGGGGAACAGCACTAGCTCAATTACTACGACCTATATACATCCATCATGCCATATCGTCACATGAAGCGACACACTGGCCTATAATGGTCATACTCGCTTCGTCAACTTCTCTGGCGGAACGATCGATGCCGTCCAAGTACAGGTTAGCCTGGAGAAAGATTGATTTGGTTATGCCAGCAGCCAACCTCACGGAAACAAGTGCTCCTTATTGACTAGTATCTTTTTAGGAAATCAAACATCCTTCTAGCTAGGGACGTACCATCTCGCAAACTTGCCCAAACGTGGCAAAGATTTCCTCTCGTTTTTTTCTGCCAGCAGCCCCTACCGCATCAGCTTGGGAGCGTAAATCAGCAGCCTGCGTTGTTCACAGATAGGCGGACAGTATGTCAGCAATCTAAAAGAGGAACGATAAAACAAATAAAGAAACAGGATGACAGAAGCCTACAGGCTTTGGTAATCAAGTACTAGATGAACAGCTTTTCAAAAAAAGTACTAGATGAACGGTTAGCCTGTTTCTGTTCTCTACCTTCTTGATTTATAGAGCCCACAGCTACTAATCAGCCTCCAAGGTATCATCAAAGGTAATATGTAAAGCAGTAAACATTGGATGCAGCAACACATGCAGTGTAATTTCGAAAGGATTCTAATTTCAACAGCCGAACAAATCAGGAGAAAAGCCTCACCTTTGCAACTTTCTCCTCAGTTTCCCTTTCCCTATCTGCAAGGCAATTAAGTTCTGATTCAGCTTCAGATTTCAGTGCAGCCATCTTCTGTTTATTCTCTCCGATTCTTTGGTCCTTTTCTTTCTCCTTTGCCTTGAGCCGGTCCTCGGTTTCATGTACTAATCGCAAGATGTTCGAGCAAAGTGATGTGATGAGGATATTGAACTAAGAACTGGCTGAACAGTACTATAGCAATACAAAAATTAGAAGTAAAACCTTTTGATCGCCATTCATCAGCTTTAATATGAAGGGTCTTCATCTCCAAACTTTGATCACTAATCTTGGCTTTGAGTGCTTTAACCTCCTTCTCAGAAGCTTTAGCAGAAGTGCTCTAGCAGGTACGATATATTTTGAACATTCATTGTTAGAACAATATGACTCAAGCGTGCAATCAGCCGGGGGAATACATTCTTGCATACAAGAAAGGTTTGCAGCTACTCTTACCGTTTCATGTAGAGCATCAATTTTAGAGAGATGCTTTGATAGTTTCTCACAGACCTGCAAAATGAAGATACTTATCATGCAACTGCATCAATGGAGTATCAAGCAATAAGAAAGGTGAAGCCCAACATGGAACAACAATAAATGTCAAATGCTTCTTCTGATTTCAGCAAGGCCCATCAGTAGAAGTAAGAAAACAGTGATATGAAGTTGCATGCATAACTAAATGGGAACTCAAGAGAACCAGAAAACACTATTTTGCTAGCACATGATCTGTAACTTTTGTAAGAAATTAGAGCAAATTCCACTATGAGATTGTAACAAGTGTGAGAAATTGTTGTGCCAATTGGCATAAAAAAGTGTCCATCATAAAGAGTACCTTTGTATACATCTCAAGAGCATTGGTTTTGTCCTGGACTTTATGCATTGCCATCTTCTCCAAGGTCTTTAACTCATCACGGACTCCTTTCTTCTCCTCAAGGTTTTTCTTCAATAGAACATAAAATCCATAGTTACTATACCAGCTTGCACAAGTTGCAGATTAGCTGATTGAGGTACATAGTTCAGATCCAATCAATTTGACATCGTATGCACATCGAAAAGACAGGCATAGCACATAAAGAAATGACCACCAGTGATTCAATGGACAAATGCACATTTTCTAAACAGACGCAAGAAACAAGGTAGAGCATCCTGTGATGATTGCTCTAGCAAGTAAAAGAAATAATTCATGCATAGTTTGCCAAGTGATAAGGTCAATCTGACAGCTGAAAGAATGGCAACATCCTTACTAGTCAATCAGTAAGGAAAACCATGGCATGAAAGTAATTCTGGACCTACAGGATTCCTTCCATGAATGGAATCTTCAGGGTTTTAGCATAGTGATTCTAATAAAAATATATCAGTTTCCTGACAAACTTTATGCCTGCCACAAAACATAAATAAAAAAACAAAATGGCCTACCTGAAACTTTTCAGGGGACTGAACGATTTTGGATAATAGCTTTGAATTTTCTTGGGAGCGTTTCATCAACTCGAAATCAGCTTGGGAGATCTGTCAACAAAAAAAAAAGCAGTGCATGCAACATTATGAAGTGTTACTTTGAATAGAGCACCAACATTCCAGTTTAATTTGACGAGCCAATGTCCACATATGAAGAGTAAAGCGGATGCAGCGAAATACCAATTATTAGTTACCTTCTTGGTATTGAACAGAACTTTTGACCATACGACTTATCAGCTAATTTCATTGGTAACTCATACTACTTCCTAATTGCCCATGTTGTAGGTGCAGACTTAATATAACATGTTTGGTTACATGGATAACAATTTATTGACATAAATTATCAGCAATACCCACAAATAATGTAGTGGCTAATAACAAACTACTCAGTGTTGTAATTAAGGCAGCAAGCTAGAAGTGAGAAGATTATTACTGACAGCAGCCAGCCAAAACAGGTTGGTAGCTTGCAGGAGGTTCGAAATTGTTTTAGCATGGATCACATGGAGCATTAGAATAAAAAAATACCAAGGAAATCCTAAGCACCGTCTAATAAAGGAAGAAAAAGGAAATGCAGGACAGGAATCCGCACCTTGGCAAGGATCCCCTCTTTCTTTTCATCTATGGACTTTGCTCTGCCTCGCAGCGCCAGCTGCTTTGTGTTGTATTCTTGAATCTTCTGCTTGAGGGCGTTGACCTCCGCCTGGAGCTGCTGGACGGCAGGCTCGTCCATCTGCTCCTTGGACGCATGATTCTCTTTCACCTTCTGGAGCTGCATGAGGGGAAAAACGAAAAAAAAAACCGTAGAGAGGAACTTCCCCAGGCAGAGAAAGGCGGAAAGCGCGAAGAAGAAGCAAGGACGGGAAGGAGACCTCGGCGATCCTAGCCTTGCCCTCCGGGAGGCGCTCGTCAACGCTGGAGAACTCTTCTGCGATGGGGTTGAGGAGGGCGAGCTTCTCGTGCCTGAAGTGGAGGTAGTTGACGATGGCGCTGAGGATGTAGACGACGCGGCGCGGTTCGGGGCGGGTGAGGTCGCGGAACGTGAGGCCCCCGAAGTGGATGGACTCAAGGACGTCCCGTGCCCTCCCGTAAATGCTCCTAAGGCCTATGGCGCCCATGTGGTGCTCCGGGTTGTCGAGCTTCTGCAGCAGGTCGAACCCTAGCTGGTCGTCGGGGTCGTCGCTGCAGAGCGAAATGCAAACCCAAATCCAGCCCAGGTGAGAGGGAGAGAGGTGGAGAGGGGAGCAGCGGAGGGCGAGGGTTAGAGCGGCGGGGACGTACCCGACGATGGTGGCGAGGAAGAGGGAGAGGACGCCGGGGAGGAGGTCGAGCTGCGGGGGTGGCGATGTCCTCGGCGCGGAGGTTGGCGGTGGGCGCGATGCCGAAGGTGCGCAGCGCCTCCGCGAGCTGAGCCGGCGTCATCTCCGGGAAAGAGAAAGTGGACGCCATTTCCTCCGCGGCGGGCGGTGGGGAGAGCAGCGGCGGCGAATCGGAGCGGGTGGTCGGCGGCGGCGGTTTTGGTTTCCCTCGCTGCTTGGCTGAAACTGAAACACAATCCTCTCCAATCGTAGGGAGGTTTTCCGTTGACAGGCCCAGGAGCGGTAAGAGGCGAAATCGGCCCAGTACTGATTTGATTTCTGTACAGCCCACGAGCACGGTAGGCCTGCTAGCAGGACTGGCCGAGCTATAACAACGAGCCGAGCCACTACCGATGCGAGCTGGCTCGATATCCAGCCCTACTGGGAATGAACCACTCAGATCAGAAAAATTTGCGCATGATAACAACATTGGTTAAACATCTCAAGAGTTCCTTGTTTTTTCTTCCCAAACTTTATTTGTCAACTCTCAAAATAGGGATGGGAAAGAAAAAAGAGTCTATTTCCAACACTTTCCTTTTTTTCTAACAATAAAAAATTGCGGACCGCATCGTTTAAGCCCCCGTGATTGATCTCCAGCGCCTCCATGCAGCCGCCCGCCGCCTCCTGCAGGCAATCGCTGCCTCCTCCACCCGACCGCCCCTCCTCCCTACAGCACGTTGGCGGCCGCGGGTCTAGAAATCTAACTATCGATATTTATACTATAAAAATTAAAATAATTAAAAACAATTTTTATTAAGATTAAGCTCACCGTACCCCTTACGGAGGCCCTACTTATCAGGCTAAAAGGTGTGACGAAAGAGAGGGAGAGATTGATTTCGTCAATGTGTTCCACCAAAATCCTATTACATTTTACACCAGCGGTTTCATATACCCACCTCTTGTATCCACATATCACTTTTCTTTAGCACACACATATTTTTCTTGGCATATTCATTGACCCATAATTCACGTCATTTTTTCTTTTAGAAATATAATAATTGCCATCATTGTTTATGGAAAAAAAGAAAAACATGTATTATTTTTGGAAGAAAAATAAATGACATCATTGCTTGATGGTTTTGGAAGAATATTAATTGACATCATTCTTTTATGGAAGGAAAAGAAAGTTGTGTATTATTTTTAGAAAGAAAATAAATTGCATCATTACTTGATGGAAGAATAATAAAATATGTGTTTGTGGCACGTACATCTTTCCTAGTACTATAACAGTTAAAACAACTTAAACTCTTTCTCATCAAGATTAGGCTCATCGTATTTCTCACGGAGGCCCCCACTTGTCAGACCAAAAAGTTTGTCGAAAGGGAGGGGGAGATTGATTTCGTCAATATTTTCCACCAAAATCGTATTACTGTTTACACTATCAATTTTCTATACCCATCTCTTATACCCCCATATTACTTTCCTTCGAATATAACTGTGCGAGTTTCGATGTAGGCTAAGCCGGAGCCGATGAACACGAGCTTATTTGCCGACACGGAGAAGTGGAAGAAGGAGCCGGTACTGCTGCTGAAGTCCGCGGCAGCAGCAGGATCAAAGGGGGTTGAGTTTCTTCTTTCTCTCTCTTCTTTTTTTCTTCCTCCCCTTCTTCCTTATTTTTTCTCCTAAAAATAGAGGAGGGACTCAATGGGGGGCTACATTGTTTGTGGAGGTCTAGGGCCCCCCTAGACCCATCGCTAGATCCGCCCCTGTTGGCCGTGCTGTCGGCCTGGTCACCGGCCATGTCTTGGTCAGCTGTCGTCATTCTCTCCTGGTGGTTCAGAAGGATGTCGTCCATGAGCCGGAACATCTCCAGCCATTGCAGCCCGCAGTTCAGAAGGATGTCTTGGTCAGCCCGCGGCGCAGCAACAAATGGTGGAGGATGATGGCGCCAAGAAGAAGGGTGGCGCAAGCGGCACCCGGGCGCGCGGGGTAGAAGCCGCGATGAAAAAACAGGGCTGGAAGGGGTGATAGGGAGGAGGAATGGCATGCCTATTTTTAAGCACATGAAAGAGGGATTTGCTAATTGCTAAGTGATGGGGAGGATAGAGAGCTATTGGAGATAGTTTTTTCTTTTTCCTAAAAAATAAGGATGGGAAAGTGAGATTAGTAACTCTTGGAGTTGCTCTTAAGAGTGTTAATCAGTGACCTTTTAGTACATCTCCAACCTTTTAATCTTAAAATTTTGTACTATTCTTTCAAAATAAAATCTTATTTCGAAGAAATAGTACAAATTTTAAATTAAAAAGGATTGCAAGTGCACTTAAAGATCACCAACTGACATCCTTAACTTAACATTGGTGTAAACGAATCCTATACTACAAAAGTTGAAACAACTGAAACTCTTTCTCACCAAGATTAGGCCCACCGTACCCTCACGGAGGCTCCATTTGTTAGACCAAAAGATTTGACAAAAGGGAGGGGGAGATTGGTTTCGTCAATATTTTCCACCAAAATCCTATTATTTTTTACACTAGCAATTTTCTATACCCACCTCTTGTAGCCACATATTACTTTCCTTCGAATATTACCGTGTAGGTTTCGATGTAGGCTGAGCCGCAGCCGATGAACACGAGCTTATTTGCCGAAACGGAGAAGTGGAAGGAGCCGGTAGTGTTGCTGAAGTCCGCAGCAGCAGGATCAAAGGGGGTTGAGTTTTTTCTTTCTCTCTTTTCTTTTTTTCTTCCTTCCCTTCTTCCTTATTCTTTCTCTAAAAAATAGAGTAGGGACTCAATGGGGGGCTCCATTGTTTGTGGAGGTCTAGGGGGCGGAAGCCCCCCTAGACCCATTGTTAGATCCGCCCCTGTTGGCTGTGCTGTCGGCCTGGTCGCCGGCCATGTCTTGGTCAGCTGTTGTCATTCTCTCCTGGTGGTTTAGAAGAATTTCGTCTATGAGCCGGAACATCTTCGGCCAGTGCAGCTCGTGGTTCAGAAGGATGTCTTGGTCAGCTCGCGACGCAGCAACAAATGGTTGAGGATGATGGCGCCAAGGAGACGAACGGCGCGAGCCGCACCCGAGTGCGCGGGGTAGAAGCCGTGACGAAAAAACAGGGCTGGAAGGGGTGATAGGGAGGAGGAATGGCATGCCTATTTTTAAGCACATGAAAGAGGAATTTGCTAATTATTAGGAGATAGAGAATTAGGATAGGGAGCTATTGGAGATAGTTTTTTCTTTTTCCTAAAAAATAAGGATGGGAAAGTCAGATTAGTAACTCTTGGAGTTGCTCTTAAGAGTGTTAATCGGTGACCTTTTAGTACATCTCCAACCTTTTAATTTAATATATTGTATTAATTCTTTCAAAAGAAAATCTTATTTCGAAGAAATAGTACAAATTTTAAACTAAAAAGGATTGCAAGTGCACTTAAAGATCACCAACTGACACCCTTAACTCAACATTGGTGTAAAAGAATCCCTGCAACTATTCTAGTTTTGGTGTCCGTAACACTGTTTAGTTTGCGAAAACTTTTAGATTTTGGTAGTGTAGCATTTTTGTTGTTATTTGACAATTAATATCTAATTATGGACTATTTAGGTCTAAAAAATTCATCTCGTCGTTTACAGTTAAATTATATAATTAGTTATTTTTAATTTAGTTGTATTTAATGTTCCATATATATATTTGAAAATTTGATATGATATATATTGTAGGAAAATTTTTGGAACTAAAAGTGGCCTAAAGAAAATATGTGGCATGCACAGCGGTGGATGAGACGACGAAGGGGGTGTTTAGAAACAGGGACTTCAAAAAAATCCTAGGGACTTCAAAAAAGTCATAGGGACTTTTTAGTATTTAGAAGTATTAAATAAATATTAATTATAAAACTAACTGCAGAACCCTGGGGCTAAACTGCGAGACGAATCTAATGATGTATCTTAATCTATGATTAGCGAATGGTTACTGTAGCATCACTGTAACAAATTATGAATTAATTAGGCTCATTAGATTCGTCTCGCGAAAAAGCACTCAGCTGTCAAAAAAATATTTATAAACAGATTTTATTTAATACTATAAAATAGTAAGATTCTTTTTGATGTGATAGGGACTTCTGAAAAAAGTCCTGGAGCCAAACAAGGCCGAAATTGACCAAAACTGCTGCTGGCCTGGTGCTAGGCTAGGCTACTATCGGATTCGGACAAGGCGGCTGCCTGGTGCCATGTGACATTAGGTCGGGTCGCTAGTATCCTAAACTGGGAAGGAAGCAAAGCAAAGCAAAAGCATGGAGCAAAAGTATGATGGATCGTCCGGTCCGTCGAGGTGCCCACAGTCCACACCGCACTCTATGACGCTAGTCTATCAGCGCCAGGCAACTTTGTTCGGATGAGGAAGGGGGGCTGCCTGGCTCATTCTCATGGGTCGGCGGCGCATCTTCCTTTGGTGCCGCTGGAATATTCCTTGCCATCCACAGCAAGCCGCCACGGTGCTGACGTCACCGGTATGTATCGTCTTGGAGCTGGAGCTGCAGCTTGCTTACCCCCGCCGCCGCAACTGGGCCGGGCCGGCCGTCCTCCAGCTGCCGCCGGCCGCATCTTCTCTTCTCTTCGACTTGGATCGTGCGTGCCTTATAAATTTCTTTCCAAATAGGAGTAGATCCCAGCCACCATCAACACTACCTGTCGCGGCGCTTAGCTCTATTGCCACGGAGCCCGGCGGCGAGGGCGCAGGAAGCAGCAATGCGCCGGGGGCGGGGCTCGCTCCTCCCGCTGCTGCTGCTTGCGGCGGCGGCGCTTGCGGCCGCCGAGCCGGCGTCCACGCTGTCCGGGCCGGCGCGCCCGGTGACGGTGCAGCTCGGGGACATGGGCCACGCGGTGGACCTGCCGGATACGGACCCGCGGGTGCAGCGCCACGTCACGGGCTGGGCGCCCGAGCAGGTCGCCGTGGCGCTCTCCGCCGAGCCCACCTCCGCCTGGCTCTCCTGGATTACAGGGGAGTTCCAGATGGGCGGCGCCGTCAAGCCCCTGGACCCCAGCACCGTGGGCAGCGTCGTGCGCTACGGCCTCGCCGCCGACTCCCTCCTCCACGAGGCCGCCGGCGAGTCGCTCGTGTACAGCCAGCTCTACCCCTTCGAGGGCCTCCGCAACTACACCTCCGGCATCATCCACCACGTCCGCCTCCGAGGGCTGGAGCCCGGGACCAGGTACTACTACCAGTGCGGCGACCCGGGCATCCCCGGCGCCATGAGCGACGTCCGGGCGTTCCGGACGATGCCGGCCGTCGGGCCCAAGAGCTACCCGGGGAGGATCGCCGTGGTCGGGGACCTTGGCCTCACCTACAACACCACGTCCACGGTGGAGCACATGGTGCGCAACCAGCCCGACCTGGTGCTCCTCCTCGGCGACGTCTGCTACGCCAACCTCTACCTCACCAACGGCACCGGAACGGACTGCTACTCGTGCACCTTCGCCAACTCCACGCCCATCCACGAGACCTACCAGCCGCGCTGGGACTACTGGGGAAGGTAATCAATCAAACTTAATTACCAACAAAATCAGACTCTGCTTTGCCTTTGATGAGCGAGGTGTCTGTCTGAAACTCTCAACATTCTTTTCTTTCTTTGAAAGAAGAAATCTCTCTCTGAACATTCTTTCTTTGAAATAAGGAAAACTGCCTCTGAACATTCTTCCTTCAGAACCATATTCAGATATAGTAATTAATTTGTTCAGAATGCTTAATTCAGAGCTGAGAGCGAGATGGCTGTCGTGGTGCAGGTTCATGGAGCCCGTGACGTCCAGCATTCCGATGATGGTGGTCGAAGGGAACCACGAGATCGAGGAGCAGATCCACAACAGGACGTTCGCGTCTTACAGCTCCAGGTTCGCGTTCCCGTCAGAGGAGAGCGGATCCCTGTCCCCGTTCTACTACTCGTTCGACGTTGGTGGCATCCACTTTGTCATGCTCGCGGCGTACGTCGACTACAAGAAATCAGGTGAGCAATACCGGTGGCTGCAGAAAGACTTGGAGAAGGTGGACAGGTCGGTGACCCCGTGGCTGATAGCCGGCTGGCACGCGCCCTGGTACACCACCTACAAGGCTCACTACAGGGAGGCCGAGTGCATGAGGGTGGAGATGGAGGAGCTCCTCTACTCGTACGGCGTCGACGTCGTCTTCACCGGCCATGTAATTACCACTGTCTGAAAACTTCACTTCACTTGCCTGAAGTCTGAACAATGTTGTTGGATGGTCACCGATCATGTCACACGCAGGTGCACGCGTACGAGCGATCGAACCGGGTGTTCAACTACACGCTGGACCCGTGCGGCCCCGTGCACATCTCGGTGGGCGACGGCGGCAACCGGGAGAAGATGGCGACGAGCCACGCCGACGAGGCCGGCCACTGCCCGGAGCCGGCGTCGACGCCGGACCCCTTCATGGGCGGCTTCTGCGCCTCCAACTTCACGTCGGGCCCCGCCGCCGGGAGCTTCTGCTGGGACCGGCAGCCGGAGTACAGCGCCTACAGGGAGAGCAGCTTCGGCCACGGCATCCTGGAGGTGAAGAACGAGACGCACGCGCTCTGGCGGTGGCACCGCAACCAGGACCTGCACGCCACCGTCGCCGACGAGGTTTACATCGTCCGGGAGCCCCACAAGTGCCTCGTCAGCTCCACCAGACTAGCCTACTGAACTCATTGATTGATTATTTATTACCTCGTTATAGTTGGTTTTATTACCAATTTTGATATTCAAAGCAACACTCGGATCAAATTTGAGGGGCATATTTAGCTATATATTTTGTCTTCAAATAACCATTTTACAGAATTATTCTAGGATCACTTTTCTCTTTCTCTATAAAAAAATAATTAGCAAAGCTTCTTCTCGATTAAATGCTGTGGAAATGGAAATGCTGCGGAGCTCTGCCAAACAGTTGCCTCTATATATAAAAATAGTTGGCAGTGCTCCGCAGCATTGCCAACTATTTTTATATATAGAGAGGCCTTCTTTGAAAATAAGAGAAGACTGAGAATTGAAGACAGCCTTGGTGAAATTTGTGGTGAGCTAATCTGCCCTTACCCACCGGGTATCCCAGTGCTGATCGCAGGCGAGGTAGTAGCTCATGATTCACTTTCTTACTTGATGAATGTCAGACAACAAGGCATCACTATCAGTGGAGCAGCTGATGTTGAGTTAAATTCCATTTTAGTGTGCAACTTATGATTATTAGTCTGTTGTGTCGAGAGGTTATATTGTACTGATACTGAGGGAGATCAGAATTATAATTTCGGCCAAGTCCAGAGCACAATCAGCTATCTGTTTGATGGATGTGAACAACAGTTGCGTAAAACCAATGGCTGACCACTTGGCCAAATAATTTAGGTTGATTCAGTCTCGTGAGTTGAAAGAGTTGTCAAGCTGCAATATGATGCCAAAGTATGAATAGGGTCTATGGCATGTGATCTCTTATGAGTTGATGTATGACTTGCTGAAGAGGGCAACCTTTTCATCTGAAGTGCCTTGTAGTGTAATGGTATCCTGCTTTTCTGTATCTCTTCAAGAAAACAACTAAACTTGCCAGTAAGTAACAAGTGCTGATATTTCCTTTTCTCTTCAAGTTTCCTGTTTAGTTCTCTTCAGAATGAAAGGCTCAATCTGAACTGACTCTACAGCTCAAGCATCAGAAGCAACTCTGTGCGCCTTCATGGTTCTCCCTCCGGCAAGCATGTTGCAGGGCGCCAGGGCTTCTGAAGCAAGTACACTCTAGTTGCTCGTCTATGCTTATCCATCAACCCAAGAATTCACGAATATTCCACAAGTTGAATAGAAAAGAAATATAGGCAGATACTGCGTCATTGTAATCACAGCCACTTTTCATTTCTCAGACACCACCCTACTCTATCTATATAAGAAACTATGGATGCTTACAAATCAAGATCTCCACCCAAACCTGGAACTCAAAACTGGAAATAATAATCGCAGCTTTGGTTTATACATTGCCATCAACAACCATGAAGTAAGGTGATGGTGGTGGTGATGCAGTTGGTTTGTCACGGGCTGGCTTTCTTTCCATAACAAAGCTCACCATGACTCCATGAGTCCATGAACAATAAGGACTTGCGAGCAAACGCTCTGCTCTACTGTGATGTTTGTTTTCTTCCCATTTGATTAAGCACATTAAAAACACCATTTGGACTGATCAAGTGATCAGTCTCATTCAATCCAAACCCTCTCATGATAAAGAACCAGACAGGCACTTGTACCCCTCTTTTTTTGCGGGCACAGGCAATTGTACCTTAAGATTCCCACTAACGGAACAATTCCGACTGACAGGTAGACCATGCCCCTGCATATCAGGCATCTGCAAATGAATTGTTCTTGTAGGATGCTTATTTCGAACACTCTAGAATAAAAGAATGCATGCATATAGTTTTGTTTCTTTGACTACCTTTTTTTTGTAAATCATGTATATTGCGGTCACCGAAGAATCTTCATTTTTAAAGATTTAAAAAAACTTCAGTAGTGAAAAAAAAAGATATAAAAGACCTGCTTTACATATTGTAAAATCTAGCACACCACTCAACCTGGCATTTGCATCAAAATAATTGCTGGTCGAACCCCTAGCTGTACTCATCACAGATAACATCAGATTCGACATATACATCCATCATTCTTGCCACAGGATACTAGTTGCCACATGAAGCGACACACTGGCCTATAATGGTCATATTCGCTTCGTCAACTTCTCTGACGGAATGATCAATGCCATCCATGTACAGGTTAGCCTGGAGAAAGATTTGGTTATGTCAGCAGCCAACCTCACGGAAACAAGTGCTCCTTATCTTAGGAAATCAAATACCCTTCTAGCTAGGGACGTACCGTCTCGCAAACTTGCTCAAACTGGGCAAAGATTTCCTCTCGTTTTTTTCTGCCAGCAGCCTCTACCGCATCAGCTTTGGAGCACAAATCAGCAGCCTGCATTGTTCACAGACAGGCGGACAGTATGTCAGCAATTCTGAAAGAGGAACGATAAAATAAATAAAGAAACAGGATGACAGAAGCCTGCAGGCCTTGGTAATCAACTACTAGATGAATGGTTAGCCTGTTTCTGTTCTCTACCTTCTTGATTTATAGAGCCCACAGCTACTAATCAGCCTCCAAGGTATCATCAAAGGTAATATGTAAAGCAGTAAACATTGGATGCAGCAACACATGCAGTGTAATTTCGAAAGGATTCTAATTTCAACAGCCGAACAAATCAGGAGAAAAGCCTCACCTTTGCAACTTTCTCCTCAGTTTCCCTTTCCCTATCTGCAAGGCACTTAAGTTCTGATTCAACTTCAGATTTCAGTGCAGCCATCTTCTGTTTATTCTCTCCGATTCTTTGGTCCTTTTCTTTCTCCTTTGCCTTGAGCCGGTCCTCGGTTTCATGTACTAATCGCAAGATGTTCGAGCAAAGTGATGTGATGAGGATATTGAACTAAGAACTGGCTGAACAGTACTATAGCAATACAAAAATTAGAAGTAAAACCTTTTGATCGCCATTCATCAGCTTTAATATGAAGGGTCTTCATCTCCAAACTTTGATCACTAATCTTGGCTTTGAGTGCTTTAACCTCCTTCTCAGAAGCTTTAGCAGAAGTGCTCTAGCAGGTACGATATATTTTGAACATTCATTGTTAGAACAATATGACTCAAGCGTGCAATCAGCCGGGGGGATACATTCTTGCATACAAGAAAGGTTTGCAGCTACTCTTACCGTTTCATGTAGAGCATCAATTTTAGAGAGATGCTTTGATAGTTTCTCACAGACCTGCAAAATGAAGATACTTATCATGCAACTGCATCAATGGAGTATCAAGCAATAAGAAAGGTGAAGCCCAACATGGAACAACAACAAATGTCAAATGCTTCTTCTGATTTCAGCAAGGCCCATCAGTAGAAGTAAGAAAACAGTGATATGAAGTTGCATGCATAACTAAATGGGAACTCAAGAGAACCAGAAAACACTATTTTGCTAGCACATGATCTGTAACTTTTGTAAGAAATTAGAGCAAATTCCACTATGAGATTGTAACAAGTGTGAGAAATTGTTGTGCCAATTGGCATAAAAAAGTGTCCATCATAAAGAGTACCTTTGTATACATCTCAAGAGCATTGGTTTTGTCCTGGACTTTATGCATTGCCATCTTCTCCAAGGTCTTTAACTCATCACGGACTCCTTTCTTCTCCTCAAGGTTTTTCTTCAATAGAACATAAAATCCATAGTTACTATACCAGCTTGCACAAGTTGCAGATTAGCTGATTGAGGTACATAGTTCAGATCCAATCAATTTGACATCGTATGCACATCGAAAAGACAGGCATAGCACATAAAGAAATGACCACCAGTGATTCAATGGACAAATGCACATTTTCTAAACAGACGCAAGAAACAAGGTAGAGCATCCTGTGATGATTGCTCTAGCAAGTAAAAGAAATAATTCATGCATAGTTTGCCAAGTGATAAGGTCAATCTGACAGCTGAAAGAATGGCAACATCCATACTAGTCAATCAGTAAGGAAAACCATGGCATGAAAGTAATTCTGGACCTACAGGATTCCTTCCATGAATGGAATCTTCAGGGTTTTAGCATAGTGATTCTAATAAAAATATATCAGTTTCCTGACAAACTTTATGCCTGCCACAAAACATAAATAAAAAAACAAAATGGCCTACCTGAAACTTTTCAGGGGACTGAACGATTTTGGATAATAGCTTTGAATTTTCTTGGGAGCGTTTCATCAACTCGAAATCAGCTTGGGAGATCTGTCAACAAAAAAAAAAGCAGTGCATGCAACATTATGAAGTGTTACTTTGAATAGAGCACCAACATTCCAGTTTAATTTGACGAGCCAATGTCCACATATGAAGAGTAAAGCGGATGCAGCGAAATACCAATTATTAGTTACCTTCTTGGTATTGAACAGAACTTTTGACCATACGACTTATCAGCTAATTTCATTGGTAACTCATACTACTTCCTAATTGCCCATGTTGTAGGTGCAGACTTAATATAACATGTTTGGTTACATGGATAACAATTTATTGACATAAATTATCAGCAATACCCACAAATAATGTAGTGGCTAATAACAAACTACTCAGTGTTGTAATTAAGGCAGCAAGCTAGAAGTGAGAAGATTATTACTGACAGCAGCCAGCCAAAACAGGTTGGTAGCTTGCAGGAGGTTCGAAATTGTTTTAGCATCGATCTCATGGAGCATTAGAATAAAAAAATACCAAGGAAATCCTAAGCACCGTCTAATAAAGGAAGAAAAAGGAAATGCAGGACAGGAATCCGCACCTTGGCAAGGATCCCCTCTTTCTTTTCATCTATGGACTTTGCTCTGCCTCGCAGCGCCAGCTGCTTTGTGTTGTATTCTTGAATCTTCTGCTTGAGGGCGTTGACCTCCGCCTGGAGCTGCTGGACGGCAGGCTCGTCCATCTGCTCCTTGGACGCATGATTCTCTTTCACCTTCTGGAGCTGCATGAGGGGAAAAACTAAAAAAAAAACGTAGAGAGGAACTTCCCCAGGCAGAGAAAGGCGGAAAGCGCGAAGAAGAATTAAGGACGGGAAGGAGACCTCGGCGATCCTAGCCTTGCCCTCCGGGAGGCGATCGTCAACGCTGGAGAACTCTTCTGCGATGGGGTTGAGGAGGGCGAGCTTCTCGTGCCTGAAGTGGAGGTAGTTGACGATGGCGCTGAGGATGTAGACGACGCGGCGCGGTTCGGGGCGGGTGAGGTCGCGGAACGTGAGGCCCCCGAAGTGGATGGACTCAAGGACGTCCCGTGCCCTCCCGTAAATGCTCCTAAGGCCTATGGCGCCCATGTGGTGCTCCGGGTTGTCGAGCTTCTGCAGCAGGTCGAACCCTAGCTGGTCGTCGGGGTCGTCGCTGCAGAGCGAAATGCAAACCCAAATCCAGCCCAGGTGAGAGGGAGAGAGGTGGAGAGGGGAGCAGCGGAGGGCGAGGGTTAGAGCGGCGGGGACGTACCCGACGATGGTGGCGAGGAAGAGGGAGAGGACGCCGGGGAGGAGGTCGAGCTGCGGGGTGGCGATGTCCTCGGCGCGGAGGTTGGCGGTGGGCGCGATGCCGAAGGTGTGCAGCGCCTCCGCGAGCTGAGCCGGCGTCATCTCCGGGAAGGAGAAAGTGGACGCCATCGCTATGTCCTCCGCGGCTGGCGGTGGGGGAGCAGCGGCGGCGAATCGACGTGCGGGTGGGTGGCGGCGGCGGCGGCGGCGAATCGGGGCGCGGGTCGGTGTCGGCGGTTTTTTTTTTTTGGAAACAGGCGGCGGCGGTTTTGGTTCCCCTCGCGGCTTGCGACGTGTTCGTGTTTGGTAAAACTTTTACAGAAAAAGACATGCACGCATAGAGTGTTAAATAAAATTTATTTATGAAATTTTTTTATGGATGTGTGTAATTTTTCGGGACGAATCTAACTAGCTATGTTTCACCATGATTGACTACAATAATGCTACAGTAACCACCCTAAATCATTCTCTGATCATATGGTCAAAGACCTTATTAGCTACATCACATGCTATAATACCGTAATAGTGAAGATTGTTTCATAATTAAACTTCATCTAATACCTCAAATAAGGCGAAAAGTTTTCATAAAAACTTTTACACCCTCTAACCAAACACGGCCTTGGTTGAAATTGAAACACGGACAACAACATCGCTTAAAAATTAAGGCCCAAACTTAACAAATGGCCCAACAAGCTGCTGTCTCAGCCCAAGTTACCCCCATCTTGTGCAAGAGATCCCCAGTTAATCCCTCTAGAATAAATCTTGCCAAGCATCAACTGCCTTTGATAGAATTCAAATAAAGCTAAAAAGGTTCAAACAGTTTTTCAAATGCTGGGGGTTCAATAGACAAGGGGAACAAAAAAAAAAGGAGAAGTTGGCTCTACAAGAAGAATTGTTGCTGCTAGAACAGCTGGAAGAAATTCAATGTCTTGATCTATCTCAGATCCAAAGAAAGATAGTGATTCATAATAAAATTCTTGAGGATGAGGAAGCTTACTGGTTCAAGAGAGCACACACCACTTGGCTTCATCAAGGGGATAATAACACCGAGTTCTTCCACAGAATTGCAAATAACAGGAGAAGAAGAAATACTATAATCTCTTTACATGATGGGGCAACTATTATTGAAGGGGCTACTAACTTGGTCAATCATGCCACTGAGTTCTACAAATCACTTTTTGGCCCTGCTCCTGGAAATGTCTTTCCTCTCAGTGAGGATCTCTGGGATCCAAATGAAAAAGTCTATGAGGAAGACAACACTACTTTGATCAAACCTTTCTCTGAATCAGAGATAAAGAATGCTCTCTTCCAAATGGAAAAGAACAAAGCCACTGGCCCAGATAAAATCCCCATCGAGTTTTACCAGCATTGCTGGGAAATTATCAAAGAAGACATAATGGAGCTTTTCACTGACTTTCATGAGGGGAGGTTGGAGTCAGCAGAATGAACTATGGTATAATTACTCTGCTTTCCCAAAGTTCAGGATGCTGAAAAAATGCAGCAGTTTAGACTTATTTGCTTACTAAACTGCATATACAAATGGATAACCAAGGTACTCACAAATAAGGATTGAACTCCTAGCTGAAAAGTTGATCCTTGAAAATCAAACTGCTTTCATGAAAGGAAGAGACACAATGAATGGAGTTATGGCACTCCATGAAGTCATTCATGAAACCAAGAAAAAAATAAAGTGGGAATTGTGCTAAAATTAAACTTTGAAAAAGCATATGATAAAGTCTGCTGGGACTTTCTTTTTGATTGCCTCAAAAACAGAGGCTTTTGTGAGAAGTGGTGTACCTGGATTAAGCAGGTGGTATCTGGTGGCACTGTTAGTGTCAAGGTGAATGATTTGTTGGAGCCATACTTTGTAAGTCACAAAGGTGTTAGACAAGGGGACCCCCTTTCTCCCATTCTATTCAACTTTGTTGCTGATTATTTAACCAGATTGGTCAGACAGGCCCAAAGAAATGGATTGATCACTGGTTTGGCAAGTAACTTGATCACACATGGGGTTGCCATTCTGCAATATGTAGATGATACCATCATTTGTCTAGAGGAAAACATGGATATTGCTAGAAACATGAAGCTTTTGCTTTACATATATGAATTGATGTCTGGCCTAAAAATTAATTTCACTAAGAGTGAAGTAATCATGATCAATGGTGATCACAATCTAGCTTCCCAATATGCTGATCTTTTCAACTGTCAGTCAGGCCACTTCCCAATCAAATACCTTGGGGTGTTTGTTAGTGCAAGCCGCCTTCATATGAAAGACTGGTTAACCCTAAAGAAAATAAATGAAAAGAAATTGGCAGTTTGGAAGGGCAAATCCCTATCTATTGCTGGTAGGACAACCTTGATTGATTCAAGCTTGTCCAACTCCTTCATATATCATATGTCTCTATACCTTCTTCCCAAGACCACCACTGACTCTTTGGATAAACAAAGAAGGACATTCTTTTGGCAGGGTGGGGGACAAAAGAAAAAGTATCGTCTGGTCAAATGGGACATCATTAATAAGAGTAAAAAGCAGGGTGGTCTTGGGATTAAAAACATTCGCAAGATGAATATCAGTTTACTCTGTAAATGGTGGTGGAAACTTGAAGCTGAAAATAGACTTTGGCAGCAAATTGTTAGATAGAAATATCTATCCAGTGACAATGTGGGATCTGTGAAACACAGACTTGATGATTCTCCAATGTGGAGTGATCTACTCAAAGTTAAAAGCATATATTTAAAAGGCAGATCTATGTTGGTCAAGAATGGGAAGGCAACATCCTTCTGGCTAGATACTTGGATTCATAACAAACCTCTTTGTCTTATGTACCCTGTCTTGTTTGACATGTGCTTAGACAAACAAATCTCTGTTCAACACTTTCTTGTTCACCATGGCCAATTGAACTTCAGCAGATGGCTAACCCCTTTGCTTTTTTGAACAATGGTTAAGTGTGGTTGATTTCATGTACCACCACAATTTTGTAGACTCTATGGACACTCTGGTGTGGAAGTGGTCAAAAAAGGGAAGTTTCTCTACGAAATCTGTCTATGATTTTCTGACTAAAGATGAATCAGTAAGGCATTTCAAACATATTTGGAAGGCAAAAATACCTTACGAAATAAAAAATTTTATGTGGTTGGTTGAGAACAATGCCATTCTCACCAAGGATAATCTACTTCGCAGACACTGGATTGGAGATCCAACATGCTACTTCTGCAATGAAAATGAGCCCATAGATCACCTCTTCTTCCTTTGCCCAATTGCTAAAATCACATGGGGAATTATAGGTTTTTTGCTTTGGGGCTAACTCTGTACCAAAGAACATGCAACAATACAAATTTTGGATTGCCAAATGGCTTCATGGTGGGAATCAAATGTACACAAGTGGCTTCATGGTGGGAATCAAATCCCAAAACTCTCCGGTATTTCCGTTTGTAATGGAAATGGGGTGGGCCCTCGTGTCGGAAAAAAAAAGTTATCCCCATCTCCCCATACCGCCCTCGCGCCCCACCGCCCCTGCTTTCCCGAGGGCGCCGCCGGCACCGAGCGCCGCCTCCCGCAGTCGCGCCGCCGGCCAGTTGCCTCCTAACGCCCGCGCGACCGCCCGCCCGCCTACGGCCCCTGCTGGCCTGCGAGGCCGCCGGTCGGCAGGCGCGGCAAACCCGGCGCACCTGCGCCAGCCGCCTCCCGCGCACCCACGCGGCCGGCCCGACTATCGTGCGCCCGGCTGCAGCAGCTAGCTGCCCAGCTCGATTTTTTTCAGAAACAGCTAGCCAGCGGTGAGTACTCTGGGTTATGGAATGTGCGAGTATTTTCTGGGTTCAATCTAGTGAAGAATCAAACGAGAAAGCGCATGTGTGAAGGATTATTGAATGATTGTTTGGTCACTTTTATTGAGCGTGAAATTTTCTCTAATATAAGTGAGGATGACATAATTCGCAGTTTCATGGCCACGAGGAAGCATAAAGCAAAAGCATTAGACTAGATTAGTATTGTAATCTTCTATTTATTTATGTAATTTCTTATTGATGTTGCAACTATTTATACCGTAAATTATTAGAGTTCTGAACTAATTTGTTGAATTGAATGTATTGTAAATTACCAATTGCCATCTTTATGCAGCAACGCCACAGCGCGCAAGCATGGCTCACTTCCTTACCAGCAGCAGCTCGCCCGCCTTCTTCTCGCGCTGCCCACCTCACAGGGTAATCTCGTCCTGCTCACATCCAGCTTTCTGCCTCACTTGCTTTGGTTTCGTCCTCTGAGTGATTTTGTCTCATCTTGGAACCAGTGTGTTCTTCTTCGTTCCAATAGATTTGATCAGGAATTTAGTGCTGCTGGGAGTTTCATGGGCATTAAGTGGACTGTCATGTCAGCATTTTTGGTGATGTGGTAGTGTATTAATGAAGAGAGAAATGAAATAGGTTTCATAGGGATGAAACCCTATGTACACTGTTACCTAAACAACTTGTGTCTTGCATGTAACCTAGGAACAAGGTTCTAAAAAACGCTAGACGCTAGGTGAATGCTTGCCTATGGTTTAGAGTTTTTTGTGATTAAACGTAGATTGAACATGATTAAATGTGTGTTGTGATTAAACGACACTGTGATTAAACGACACTGTGATTAAACGCAACGCTTGGCCACCGTTCAGCGTTTAATCAAGATTAAACGACGTTTAAAAACGTTTTTTAGAACACTGCCTAGGAACAACAATAGGTGAAACTATGCATTGAGGGGAGGTGTTTCATCCTAGTTTCAAACATTTTTAGATTACGTGTCACTATAGGTAATCGTGTCCATGAAACTTCCACTGAGAATGGACTTAGATTGTGAGCTACTAGACTACTAGATGACTGCCAATTTGTAATTTCCAACTTCTAGAATGGTTGTTCCATTGTCGATTAGACTGCTATTTGCGAATGAGGAATTTGGCTTTAAAGTGCGGCACTAAACTGCACCGGTAACTTCATATTCTCTGCTGAATCTATGGCCTTGCCGTTCCAATCCCATTGGATGCGTGTGCATCATGTGAAGGGTATTACTCTTCAGTAACTTTATTTCATTATCTGTTCAGCCTCTTCTCTCCCTTCTTTTTTACCAAATATTTATTTACTCACGCTCGCTCTCCTTTGTGCTGAAACTTTTTTTGAAGATGCCTTGTACTTCCTCTGCCAGAAGAGCTCGCTCGTTATTAAAAATATGCTTCGTATGCTTTACATGTGATAATTGAAATCTTCGGTTGAGTTACTGTATTGTATGTGACTGTGCAAAGTTTGTTGCCTCTTAGGAATCTCACAGACGACATACTGTTGTACAATGTGGCACATCATTGAGCAGTCCAAGGATATCTGAGCCTGAAGCTTCGCCAGCTGAATCTTCAGCAGTTATTCAAGGTGGAACTGCCCCTCTGGTTCAGGCACTGCAATCGACTGCCAGTCAAGATGTTGCCTGCTTTCACTTCCCAGGACACAATAGAGGAAAAGCCGCTCCATCTTCTTTGTCAAAACTTATTGGCTCAGGGGCATTTTTGCATGACTTACCCGAGCTACCAGAGCTTGATGATCTCTTCTCCCCAAAAGGTGTGATTTTAGATGCTCAGAAGCGAGCAGCTCAATTGTTTGGATCATCTAAAACTTGGTTCCTTGTCAATGGAACAACCTGTGGGATACAGGCGTCAGTGATGGCTACTTGTTCTCCCGGAGACTACCTCATTGTACCACGAAACTGCCACATTTCTGTGATCTCTGCACTGGTCTTGTCTGGTGCAGTTCCTAAATACATAATGCCAGAGTATAATCCAGCATGGGACATTGCTGGTGGTATCACCCCCTTGCAGGTCGACGAAGCAGTAAAAGAGTTGGAGGAGGATGGAAAGAGGGTTGGCGCTGTTCTTGTTACTTCGCCTACATACCATGGTGTATGCAGCAATGTGCAAGGTATTGTTAGTGTTTGTCACCCACGAGGTATTCCAGTTATAGTTGATGAGGCACATGGCGCACATTTCAGGTTTCATGAGAGTTTGCCAAGCACTGCAATTGAGCAAGGTGCTGATCTGGCTGTGCAATCCACACACAAGGTCCTGTGCTCCCTTACACAGTCCTCAATGCTTCATGCAGCTGGAGATCTTGTGAATGTAGATCAAGTAAGCCAGTGCCTTCAGGTCCTCCAGAGTTCGAGCCCGAGTTACCTACTACTGTCATCTTTGGATGCTGCAAGAGATCATCTGAGCAAGAACACAAATATATTTGACGAACCATTAGCTATAGCATCAGAAACAAAAGACCAGCTGATGGTAATCCCAGGGATATCTGTTCTGGACTTGCCATGTTTTGCTTCTGATTTCCCTGCTATTGATCAATTGCGTATTACATTCAGTGCTTCAGATCTGCAGTTATCGGGATATGAAGCCGATGACATTTTATATGAAGGTCATCAAATTGTATCTGAGCTTGTTGGCACACGATCAATGACATTCGCAGTTAACTTAGGAACCAGAGTGCAAGATGTTGAGAAGCTTGTGCAATCTGCAAAGCATCTATCAGAAAAATATTTCTTTGCAAATAGCTCCAAACCTATGAAAGAAAATTGTGTTTGTGGTCCATTAGACAAGATCTTTGTGCATCTGACTCCAAGAGAGGCCTTCTTTGCAAATAAGAGGAGAGTGAGAATTGAAGACAGCCTTGGTGAAATTTGTGGTGAGCTAATCTGCCCTTACCCACCGGGTATCCCAGTGCTGATCCCAGGCGAGGTAGTAACTCTTGATTTACTTTCTTACTTGATGAATGTCAAACATCAAGGCATCACTATCAGTGGAGCAGCTGATGTTGAGTTAAATTCCATTTTAGTGTGCAACTTGTGATTATTATTCTTTTGAGGGAGATCAGAATTATAATTTCGACCAAGTCCAGAGCACAATCAGCTGTCTGTTTGATGGATGTGAACAACAGTTGCGTAAAACCAATGGCTGACCACTTGGCCAAATAATTTAGGTTGATTCCACCTCGTGAGTTGAAAGAGTTGTCAAGCTGCAATATGATGCCAAAGTATGAATAGGGTCTATGGCATGTGATCTCTTATGAGTTGATGTATGACTTGCTGAAGAGGCTACCTTTTCATCTGAAGTTCCTTGTAATGTAATGGTATCCTGCTTTTCTATATTTCTCTTAAAGAAAACAACTAAATTAGCCAGTAACAGGTGCCGCTATTTCCTTTTCTTTTCAGGTTTCCTGTTTAGTTCTCTTCAGAATGAAAGGCTCAATCTGAACTGACTCTACATATCAAGCATCAGGAGCAACTCTGTACGCCTCCATGTTTCTCCCTCCGGAAGGCGGCAGCATGTTGCAGGGCGCCAAGGCTTCTGAAGGAAGTACACTCTAGTTGCTCGTCTATGTTTATCCATCAACCCAAGAATTCACGAATATTCCACAAGCTGTATAGAAAAGAAATGTAGGCAGATACTGCATCATTGTAATCACAGCCACTTTTCATTTCGCAGACACCACCCTACTCTGATCGATATAAGAAACTATGGATGCTTACAAATCAAGATCTCCACCCAAACCTCGAACTCGAAACTGGAAATTATAGTCGCAGCTTTGGTCTATACATTGCCATCAACAACCATGAAGTAAGGTGATGGTGGTGATGATGCAGTTAGGTTTGTCACGGGCTGGCTTTCTTTCCATAACAAAGCTCACCATAAACAATGAGGACTTGTGAGCTAACGCTCTGCCCCCACTGTGATGTTTGTTTTCTTCCCATTTGATTGAGCACATTAAAAACAGCATTAGGACTGATCAGTCTCACTTAATCCAAACCCTCTTATGATAAAGAACCAGACATGCATTTGTACCTTAAGATTCCCGCGAACAGAATAGTTCTGACTGACAGGTGGGACCATGTCCCTGCATTCCAGGCATCAGGCAGACAAATGAATTGTTCTGGTAGGATGCTTATTTCAAACACTCTAGAATAAAAGAAGGCATGCATATAGTTTTGTTTCTTTGACTACTTTTTTTTTGTAAATCATGTATATTGCTGTCACCGAAGAATCTTCCTTTTTAAAGATATAAAAGACTTGCTTTACATGTTCTAAAATCTAGCATATCACTCAACCTGGCATATGCATCCAATTAATTGCTGGTCGTACCCCTAGTTGTACTCATCACAGGTAACATCAGATCATTACTCAGAATTCGGTTTCTTTGCACGTACTACTTGTAAAGAACTTCGCTAATTTGTCGGAAACCTAAAATGGAACAAAATCAGCAGACAGAGGGGTAGTAGCAGTAGTTGGGCACGAACTGTCAGTTTCATCTTGTTAATCCGTGGTTGGTGAGAATTAACAATTATTTTTAGGGCCAGATTATTGCTTAACTAAGGACAGATAGCATGAAGACAAGGCCTGCTAGGCAAGGTGGCCATGGATTAGCATTCACTATCCAAATGATTTGCCATGCTCATCATTTGATAGCAGTAGTATCCTAATCCTCCTGTGGGAGAACGGGTCACGGGTTCGCCATCACATGTGTCTATGATATGTGGATCCCACGAGCTCAATCCCGCCCGCATCACAAGTTTGGGTTTTTTTCCCCCTCTTAACTGTAGAGTTTGAAGGAGTTCATGTGTGGGAGATTTTTTCCTACCCCTCATTGGCGAATAGCGTTTTCATCAAAGTTAAAGCACTAGAAGCAGCAGCAACGACAGAGGCTATTGTCATATTCTTGACGTGATAAGCAACCGAAAAAAGGTAGGGCTGCTGGAGGGAGTGCTGGACCCTTCACCGTCACCATGTACGCGTGCACATACACCCGGTGGTTGCCACCTTTTTTCTAGAATAATTGCAACGTGTACTGGCCTTACGGATTAGTTAATTCGTCTGAATCATTTTAATCGCCAGTAGCAGCTGCAGGGTGCAGTGGCTTGGCGGTATTATTCGACCTGCATGCTAGCACTAGCAGTCAGTCACTAGTAGTATGCGTGTACGCATGATGGATTAGCGTTGTTATTGTTAGTTGTTGTTGAGCCAGCAGTGCAAATTAAATTAAACACTTGGATGCACGATCAGTGTACTGTGTTGTGCATGCTTGCAACTCATAACTACTGACAGCGGTGATCCGGCGTACCACCATGTACGCTAGAAGAATTGAAGGCCTGAACATGGTAAATAGTCAATTCCTCCTCTGCTCATCACATTCAAATAAAGATACTAGCCATGCATGAACATTTCTTCTTTCTTTCTTTTTTGAAAAGAAAAGCGAAAAAAAAACAAAATGGGAAACAGATAGAGGTCACAGCAGGCACAAACTGACATACACTCCAGCAAGCACCACCAGTGCTGATGGAGATATGATGATGGCAACTCTCACAATCTATACAAGTTGGCATGCATATGTACACAAATATGCTTCTCGTCTCATGTGCTCACCAGGCCAAAAGATGAAGAAAGAAATCCAAAGGCATGCATGTAATGTACCAGATGACAGAGATTTTTACGGCACCAGCAGCAGTAAGCAGTAACAAACACATGGGGATTTTCTTAATTTGGATGCAATTCATCAATATCGCCGTGCTAATTAATAATAACCAACCAATGGATTTTTACTGCTACCGCCAGCAGCACTGATGAGACTCTGATCGAACTCGCAAGTGTACTGGCAGCCGACGATCAGGCCGACGCGTTCGCCGCCTGGTCCATGGCCATCTCGAGCTGGCGGAGGGAGAGGGAGGAGGGCAGGGAGAAGGCGTTCACCATGCCCATGGCGCCGACCTTGTTGTGGCCGTCCCAGCCGATGTGCCCCACGTGCTGCACGTCCGTCGGGTACCCGATCACCATCTCCCTCTCCTCCTCCTCCTCCTCCTCCTCCTCCTCCTCCTCCTCGTCGCCGGCGAACATCAGGGACAGGCTCTTGATCCCCTTCATCAGCCTGGACACCCCGGCCGCCACGAGGCCCGGCGACGCCGGCGCAACGGCAGCCTTCTCCTTATTCACGGTCTCGCCGGCACCATCTTCTGACGAACCTGCTGCTGAATCTGCATTGAAAAGAAGAATTATTGAAACAATAATAAACTCTATCTGAACTCGATCATGATCATCAATCAAGAACTTACTCGGAGCCGTGGCCGAGGAGGAGGAAGAGGGGACGCCCTGCGGCTTCTTCTCGCTGGGGTCGGCGACGGAGACGGCGGACTGCGACATGCAGCCCATGGAGAACGGGAAGACGGCGAAGCGGTCGCCGCCGCCGGAGCTGCCTCGCCGGTCCTTCATGTGTGTACTCTTGTTGTAGCCCTCCCTCCGTCACGTACGAGAGGCCGACTGCCGGTGCTGAGAGGGGAACGAAGGCTCACAGTACACAACACAGAGACACGGGCGGCACAGCCAGGTGGCCAGGCCGGCGTCTCTGCTTCCTTGCTGTGTTAATTGTATGGATGGATGTCTGGCTGCTGCTGAAGGAATGCAGATGGTTGGGGCTTGTGTTTTTGGCTCTGCTGCCAAGGATGCATGATTGACAGTTTATATAGCCAGAGGTATAGTTGTCCAACGGCCCAGCCCGGCCCGACCCGGCACGGGCCCGGCACGATTAGCCCGGATAACTAATCGTGCCGGGTCGGGCCGGCCCGGCACGAGGCACTGCGCACGAGCACGGCCCGAGGCCAATTTGGCGTGCCGGGCCGGCCCGACCGGCCCGTTAAGCGCTGCACGGCCCGAGCGGCCGGCGCGGAGTCGCCGCCGCACAGAGGAGCTGCCGGCCGCCACGCCGCGCGGAGGAGCTGCCGACGCAGAGGAGAGGAGGTGGCCCGTCGGCCGCGGTGCGGGGGAGGAGGTGGCGCGGCCTGGAGGAGGAGGACGCAAAGCCGGCGGCCGCGGCCTGGCGGAGGAGGAGGCGGCCGCGGCCTGGATATGCTGAATCGCCGGCCAGAGGAGGAGGGGCGGCGGCGCCGCCGCCCAGCGGAGGGAGGGAGGGGAGGGGGCGCGAGGGAGGACAGGGGTGGGGGCGGGCGGCGTGAGGCCGTGAGCCGTGTGAGGGAGGAGGTGGCGCGGCATGGAGGAGGAGGACGCAAAGCCGGCGGCCGCGGCCTGGCGGAGGAGGCGGCCGCGGCCTGGATCTGCTGAATCGCCGGCCGGAGGAGGAGGGGGCACGACCGCGCGAGGGAGGACAGGGGTGGGGGCGCGGGCGGCGTGAGGCCGTGAGCCGCGTGAGGGAGGGAGGGGTGGGCCGGTGGGGTGGCATATGTGGGCTGTGGCCTGCTAGATTTAGGATTTGAGACATGGGCTTTGTATTTTTTTTATGGGCTGAATAAATATTCGTGCCGGGCCGGGCCAGCCCACGTGCCTGAGGCGCGCCCAGGCACGGCACGATGTCCGTGCCGGGCCGGCCCGGGCACGTTTAACTTCGTGCCGGGCCGGGCCTTGTATCGGGCTGAAAACTCGTGCCTTGGGCCGGCCCACGGGCCTCGGGCCTAATGGAAAACTATATCCAGAGGGGAGGGGCCAAAACCAAAATTATTGAAAATAAATTTTGGGAAAGGCAACTTATACGTTTGGTGGGAGAGACTAGTATAGAGAGAGAAAGACACAAACACAAACTGCGTGCAGAGAGAGAACCCGCGAGAGACGGAGATAGATTGGCATGATATCACCAATCTCAATCCAGATGATCTCTGTACTTGGCAGATGGCACCAGGAATTGATCTGATTATTGCCAACATGGCATTTTGATCTGCATGTTTGATTGCCTCCTTTGTGTTGCATGCATAATTTCTGTCTACTTAAGCTACCTTATAGTTTCTTCTGAAGGACAAAGCTGAAGGCAGCATTGACCTGTTCCAGATAAAGCAAGATGTGGATTTGCTTAATCGGTCGGCCGGTCCACAGAGATTAATCCCGTGGCCGGTTTGACCGACCGACAGAGAGGAAAGAAAGACAGATGGTTGGGTTAGGTCAGGCGCCATCACAGCAGTTGCCACTCCTTTCCCTTTGTGGTTTCTGCATCCATCTTGTTGCTTCATCTCCCGGTGTTGCCTTCCCTTGCATAGCTGAGCTCTGGAAACATACTCTATCATGTGCTTTTGGATGGACAGTTGGGGGGTGTGCTAGCTTATTAAGTGCGTGCTTTCATCCATGTGTCAAGCTATAATCCATGGCCCCCTTCAGGCTTCAGGATAGTTCCTAGTGAGGACTAGCAGTAGCAGGTGCTGAAAAACACCATCATTAATGAAGTCATGAGTTATCTGCTCTAGAGTCAATTCCATGATCTCTTACGCTTCAACCATGCACTTTTTGTAGATTTAGCAGAGGTTCATGCGTCGGCCTCTTCTCCAACCCAACCACCTGTATGCATGTATGTATGTTTTTTTTTTTGCTCGAAAAAAGGAGGCAAGTAATATAAAGCGAGTGAGAAAGGGATTGCTCGCAGCTACTTACATTACACTAACCAAATCTAATCCAGCAAACCTGTCGATCAAGGGGACGAACGAGAAAAGAAATGTGAAAAATGTCCACGCGCATGATGCATAGAACCAAGCCCTTTTGCTTTCGATCTCGGCCGGGTTTCATGCTGTTACAGAGATTCTCATTCATATATACAGTATATATATCTGTGCTGCTCCAACCACCTGCTGGCCGCCTCCAATTTGCTCTCAGAAAAACAAGGGAGACCTTTATTTGAGAAAGAGATGGCTGGCTCGCATGTACAGTACTTAAAACCAACTTTATCTAACAAATTGTACTTAGAAAATCAATCCGATCGCAGGAACCCAACAAGGAAACTGAAAAGAAAGTCCTCGAGAATTATTATTGGCCATATGGAACCTTCCTTTTTCATTCCTCCTGTTATTCTCCCTTGCCTTACAGACAAAGCCAAGGCACAAGAGCCACCAGTAGTCCTGTATCAGGGCAGGCCAAAAGCTAGCTCTCATCTTGCACGCACTCAATAATTCTGCAACTGTGCCAGCCGTGCACGCTGCAGCTTCACTTGGCTTCACTTCACTTCACTCCACACCTGACCTGCTCATCAGCTGCCCGGGCGTGGCTTGCTTGCATCAGCTGCCACTGCAGGAATGGGGATAGTGGCGGCACCGCAAGGGGATCGCGAGGCGTCGGCGCAGCAGGTGCAGGGCCGGGTGCGGCGACCAACCGCTTCCAATTCCGGGAGGAGGCGGGCGGGCTGAAGGGGATGGGCGTGGGGTTTCTGGAGTGGGGTGCAAGCGATCCTATTCCTGCCCTGCCTGCGCAAAGCTCGACCCTGGTTAGTTGTTTGGTGGAGGTGGGTGCGGCGAGCACGTCGACGACGACAGCGATCCATGCCGACTGTCACTATACATTACTACAGTCTTACAGACGACTTAGTAGCTAGCGATACTGAATTTAATTATATATACTGCTGGTGCTGGTGATCAACGACGATCCTGATGGTTAGTGCGTACTGACACTGACAGACACATACACACCAACATTTTTAGACAAGTGTTGGATCAAGTCATTTATATTTATTCATCAATGAAAAGTGCTGTCAGGAGTGGGCATGGCATACAGGCACGCATGGTGCATGTGGTGGGTCACTAGAAAATCCAGCAGCACGCGATTGAGGAAGGGTAGGAATCGGGTGGTTAGGATCCGCAGGAAGGATGGAAAAGGGAAGAAAGGAGGGTAAAAACTGAACTGAAACCTTTCGTGGTAGCAAGTGAAAAGGCACTCTTCCGTTGGGCTGAGCTAGGGAGCTTGGGCACCAAGATCATCATATTCATGAGATAGCTGAGCAGCAGCAGAGGGAGTGTACCTGATGATCAGGCAGTTACGGTCAGCGTACAGCAACTGCTGGGGTGTCGGCTTGCTAGGAAACGAGCAAGCCAGCAAGGCTAGCTGTGGAATCAAGAGCCTTGGATTGGATCATACTCTACGGCAGCCGACCGACCACCAGTTGTCCAAGGGAAGGACGGACGGCGTAGTCAGCCGCCAGCCTGCGACATAGTTTTCCGTACAACTATCCCACGAAAACGTAGTGGCCCACGAGCAATAATCTAATCGCGATGCAGCCCAGCCCAGCCCATCTTGCATCACAAATGTCTCGTCGTCGTCGTCTGGACAAGGAGCGGCACCAGCAGGCCCGTCTTCTTCCGCGGCGTGGGTCGTCGCCAAGCTCTTCAGCACGGCAAGAGCCAAGATCTGTTAAAGGGTATGGTGAGAAGACAAGCTGCATATGAAATGGACAGTAAACACGGTATCGTGTGCATCACGAACAAAATGCAAGCTGAAGGACGGACCCAGATGCTTAACATCCGAACAGCCATCTCCGTAACGCCAACCGACCCATGCAAACAAGAAAACCAGACATGGAATACAGCAATACCAGAGGCCAACTGTGAAATGACATACTAATTCAAAATTCACTAGTGATATTGACGACTCTTTAACAACAAATGCCGATCAACAAGTAAAGTTACAACCTCAGGTAAGCCACCCCATCAGCATCTATGAAAACTAGAGTTATATACAAAAGACAGGTCAAGGTGAGGTGCCAACTTTTTTTTTTTGCAATAAATCAAGCAGAAGCACATCTTTCTCAGGCGGCAGTAGGTCAAATCCATCCAACTACTATCAATGAAGAATCTCAAGTCTTCCCTCTCCTCAGCCCCCCTCTCTAATGTACATTTTAGTATTAAAATTCTTTTACACCTTACAGATCAAAATTGTGCAGCGATAACAGAGCTAGCCACTTCGTTACAGGATCCAGCCTCTTGGCAACCAACACTGTCTGTTTCTCCACGAAGCACTCAGTCAGGCTACTACCCTGCCAGCGTCGACTCACACAAGTGCTTCGCGCTAGCCCCCAAACTCGAATGGTGCATGCAGTTATCACAACAGCTACCTGTGAATGTATGGAACATCCCAGCATGCCAAGCTACACACTTTGGGTTGTAGCAAGGGCGCTAGCAGAAAAAAGCAGAGTTGGTATAGTTCTTTGATGTTTCAGCTTTAGAGTTGGTATCGCCGCTCAGCAACCTAATACGGGATGACATATGGTAAAGCAATGACATCACCAGGGTCAATTTTCAGAGCCTGAGCCCACACTATGGGTGCTCCATCAGCCTCTGAACTGGGCTTCCTTGACTGGGTGCTGCTACCTTGGTCGAACAGCCAGTCCTCACCTTCATGCTCAGGCCATTCCATCATTTGAGGTGCTTCAGGAATGCTGTATATCTGGCTAAGATACTTGCAGTCTGGGTGAGGTGACTTCCTAGAAGGTGTGCCATTCTCATAAGCAGCCAATGGATCGACTGAAGCTGAAGATTGCTGCTGAGCCTGTTTGTTGCCATTGAACTTCTCTTCCTTCTTGTGGAGCCTTTCAGCCTTTTCAATATTTAGGGCTTCTGGCTTCACAGAAGAGAGTGGCGCGGCTACATGAGATGCTGTACCATTCTCCACACGATTGTTGGGGAGGGCTGGTCTCGGCAACTTTGTAGGCCGCATATCATGAACGTCTGTACAGCATCAGAAGTCTTATAATATAAAGCACCATAAAAAAGGATAATGGTGTTCAACAAGACTACATAATGCTCGAAAGTGCAAAATAAAATAAGCTAGGAACTCACTTTGTAAGTAACCATTCATCTCATGATTCTTTCGCTTCTTCTCATCAGGCACAACAGATTTTCCATCATCAACTGGTGGGGCTAAAGGAGGGCCTGAGGGCTTCAAGTGGAGACTATCTATTGGATAATTTATATTGTTCTCTCTTAGCTTATCTTGCTCTTTGTGATTATGTTCTGCTTTCTCCTTCTTTGCCTCTTTCTCCTTTTTCTTCTCTTTGTGTTTATCTTTCTCTTTCCTTTTCTTTTTCTCGTGCCGATCACTCTTTTTGTCCTCTTTCTTGGTAACATCAGGTGCCTCATCTCTAACCTTCTCCATCCTTTCAGCTCTTCCATCTGCAGCTTTGTCCATAGCTGGAGGTTTCGACATAACCAGTTTCTGATCAGCTGAAATATTAGCTCTTTCAGCTCTTCCATCTGCAGCTTTGTCCATAGCTGGAGGTTTCGACATAACCAGTTTCTGATCAGCTGAAATATTAGCTTGCGGTAGCCTTCCCCCGTCTTCTTTTTCCTTCCACATAGCAGGTGATATGCCTCCAGCATCAGGCTTATTAGCAGAGACAGAAAGGTTTTCAGGTGATCGCACCATTCCATTTGGCTTCCGAATTGTTGTGCCTGGGATAGTTGATCTAGGTACTCCTCTATCTATCCCCGCTGCTGCACTGGAAGTAGATGGACTGTCGAATCTCTGCATAGATGCTGCTGTGTTCTCCGTTGGCCTACCAACCTTGCCATTTCCCTTATGCATAGTATTAGCATGATTTGGAAGCAATGGAGAGGAGGCGCCAACTTCTTTATTCGCAACATCTTTGTTTGCAGTCTCAGTTCTCTTTCGAACCAATATGCTAATGTTACTGATTCGCTGTCCAATCCCCTCTTTTCTGGGTGTGACTTCAGTATTGGAGGGAGGCCTTCCAGCTTTGACTCTTTCCTCCATAGTATGTGGTGGTGTAAAACCAGCAGCAGTTCTTTGAGCTGAAGTAGTGAAGTTTTCTGAATGTCGTATCGATGCCCCATTCTTCTGTTGGTTGAAGTTGATGTTCTGCTGCCCCAATCCCTCATTTTTACTAGGGTGAATCTGCATTTTATTAACTGCAGATCTTTCATTCTCAACTGCAGGCAATGCACTGAAGCCTCCACGACTTCTATCATTTGAAACAGCATAATTTTCAATAGGTCGAATCGCTGCCCCTTTCTCATCCGGTATCTTTCTGACCAAATCCTCCCTGGACTTAAGATCCTTATTTTCTTCAGATCTCCTGCTGCTCTCTCCGACCTTCTGATCATGGAGAGTCTCATCATGTCTTTCAATTCCTTCTACTGATTCCCTGCTTTTATCTTTGCTCCTGTCTTTTTTCTTGTCTTTGTGTTTTTCTTTTCGATCCTTCTTATCTTTGTGCTTATCCTTACTCCTATCTTTATCCTTCTTTTCTTTACCTTCTTTTTTATCCTTGTCCTTCTTATGCTTCTTCTCTTTGTGTTTCTCCTGAAATAAGAATGTTGTTTCCAAGTCGATTAAAAGTCAAGCACACAATGTCTAGCAAATGAATTTAAGGCCAGGAGCATAGCAATAGCGAAATACAGTCCAGATTCAGAAATAACCATTTAACAACTAAAATATCCGAATTGATAAAAATGGTGATCATTTTGGATGATCAGGGGACACGTCACATGACTATTCAGGGTCACTGCGTAAAAGCATACTGGCTGAAAACTGGCACCCTTGTTAACTGAGTCATACTAGTTCGATTCCAGAGTTCTCGGCTCATTGAATTTATATTTGACATCTTACTTTGTATTCATGCTAAAAGAATTGCAAAAGTATAGACAATATGCACTTTACCTTATTATACACACATGAAAAATGTTACTTTTGAACCCACTTCGAAAAAATTGCAAATAGGTAATTGGCTTCCTGACTACAGCTAATTAAATCTGACAGGGATAAAGTATTTATAGCAATTCATGCACTCTCAAGTCAATGTCTTCAATACTACACACAGTAAGTTAAGCTCCATTTGTTCAAAAATATGGACTAAATAAACAAGTTGGCAATGAAACTTCTTTTCTGTGAAGTTGCATCCATATTCATAGAATGATTGAACAGGTAGTGGTCTAATCGGCTTGCAATCTATTTGACAAAAAAAATAGTCATCAGCTTAAAAGTCTGAAGCATCATATTTTTACACATCTAAATTTGTCAGAGAAAAGGCATGTTTGATACACTAGGCGAAGTAGACGTCTCTAATACTAGAATGGACTATAACTTGCAGAAACACTTAGTAAAGCCTGCAGCAACGGCTAATCATGGCACACAAAATAAAATGGTATTTCTGGATTTTATTACAGCAGCAACTGGAGTGCTATCTAGGGAGTAATTTTGCATTCTCAAGCTTGTTAGAACTTAGTACTGCACATTAGGTGATCCAAACTGTATTATTTCCTACAATGTTTCTACTTTGTCCATTTTAATACAATCGATTGAATACCATAAAAATCAAGTCAAGTTTAAAACACACATAGAAAGAATAAAACAAGATGGCAAAGCTTCTTTCTGGTAAGGATACATAACTTGAGTTGCAAAGAACAATGATATAAGGCCCCTAAGACATTGAATCCAGTAAACTGTAGCCAATGAGCAGCAAACAGTTACAATTGTACTATGGAACCAGCAGCTTGGTGTTAAGCTTCATGGTGCCCTGGCAGTGTTTTATAGAAGGATGTATTACAAGTCCAAAAAAAGAAAAGATCCCGATTAAATATCGAATACGCATGCCATCATGTAATTATGCAATGACAATACAACACAAAAAGACCAACGATGTAACTCTTCATGTGGCCTTGAACTATAGTTGCAAAAGATATCGACACAAGGTGGCTGAACATATTTTTCCTGTGGTCAGCAGCTACAAACAATATATCTGCCAATAATAATTGTCCGCATCCTAGTTTACCAACACACATTAGTTTTCAACAATGGGAATGGTATTACTAAACAGTACTCACTCTTTTCCAAAAGTGCATTTCATTGGCATGATAATCATGCTAAAATCTACTGTTCCCTTCAAATTTGTTCAACCTTGCAAGGCCAAAGCCTCAATCAACAACAAAAAGACCACCGAAACACTAGTACTTGTTTCGTTGATTCACCCAGATGAAACATTCAACTTTCTCTCACATGCAGCCCTAGTTATACAGTTCACGTAAACAGGGAGAAGCTCTTTAGGAAAGCATTGAATCTTGATTCGGCAAAACTAAAGCTTTCCAAGTCCCTCCAAATCAGTGAACCAGCTCAAAAAAAGATCCCCTAAATAACACCTTGCGTATCTTGTAACACCAAACACTGCTAAAGTTTCAGGTGCATAGACCCTAACCAACTTGCCGTAGCTCTGGACGCTCTTTAGGAAAAAGAATGAATTTCCGCCAATCACTGAACCAATCGAGAATCGATATCCCAAATAAGGCCTTGTGCATCCTGTAACGCCTAACACTGCCAAAGTCTCCGAAACATTGACCATAACCAACGTGGCCTAGTTCTGGGCGCTCTTTAGGAAAAGAATGAATACTGGAACGGCAAAAATAATCCTAATTTCCAGCCAATCACTGAACCAAACAAAAAAGATATCCCAAATAACACCTTGTGCATCCTGTAACGCCTAACACTGCTAAAGTTTCCTCAACAGAGACCCTAACCAACTTGCCCTAGCGCCGGAAACTCTTTTGGAAAAGAATGAATATTGAAACAGCAAAATTAACGCTTTCCTAAATTCCCCAATCTTGAACTGGTCGTAAAGTGATATCCCAAGTGACGCCTTGTGTATCCTGGAACGCCTATACCGAGACCCTAACCAACTTGCCCTGGCTCTAGGCGTTCATTAGAAAACAAGGAATACTGATTCAGCAAATTCCTAGTTCCCCCCAATCACCGAACTAACAGAAAAGGATCCCCACATAACACCTTGCGGATCCTGTAACGCCGGTGACATCAGCTATCGGAACTTGGAAAATTTTCTGGCACCAGAACCCTAACCAACTTGCCCTAACTCTCTGCTCGGCCAAGGCAGAGACCAAAATTCTCTGCTCACCAATCTTAATGCAGCAAGGTTCCACTAGGATTAGGCGGTTCTAGGAGCCGGCGACCTCAGCAGGGTGATCGATCAGTGAATGAGCGAGCCAATCTGAGGGGACGGCGAGCGGGAGGAGTGCGGGGGGTGTTCCACCTTGTCGAGCTGCTGCAGGTTGGAGACTAGCTGGGCGTCGGGGCGCGCGGTCTTCTCATATCCTGGTGGCGGAAACGGGAAGCAGCGAGACATGGCACCGCCGCCTCGGGCCCCGGATCACCGACCGCCACCCCCTCCTGGACGGCCTCAAGCACAGGCTGTCCCGCCGCCGCTGGTGCTGGCGCCGCCTCACTCCTGCCGCGCCAGGGGTGATCACAGGCATGCCCTCCGGCCTCTCATCCCCCGCCGCCGGAATCGCGGGGATCTGGGGCCCGAATTGCCCTCCGCGCGGGGGGGATCCGAGGATCCAATCCAATCCGGCCCCCCGCGGCGGGAATCGAATCGGGGCGGGCGCAAGCGTTTATCCCGTCGCGATCTCCCCCGCTTTCTTTTTTAGTTTTCGTTTGCTCCGCGGCGGCTGTGTCGCGTCGGAGTAGGGTTGAGGGAGGAAGAGGGAGGAGGAGGAGGATTGGGGCACTCCACCGGAGCGAGAGAGAGGGGAACGGGAACGGGGGAGGAAACCGAAGAGAGGACACCGGGGTGGGGCATATATAGCCCGGAGGTGGGGCCCACCGGCTTCAGCTTGGCTGCCCAGCCCAAACATATGGTCCTGTTCAGGTTAACCATTTCGTTTTCCGGTCAAATCCCGGTGTTTAGCGGAAACGGAATTCCGTTCCGAAATTTCGGCGAATTTCGTTGAATTTCGGTCGAAATTTGTTGAATTTTGAATTTGAAAACGAAATATACCGAAAAATACCGAAATTTCGGATCCCGGTAACTAGCGAAAACGAAAAAATTTCCGAAATTTCGCCGAAATTGTTAACCCTGGTCCTGTTATTTCAGTTTTTTCCCCTCTCGTCACTGTTTTAGCTTCATGCTGCTCTACCCCTTTTCATGCAAAAAGCACATCTCGTATAGGCTATAAGTAACTTCTTACGAAAATTATTTTGAGCTGTATGGAATAATACAACCATGAAAATAGTTTACTTACTTTGGATAAATACGTGAGCAGAAAAAAGGAAAACGATAAATCTTATTAATCGACAATAAGGGTTGGAAGCATTTTGAAATGGTACTATTATTTAGGTAATTATTTTGAAATGGTACTTTTTAAGTAGTTACTAAATGTGCTAATAATTTATCATAGTAGATTTACTATTGTAATTAATAACAGCATCAACTAAGAGGTAGATCCACCACAAATAGAACCAATTGATTTAGTGATCTTAAACCCAAGGAGTATCTTGCATTAAATTAAAGCAAGGTTAATAATACACTCTGCTGGCTGCCAGGATCAGGATCTTTCACAATCCGTTCGTACTCTTCACCATTAATACATAACACACTTATCTCTCTCATAAAGTTTATTAGTTCTTATGTTGAAGCCGTTTCTAAGCCTAACACACTTCTATCTATCTCATCTTTTATCTCTCCTTCATCTTAACATTTAGTCTGCTTAGGTACATTTAACCAGGGACAACGACCACTACGATACGTACAAAACCAATCATTAAGGGTACAAATACGATGCGGAGCAGTTGAGCTTCCAGACCGCATTGAACAACACACATGCTGATTGGATCGGCTCGGTCAGGGAAAAACGACGCGGATAGACCATCTCCATTCGCTCGAGATTTCGCTGCGCCGGTCCGGCTCGTAATAATGATCGATGTAGCTATGGTTAGAGCAATCGAAAGCAGCATTCATCCACTCTCCCGCCACACAAGGGACAACAAGGATCGTATTTGAGCTAGCGAAGATTTGTGTCCCTAACTAGGAGGAAATGAGATCGCCGAGCTTGCTGTGTTCCGCCTACCTCCTGTCTCATTTAGGGTGTGTTTGGTATGGTATGGTAGAGCTTCGTCAGATCATTTCATTCTGATTTTTTACGGGAGCTTATTTACGAGAGAAGTGATTCTGTGACTGAAAATGATTATTTTTTATTCTCTAGCATAAACTTTTAAAATCAGGATGGAGTATCACTTTGTAGAATCAAAAGAAACTATTTTTTGAGCTCCCAGTCTCCTAGTTCATTTCACAGAATCATTTCACAAAATCAACAAAGAATCATTTCTCTCAGGAAAACTAATTCATCAGTCCTCTTTGGGAGGGCTCTTGCTCCAGCTCCCTCAGCAGCTACGCTCCGGAGGTGGAGCGGCTCCACCGGAAAGCTGTGGACCTTTCTGCAGGAGATGCTCATTAAGTCTACTGCTCTACTCAGGTAAGGTCTTGTTTAGTTGCAAACTTAAAATTCCAAAACTACCACATCAAAAGAGAATCTTATATGCATGGAATATTAAATCTAAACGAAATAAAAAATAAATTACATAATTTGCTTGTAAATTGGAAGACAAATCTGATGAGTCTAATTAGGCTATGAGTAGATACTAAATTGCTACCGTACATATGTGCTAATGATGGATTAATTAGTATTAATAAATTCATCTCTGTAATTAATTTTATAATTAATCTATGTTTAATACTTTAATTATATAAAGATTTTATTTTAAAAGCTTTACAGACGCAATTAAACGAGACCTAACTCTACTGCTTTGCTCTGCTAGTCTGTGCCGTGTCCTCGAGTCTTATTCACTGCTCTACTTTGGCTGTGTTTAGTTCCGCGAAAAATTCCCAAAATTTTTCACTGACGCACATTGTCGCGGGATTTCTAGGGTACCCACAACCGGGTGGCGGAGCGCACCCACCTATTCCCAGTGAGGGAGGACTCTGGGAAGTACTTTGGCGATTGGGCTGATCTAGCTTTGGGAGGAAGCTCACAAGAACACACGATTTAGAGTGGTTCGGGCCGCCGGAGCGTAATACCCTACGTCCACTGGGAGGTGTATTGTTCTTGGTTGTGTATGAACCTATCCTCTGCCAGGCCTTGGCTTTCACCCAGCTTGACTTTCTTCTATCGGGCGCCTCCCTTTTATAGACCAAGGGGTGCGGATACATTGGACGTTGGGGCCCCGACAAGTGGGCCCAACGCACTGTGCAGCATACTGCACAGAGTATTCTAATGGCTACAGTGGTTACGAATCTTTCCCCCGATATGCTTCCATGCCCTGCTGTCTCTCTGACGAAAGGAGGTCTTCTCTTGTCCCGTCAGCAAGGTGCCCGTTGGGGGAACGTAGCTTGCGGCGTGACCCGTTGAGGCTATTATGTAGGCGTCATAATGGGTGAAGCCGAGCCATCGTATCCAACAGTTATGGCAGACTGACAGGCGCGGCATGGGCGGCGCCAGCAGCTCCACTATGCATCTTGGTAATACGCGATCATTAGTGCCCCCTGGTCAAAGAATCGCCTCGGCTTCTGCTGTATCAATGCGGATGTCCACCTACCACAATGAATGCAGTGGTGGGTGAGGCTTAGTATGGAGACCAAGCGGCCTTGTATACGTGTCTGTGCTTGTAGACACGTGTCGGCTCCGAATCACCTCGAGGCAGGGTGTCGACTTCTTCCCTTAGTGAGGGGTCCGGTCACTATATAGGTGGTCCGGGACCCCATGAGGGGTCCGGGACTCCGCGGGGGTCCGGACTCCTCAGGAGGTCCGGAGCCCCGGCTGCTTGCGCTTGAGTGCCTGCCTCTCCCGAGACACGTGGCGTCTCCGGACCTTCCCCAGCCGTGGAACGGGTCCGGACCATTGTCGGGAGAACAGGACTTCGGACCGCAGGGGTCCGGCTGTTTGGATGTAGTCAAGGATAACTATAAAGACCCTTGCCTAGACACAGCAAGAGGGGGTACCCCAGTCCTGGGGTACCGACAGTGGCCCCCGGGCCCACCTCGGGAGAGGTACGAACCCGCGGGTGGGGCTACTACCGTGATGTGTTCCTACGCAACTTGATTGCGTTGGTGTGCTCATGGAGAGAGCGGGCATCCCGGACCCCTGAGGCCGGTATACCTGTTGCTAGGTTCAAGTACTAGAGTGCTCTCCACAGGGCGATGAAGGTGTAGGCTTAGGGTACGGAGCCAAACTAAGCGGCTACACAGACTTCGGATCGCTCAGGGAGCAAGCACTACTTCCTGGACCTGGCTCTTGCCGACCGTGGCGAGCGGTCTCCGCCGGAGCGGGCCACCGGAGTGGACTTGGAGCGACCGTGGCGAGCGGTCTCCGCCGGAGCGGGCCACCGGAGTGGACTTGGAGCGACCGTGGCGAGCGGTCTCCGCCAGAGCGGGCCACCGGAGTGGACTTGGAGCAGTCCCCTACCTGGCGCGCCAAATGTCGTGGTGCTGCAAACCACAGCCGGGTGGCAGAAGGCACCCGCCTAAGCCCAGAGGGTGTGTACTCGGGGGTTAGCTAGTCTTAGATCGATCTCACTCAAGAACACGATGAACACAGCCGGGTTTAGAGTGGTTCGGGCCGCCGGAGCGTAATACCCTACGTCCACTG